>NC_136464.1:79867890-80054498 GCF_902686455.1 Sciurus vulgaris
GTATTCATTCTGGTCAATCCTTAAAGATTAGTAAACATATATTACTCATTTTCAGACTTTCAAAAGTAAATGCAGAGGACTGTGTTTTCTCTCAGAAAAATGTTAGCTATATTTGCTGTAAAATATTTCCTTGTAGCAAAATATTTTGTCATTATTCCAAATTCCTCTTTAATCCAGGGGCTATGTAGACAAATGGATTGTTATTTTTTCCACTCAAGTGGCTTTAGACTTTAATTTTGACATTGATAATGGGTATTTGTATATACACATAGAATACACGATTTCACAAAATTGAGTAAGTGAGCATATATTAAATTTAAAAATATTTTAATCTTTCTTGGCATCTACAAATAAATTTGAATCACAAGTATGCACCCATTTGATTTTTATGTACTCAAACTACCCAAAAGTCACCTGGTTAAACACTATCCTAAGAAGCATGTGGTAATTAATAACTTTTTGAATCTAAATATCACATTATTGGTGCTTTTTTCTATTTTCCCATTTTTATTTCCAAATATGGACCTAAAGATTTAGACTAACATTATTTTGCTATTTCCAATACTGTGGTCCTTAACAATATTTTAATGTTATTACAATTACTATAGTATGATCAAGGGTACATGCTTTTTTTCACAATTTTTGATTGGTGCCTTGTAGTTGTACTCAATGATGGGATTTGTCATTACGTTTTCATTCATTCGTATAATATGACAATACAGTTTGACCAACCTCACTCTCTAACACTTCCCCCCTCCTACACTACCTCGTTACACTTGATCCCTTTCCTTTACTGATCTTCCTTTGATCTTCATAAGATTAGACCCATGTTTATTTATGGTTTTCCTCTCTAGCTTCTGTTTGTGAGAGAAAACAAACAACACTTGACCTTCTGAGTTTGATTTATTTTGCTTAACATAATTCATTTTGCTGCCAGTCACAAAATTTCATTTTTTGTTCTCCCTGAATAAAATTTCATTGTGTATATAGATCACAATTTGTTCATTCACCCTTCTGTTGATGAACACCTACACTGGCTCCATAGTTTGGCAATTGTGAATTGTGCTACCGAAAACATGGGTATGCATGTATCCTTGTAGAAAGATAACTTTAATTCTTCATGAGAAATGCTGAAAGATGGTATAGCTGATAGTTCCATGTCTAATATTTTGAGGAACCTCCATACTGATTTCCAGAGTGGTTTCTCTAATTTGCCATCCCAATAACAGAACAAAAGCATTCCTTTATCTCCACATCCTCTACAGCATTTATGATGTGTATTCTTGACATCTGACATTCTGACTGGTGTGAGATGAAATCAGTATAGTTTTGATTTGCCTTTCTCTTATTGCTAATAATATTGAACAAATATTTGTAGGCCATGTGTATTTCATCTTTTGGGAATTTTCTATTTACTTCCTTTGACTGTTTGCTAATTGGGTTATTTAATTTTTTGGTATAAAATTTTTACATTTTTTTATATATTCTAGACATTAAAGCTGTATCAGAAGAGTAGCTAGGAAAGATCTTCTCCCATTTTATAGGCTCTGTCTTCATGTTTCTGTTTCCTTTGTTGTACAGAAGTGCTTTAATTGAATGTTATCCCATTTATAAATTCTTGGGGTTATTTCCTAAGCTTAGGGATCCTAAAATGTTTTGTTATATTTTTCCACAATAGTGGATTTAGATTTCATTTTTGTTGATGAGAATGTGTATGTGTGTGTTTGTGTGTAATACACAATGTCATGAAGTTGAATAAAAGTGAGCACATAATAAACTAAAAAATATTTAAAATGTTCTTGATGTTTACAACTAAATTTGAAGTGCAAATGCATATACATTTGAGTTTTAAATACTCAAAACTGCCTACATGCCCACTGATTAAGTAGTACACTAAATTCATGGAACTAATTGTCACATTATGGAGGATTTACTTGTATTTTCCAATTTTTATTTCCAAATATGCACCTGAAGGTTTAAACCAACATTATTTTGCCACATCAATGCTGTGACCATACCACTATTTTAATGTATTACAGTTATTATAGTGCAATCACCTTTAAGTTTTCATTTTAAGTACTGACATGTTTTCTTCCTGATGAGAAAGAATGTCTAAGGCCTTAAATATTTCTCCTTTGTTAATTCAATTTTTTTTGGAAATAGTCTTAAAATTAATGTTCCAGGTTCTATTATAAAGAACTTTGGAACCCTCCTGCCTCGGCCTGGGGAATGGCTGGGATTTCAGGCATGGACACTCTATATAGCTTCTCAGTCTTAATTAAGGGGATAAAGAAGACAAGTGAAACTACAATATTGATAAGGAGAAAGAGAAATAATCACAAGCCTAGAAGAAATTTTTAATGTTTTTAGTAATGCACTATAGTTCTACATAATATGGGGATTTTGTTTTTACATAACCATATATACATGAAATAAAATTGGCTCCACTTCAGTCCCCAGTACTTTCTCTTTCTTCCCCTTCTCTCTTCCCTTTTCCCATTCCTCTACTCTAATGCTCTTCTATTTATTTATAGTTATTTTAAATTATTGCTTTTGAAATATATATAAAGGTATAATCTACTGTAGGACATTCATATATAGCATACATTGGTCAGTTACATTCCATCAGTCCCCTCTCTCCTTCAGTCTCTTCTTCTGCTCCACTGATCTCACTTCTATTTTCATGGGATCCCCTTCCACCAACTTTAAATTCTTTTTAATTTGTTCTAATTAGTTTTATATCACAGAAGAATGCATCTATGCATTTTGATAAATCATACATAAATGGAGTGTAGTTTCATTTTTCTAATTCTATATGTTGTAGGATCACAATGATCATGCAGCCATATATGTACATGAGGTAAATAATGCCTGCTTCACTCTACTATCCTTTCTACCCCAATACCCCTGCCCCTCTCTTCACTCCCCTCAACCTAAAGTAACTCTATTCTTCCCTAGTGCTTGTTATGAATTAGCCTCAGCATATCAGAGAAATCATTTGGCATTTGGGTTTTTTTGGGGATTGGCTTATTTCGCTTAGCATGATATTCTCCAACTATATCTATTTACCAGCAAATGCCATAATTTCATTCTTCTTTATGACTGAATAATATTCCACTGTGTATATATACAACAATTTCTCCATCTGTTGAAAGATGCCTACGTCAGTTCCATAGTTTGGCAATTGTGAGTTGAGCTGCTATAAATATTGATGTGGCTGCATCACCGTAGTATACTTATTTTAAGTCCTTTGAGCATAAACCAAGGACTAGAATAACTGGGTCAATTGGTGGGTCCATTCCAGGTTTTCTGAGAACTCTCCATACTGCTTTTCCAGACTGCACCAATTTGCAGTCCCACCAGCAATGTATGAGTGTACATTTTCCCCCACATTCTAACACTTATTATTGCTTGTATTTTTTTAAATTTATTTTTATTGTAAAAAAATGGGATACATCTTGTTTCTGTTTGTATATGAAGTAAAGGCATACCATTTGTGTAATCATACATTTACATAGGTTAATGATGTTTGCTTCATTCTGTTGTTTTTTCCTTCCCCCACCTCTCCCACCCCTCTTTTCCCTCTATACAGTTCCTCCTTCCTCCACTATTGCTTCCCTCCCACCCCCCATTATGTGTCATCATCCGCTTATCAGCGAGATCATTCTTTCTTTGTTTTTTTTGAGATTGGCTTATCTCACTTAGCATGATATTCTCCAATTTCATCCATTTGCCAGCAAATGCCATAATTTTATCATTCTTCATGGCTGAGTAATTTTATCATTCTTCATGGCTGAGTAATTTTCCATTGTATATATATATATATCATAGTTTCTTTATCCATTCATCAATTGAAGGACATCTAGGTTGGTTCCACAATCTGGCTATGGTGAATTGAGCATCCATGAACACTGATGTGGCTGCATCACTGTACTATGCTGATTTTAAGTCCTTTGGGTATAGGCCAAGGAGTGGGATAGCTGGGTCAAATGGTGATTCCATTCCGAGTTTTCTAAGGAATCTGTACACTGCTTTCTAGAGTGACTGCACTAATTTGCAACCTCACCAGCAATGTATGAGTGTACCTTTTCCCCCACATCCTCACCAACACCTATTGTTGCTTGTATTCTTGATAATTGCCATTCTAACTGGGGTGAGATGGAATCTTAGGGTAGTTTTGTTTTGCATTTCTCTAATTGCTAAAGATCTTGAACATTTTTTCATGTGTTTGTTAATCAATTGTATTTTTTGTTCTGTATGTCTGTTCAGTTCCTTATCCCATTTATTGATTGGGTTGTTTTTTTTGAGTTAAGATTTTTGAGTTTTTTATATATCCTATAGAATAATGCTTTATCTGAGGTGCATGTGATATTTTCTCCCAATCTGTAGACTCTCTCTTTACATTATTATTATTACTATTATTATTATTATTATTATTATTATTATTATTATTTGCAGGGAAGAAGATCTTTACTTTCATGTCCATCCCATTTATTGCTTCTTGATTTAACTTGTTGTGTTTTAGTGGTCTTTCCTAGGCAGACATGGTCAAGATTTGGGCTTACTTTTTCTTCTAGTACTCACAGGGTGTCTGTTCCAGTGCCTAAGTCATTGATCCACATTGAGCTGAGTTTCTTGTGAGGTGAGAGATAGAGGTTTAACTTCATATTTTTACATTGTGTTTCCATTTTTTTCCCAGCACCATTTGTTGAATAAGCTATCCTTTCTCCAGTGAATGTTTTTGGTACCGTTGTCTAGTATTAGATAGCTATTTATCTAGGTTTGTCTCTGTGTCTTCTATTCTGTTCCATTGGTCTATGCATATGTTTTGGTGCCAATGCCATGCTGTTTTTGTTACTATAGCTCTATAGTATAGTTTGAAGTCTGGTATTGTGATGCCTCCTGCTTTGCTTTGCTTATTTTTCCAGATGAAATTCATGATTGTTTTTCCTAGTTCTAAGAAGAATGTCATTGGCATTTTAAATAGGAATTGCATTAAATTTGCATAATGCTTTTGGTAATGTGGCCATTTCAACAAAAATAATTCTGCCTATCCAGGAGCAGATGGGGTCTTCCATCTTCTATGGTGGTCTTTGATGTCTTTCTGTAGTGCTCTCTAGTTTTCATTGTAGAGGTCTTTTACCTCTTTTGTTAGATTGACTCCCAATCATTTTGTTTGTTTTTGAGGCTACTGTGAATGGGGTAGATTTCTTAATTTCTTTTTCAGTGGATTCATCACTAATGTATAAGAATGCATTTGATTATGGGTGTTGAGTTTATATCCTGCTACTTTGCTGAATTCACTTATTCTAGAAAGTTTTAGTTGAAATTTTTGGGTCTTCTAAATATGTAATCATGTCATCAGCAAATAGTGATAGTTTGAGTTCTTTACCTATTTCTATACCTATTTGTATGCCTTTTATTTCTTTTAATTCCTCCCCCTTATTTGTTTTAGCTTCTACATATGGGAGAAACTTCAACACCTGACTTCCTGAGTCTGGCCAATTTCACTTAGCATGATATTCTCCAGATCCACCCATTTACCAACATGTGCAATAATTTCATTCCTCATGGCTCAGTAAAAATGCACTGTGAATATATATGACATTTCCTTTATCCCCTCAGTTGTGTACCATCATCCCAGCTGGTTCCATAACAATGTGAATTACACTGCCTTAAAGATTTTTTTAAAGAATTAAAATAACTGTGTATAATATTAGATTATCAGTCACACATTTAAGAACCAAAAAGGATGAACATTTTTTTAATGAAATATCATACAGGTACAAATGACTCTAAATCAAATCTGAATGGATTACTTATCATATCAGAAACAGGATTATCTACTACCACTATAAAGAATTACATGACTAATATCTCAGTTCTAGCAACTTAAAAGCCTAGGTCATTATAGTCTAATAAGCTTTAAAGCATTCCAGACCATGGGGATTTAACATGGAACTTACATGAAACTGTTAATATTTCATTTTATTAATTTGGTAAAACATGAATACTAAAACCTCAAAAATGGTTACAAAATAATTATAGGTGATTGGCAATTTTAGGGTGAAGCTGATCTTCACTAACTCAGAGACAGTTGAGGAAGTTTTTGAGTGAAAAAACCCAGGGTCGAGGGTCCAACCAGAATCAATGTTGCACTGCCAGAAAGTATTTTTGAGTGGCCTGAAAGAGTGTAGAGGCTGGAGACTGGGAAGGTATAAGGAAGTCACCAGCCTGACCCTGCAGTTGTCTATCGTGGGGTCCAAAATATATCTAGACCAGCATGATTTAAACAGGGCAGAAAGGATGGAGCATACGATGATTCAGTTGGGGACACTGATGAGAGCTCACTTTGATGCTAGCATCCCATATGAACATTACTAAAATGACAGTAATGCATCAGACAAGCATGCGTGTGTATTCCAAGACTGAGTCTGGATAATTCACAACCATGAAGATTGAATATATGAAAATCTTTGAGGTTTAGACCACTCACCCTAAAAGTGAAAATATAAGCAGAGATCAGCATCTCTTCAGAAATGTTGTGAAGACCAAATCTCAAATACCAACAGATTTGCAATGCTCAGTCAAGACCAAACTCCAGCTACTAGAACTTCCATTTTTGAACTCTGCACCAACCCCACAATGGGAACACACCAGTTGTCAATACTTTCCAGTCTATCCCATCCTATAGTGGGACACAGGAAGTCAAGAGTTAATATAACCAGTTTGACTCCTGGTCACAATGAGGAGGAGAAAAACAAAACTGGAACTTGAAGACCCCCCAGCCTAAGGATTACAGAGAACTCCCCTCCCCCCCCCAGTAAACTCACAGAATGGCACCTCAGTTTTAGCAATTAACTTCAATCCTTGCCTGTGGTTTTGATCACCTTAGTAGGAATGAGGCCTTTTGTTTTTGCTTTAAGATATTTTAAAGTTTCAAATACTTTTTTCTCTTTAATTTTAAAATTAAACCCGTGCGTGTGTGTGTGTATGTGTGTGCTCTCACTGTACAAATATGCTAAAATATAGACATGTATATTTATTATTTAGCCTTGGCCTAACTTTGGTAGGATAAAAATTTTTACATGGATTTGGTTTTTCTTGAACTTTTGCTTGTTTTTTTCATACCTTCTTTTTTTGTTTGTTCTTATTCTTTCTTCACTATCCCTGTCTATCCTCTACTAATAACTGAATTTTTTTATTCCTTCATCCTCTCTTCCTTTATTTCACTGCATTTAGTTATGTTTTACTCCTCAATTTGTATCACCATCATGCACTGTTAGAGGCATTGTGGCTCGCCGGTAGCTCCCAGAAAAATGCTCCACAGACATAGCTCTCCCACAAGGAACTTTATTTTATGCAGACGATTCACGTCTGCTCGGGGGGAAAAGGAAAGAAGAAAGAACATGGCGCATGGTTTCTCTCAGATATTGGAATTTTGCGGGCTGAGAGGAACCAATCGCGGAAGAGAAGTCTTACTGACTGATGGACCAATGACATGTTAGAATGTAACGTGGGAGGCAGGAAGATTACAGCAGTATAAGCCGGAAATTCCTGTAACGGGAGAGGCGGGCGGAACGCAGATTGACAGGTGGTTGGGAGGCCCGATTCCTCACTATCCCTCATTTCTTTTTTTATAAAAAATAAAAAAATCTTGCTCTCCAGTTCTTTTTGAAGACTTCTCTCTCCTTCCTGCCTAGGTAACTGGGGTTGGTTTTGCAGGTGAGATGTTCATTCTCCTTCCAGGCTTCCAAAGGCAGATGATTTTCATGGACTTCATTTTCTCAATTTGATTGATCCCCTATTTCTGCATTAACTGCCTGTCCCTGATTCTGATTTCATTTACCCTTCTAATACTAGGAACTCCTTCACTGCTATAGGGAAAAGGGGTGATGACTGATCTGACTTCTTCGAGATGGAAGTGGGCAGCGTGGGGCAAGCAGTTTGGAGGTTCATTTTAAAAATCGGGTCAATTGAGGGGTTCATGGTAGAAGTCCAGTTGCACGGAGAGCAGGCTATAAAGGCATCTGGGGATGGGTGCTTCTATGAGAGAAGAACAAAAAGACATGAGTACTGAAATGAGATTGATACAATATAAATGTTGCAGGATCTGGAACATGCTAATACATATTATAAAGATGACAGAAGTCAATAATTCCTCACCAGGGGGTGGAAGAACTGAGAAGTTGTTCCCATAACAAGGCCTAGCAAAGGCTGGAGAGGACAGGCCTTTATTTGGGAGCTTTAACATTGTCTAGGTTATCAGGAATGTGAACACAACATTTAGTAGAGATCTCTATACTTCTGTTACTGGAAAACATAGATTAAGCCTACCTATGTCTGTAGGCCTTAAACTGACTATAAACTTCTGACTCTAGCAGTTTCTCTTGATAGTTACTATTATTTTTAAATGCCCAAGAATGGCTATACTTTGGTTTTAACTGTTTTGCTAGTTGTTTAATATCAAGTTGGTCAAAGTGACCTGTTCCTGTCTGTTAAAGAGTCAGCTGAGTTTCCACAGGGGTCACTCATAGAGTACTTAAGAGCAACTTTTTAGATCCACCAGTGCCATCGGTTAGGCAGGGTCTCCTCAATGAGGTGGCTTTCCTTGAAAATACCAGGGATGTCTCCCTTTTTCCATGACCCTCCTCTGCAGCAGATGCACTGAGTGATTTTTTTATCCTCTAGGTCTCATCAATCTCCTTGATCAAGAGGTTGTGTGACCCAGAGTTGCAAAGCTCCTTGGAGAAGTCCTCTTGTTCCCTGGGTTCAGGCTAACTTTGAGGGCAAGATCCAAATATGAACCTTTCTTGACCTTTGTATTTAATCTCAATCTCTAAGTTTGATCTTAACCATCAAGCAAGTCAGTCTCAGCAGTCATAAATAAGAGTACTGGGCTTTAGCTTCAATGTCTATAACTTTACAGTTATTTACCCCCTTTTATCAAATTGGGGTTTATATTATCTGTCCTATAGGTGATGGCTTACTATTCCAAGTTAATTTATGATGTTCGCTCTTGAAGCAATACTTCTGCAAAATATTGATCAGGCGACAATTAGAGTTTACAAGGAAAATACAAAATGGAGACATCAACAGTAAAACATTCAGTTCGTGCAATAGCTATTTTGAATTTTGGCTGAGTTCCCATTTGAGATCACAGTAATCTTTACAACAAACATTAAACTTTTGAACACAACTTTAAGTGAGTTAAAGTCAGGCTTACTTTGGAGCCATTGTAATGTGTAGCAGGGTGGTGAGGCAAAACCTTATCTCAGGTAAGGTGGGGCTTTTCAGTGAGGGGCAAAGGAGTATATAAACAGATTTTGAAGATTAAGCTGAGATCAGATGGAGCTCTGTTCTCTGATGGAAATGTGGATCTAAAGAGTTATATCAGCAATCTTTATATGCGTGCCATGTTAGGTTATATATATACCCTATTGATGACAGGCCCTATAGTAGAACATTAAATGATAGGTTTACCATTACAGACAAGTTTAATTTGGAGAACAGCAGCTTGATAAATTTTCTGCTTTAAAGGCTTGTATACCTAGAAAATAAGAACACATTTAATATCCAAAGAATAATGTTTTTAAGTATGTTACTCCATGGAATAGCTTTATAAATTAATCAGATGTCTCTAACAAACACATTTGAGTAATCCCATACATGTCAACTCCAATTCACTCATCTTATTGTAGAAAATTCAAGATATCAGACAAGTGTACCAACAGTATTTGCCATCTCTTTCCTGTTGAAGAAAATTCCTAGAAAATTTGATGTTAGACATTTTATAAACATTAATATTTTATTAGTGTGACCACCTAGAGACTTTTGAGTTAATTTTAATGACATTTTACTTCTATTAGTTTACCCAATTTAAATTGAACCTCATTAAATCACATGAATTAAAAATATTTGGATCCATTTTTAAAATTTTAATTTTTATGCACGCTTATATCTAACACAAAAGCAAAGGCCTTGTAATATTTATTTTCATTGCAATGTAATGGATGTTCAAAAATATCTCTAGAGTTGGATAGAAAGAACTGATCAAAAATCATTAACCTAGGTCTGTATGATCAAAATTGTGAGCTCAAAAATACAGCATTTAACAAAAACAAAGTCCTAGAAAAAAATGATAATGGTTATTAATTAAAGCATGAGAAAATGAGAAGGAGAGAAAAGTTGAAAGGGAGAAAAGTATTCTGAGTTGTAGCCCAGGAGAAATTTTAAGTGGACACTTTTTTTTGGGGGGGGGGGGTTGAAACTAGTCTACTGCGCCTTTCTTCATTTACATTTCATTGTAACCCTTGACTGAGATCTAAATCTGAAAGGGGCTAATATGTTCTAGCAGATACTTGATGCTTAGGTCCTTTTAATTTCTTGAGCCTGCAGGGAGAGCTAAGAAGCGAGAAAGAAAGATTTGAAAACAAGGAATCAGCCAAGAGAATGTGTTCAGGTTTTACTCCCTCCGTGCCAGCCACCTCCCCTAAAGGAGCTAGAATGTGTGTTCGAGACCTGCATGGTGGGGGGACTTGGTGGGCTGAATGGAGGAACGGAAGAAGAAACAGAATGAGGCAAAGGAGAGGAATGAACAGGAGCTTCTGCAGTAGGAGACCTGTAAGGACATGACTCAGCCGGATTAAACTCGGAGGAGAAAGAAGGGTTAAAATGTGGGGGAGAAGCCAAGAGAATGTGTTAGGTTTAGCAAGAAAGAAAGGAAAAACACGAAGGGGAAAAGTCCCTTTCCATTCACCATGTTGCCCACATACATACTTAATTATAACTAGTATAATTAGGCATATAATTTTACCTAGTATAAAGCTAGAATTTAGGGTGTCATAAATAGGCCATTCTGACTTACTATCTAAAGGACAATTTAGCTCTAATTCAGGGAACAGGTGAAGGGGTTTGAGATGATTTAATAAACATCTCAGGGGCGAGTTTGCTGGGCTGGATGTCCTGGATCCCATGGTAAACTGAGACCCACCTGGCTAGTGATTATTAGTGTCCCAAGAACCATGGTGCCAGGCAACGAGAGGTTAGAACAGAGGTTTGGTCATCACCAAAAACCAGTGTTTAACCAGGCATTAGCCGAGAGAGTTTGAAGACCTGGCCAGGATTTCAAGTGAGACGCAGCGGGAAATAAAAGAGCCTCAAACCCTGAGAAAGAATCTCAGCACCGTAAAAATCAGGAGTCCACCCAGCAACTAGGACCAGCTATGGGGACCAAGGAGGTACCCCCACACCTAGGCAGTTGGGCGGCGGGAGCCGCGGGGCGGGCGGTGGTGGAGGGAGCCGCGGGAATGGCTGCCTCTCAGATACGGGGAGGGGGGGGCATGGCGGGAGCCCCGGGTGGCCAAGATGTGTTTAAGTGGTCAGGGCCTGTCTAAGGGAAACTCACCAATTTTGGAGTCCGGTGTTGTATGCAGGAAACTGGGCATCTAGGTAAATGGAAGGTGAGCCTGTATCCGTGGGCACTGGGACTATGGATGGGATTCCGCTTGCTTAGTCAGCAGAAAAACCCATATCCGAGTCACGTCACCAGTTGTTAGAGGCAGTTGTGGCTCACTGGTAGCTCCCAGAAAAATGATCCGCAGACATAGGTCTCACACAAGGAACTTTATTTTATGTGGACGATTCACGTCCGCTCGGGGGAAAAGGAAAGAAGAAAAGAGAGAACATGGTGCATCTTCATTTCTGGGTCTTTCAACAACTGGAGCACCAAGATTCCACTGATTAAGACCCATAATGACTTTGTTGCCATCCTGGATCTCCCTGAGGGAGAGCACCAATACAAGTTTTTTGTAGATGGACAGTGGGTTCATGATCCATCAGAGCCAGTGGTTACCAGTCAGGTTGGCACGATTAACAATTTGATCCATGTCAAGAAATCTGATTTTGAGGTGTTTGATGCTTTAAAACTAGATTCTATGGAAAGCTCTGAGACATCTTGTCGAGATCTTTCCAGCTCACCCCCTGGGCCTTATGGTCAAGAAATTTCGATCTGAAGAGAGATTCAAATCCCCACCCATCCTTCCTCCTCACCTACTCCAAGTTATTCTTAACAAGGACACTAATATTTCTTGTGATCCAGCCTTACTTCCAGAGCCCAACCATGTTATGCTGAACCATCTCTATGCATTATCTATTAAGGACAGTGTGATGGTCCTTAGCGCAACCCATCGCTACAAGAAGAAGTATGTCACTACGCTGCTGTACAAGCCCATCTGAAGGCATCCTGTCTTGCCTCCATGGATTCAGGAGAAGCTTCTCCCTTGCTTTTGAACTGAACCAGTCTTACCTGAGACTGGAAGGCTGATTTGCTTTGAGGCCAATATGTGTGTTTCAGAGCCTCTGAATAGGATGCTCTGCTTTTGCATTTGATTGCAGATGAGAGCTTTATGAGTTCATGGAATTTATTTTAAGAAGAAAACGTATATATATGAGACGAAGGTTACTGGAAGCGTCCTAGCCCCAGCTAGATATATTCTTTCTATCTGTGGGTATTTGCCAAGACATGTTTGGGGAAGCTTCAGGAATAACTGTATGGGGAGGTTTTTTTCCTAAAATGCAAGAAGAGCAAACTCTTAGGATCCTTGTTGGGTGAATATTCTATCACTGCTACCTTGGGTGTCCAAGAAATGGACTTGGGCTAGACGGCTGCCCTACTTACAGCTTCTGCCTTGCAGGGGCAGCTTCTCTTGCATGGCGTCTCTGTATTTTCACAGTGTGTGGCACAGTCTCTGTTTTTTTTGTTGTTTTTTTTTTTTTTTTTTTTTTTTTTATGTAACAGATGCCTCACAAGAAGGCTTCGTTCTCTCATTTCACATTCTTCCTTTACTAGCCTCCTTCAGATCCCATACCTGACCCCTTTAATATAAAATTCACTCAGTAAGTGACGCCTTTGAAAAGTTGTGTGGGACCTGACCCACCTTATTGATGAGGGGCTGTCAGAAGATCTCCTTTTTAGCCCATCAGAGGTCTAAGCCACTTTGTTACAACTTGTTTTAAATTTCTACTGAAGAAAATATGGTTCAACCTTCTAAAAAAGGTATAATGCAGAAGATCTATTTTTTGTTTTAATTTGCTACTACAGCTTTGGCTGTATGATGCATTTCCTGTTTTCCCATTTGGCCTGACCTTGCTTCCAGCTATGCTTTCTCAGAGCATACACAAGAGACATGGACTAGGGAACACTTCCAGGACTTTCATCTGTGAAAGATTTTTAGGTTCCTGCATTTTTCTTTAATTAAAAATATGCCCTTTCATTGGTCTTAAAGAGACTATATTGAAGAACTTCAGACTTTTAATAAATGGTCCTTAAGATTTTCTTCTCTAGTCCAGAGAAGACTGCACTCTTATATTAATATGGCCAGACCCATGTTCAACTTTACACCAAATACTGCTCTTGGTACAAGTTCATACAGACTCATTGATACACATAATAGATTCCCTTAACTCTTAAGGTGTATAAGGCCAAGAAGCAAGAAAGTACTCCTGGAAGGCTCTTTGTACTAAATAGTAATAAGATAATTTTTTTATTTTATTTTTACCTCTTCTTTTTAAATGTGTTCAGTAATGAAGTAGGGTCACTGATTTCCATTTATGGACTGAAAAGTATTCAGTTCACCCTTGGGGTTCAGAGATAAAACATTTTTTTCCAAGTATCTTGGCTCTTCCATTTTACAGATAAATGCAGTCAAACTTTCAACCTTGAAGGAGGCCATACTTGATGGTTGAGAGACTCCTTGATTGCTAAGATGAGCCCAGCCACGCTGAAAGGGCACCTATAGGTCAGTTTAGCTACCTCTGTTTTTTCCATGCAAAGTTGACTCTTTGGGAATATAGACCTCTTTGATCCCAGATATGAAGCAGTAAGGTGTGGGCTTGTTGTTTTCCAGGGAATGCAAACTACTAAGTGCTGTGGTAGTTAAGCTGAGAGTAGGTACTCTTTTTGCCTTTCAAAGCCACCTTCTGCAACAAAAGGCTTTTGTGGAGAACCTTTTATGGTCCAAACCATTTTGTCAGTGGTGTGCCATTTTAAAAATCCAGGCCAAATCCTATTTTAACCAGCTCTCAGGATCTATATAGTCTTCAGTCGTGCTGGAATTTTGTTTTTATTCTACACCCATTAAATAATTGGGCCACCTAGAAGGATTCAAATTCTGGTTGTTACATGGAGGATTTGTATTCATTTCTTGTCAACAGTATTGAAATGCAATTATCTGTGTTAATGTATCAAACTTTTTACTCCACATAGGTTTATCAGTAAAGTGGAACAGAAAAAGAAATCTCTTCAATGTGTCTCAGGCCAGAGGCTTCTTGTCAGTTGGGTCTGGCTCTAATGAGAGTAGGTTTTGTTGCTGGTAAAATCTGGAAATGTACAGATTTATTTCCCAAATTCTTATCGTTCACCCAGATGTGAAATGGGTACCTATCAGTGGGTATGGAAGGGAATGGGTAGAGGGAATTGGGTAATGACTACTTCAGCACTGTCCCTTTTCTATCCTGCTAATAAATGGCCCTGAGATACCCTGAAAAAAAAAAAAAAAAAAAAAAAGATCTCCCTGGGGCAATGCTTTGTGCTCATGCTACCCTCCTCTCATCAGCTGTAAAGTCTGGTAATCACAGATCTATTTTATAATTTTTCCTTAGAAGAATTATTCATAAACAGGATCATACAGTATGCAAACTTTTGAGAATCCTTTTTCATTTAGCCCAATGTCCTTGAGATTCATCAAATCTGTTCATATACCAATAATGCTTCTTTTTATTGCTCAATCTTGGCATGATTGTATTAGTTTGTTTAACTACTCATCCACTGAGGGACATTTTGGTTGGCTTTTAGTTTGTGATTATTATGAGAAAATACAGGAGATAATCTTCCAGATCTAGAGCTTGGTGAAGACTTTCAAGACATGGCACTAAAAACATGTTCTATGAAAGGAAAATAATGATAAATTGGATTTCATCAAAATGAAAAATTTGCTCTGCAAACGATTCTGCTAAAGGATGAAAGAACAAGGTACAGATATTAAAATATATATATGTGCAAAGCATATATCTGATAATGGACTCCAATCTAGAATATATAAAGGAATCTTACAATTCAATAGTAAAAAATAATCCAATGAGAAATGGAAAATAGATGAAGGGACATTTCATGGCAGAGGCAAGAAAGCACATGAAATGAGGCTGAACAACACTTGACACTGGGGAAATAAGATCATCATCTGAAATCACTACATGTCTATTAGAAAAGCTAAAATTAAAAGGCAATGACAAAAGCAAATGCTAGCAAGATGTAGAGAAACTGTATTTCTAATACCTTGTGGGACCAATGGTACATAGGGCCACTATGGAAAATAGATGGCAATTCCTTAAAGCAAGTAAGTAAACAAAAAGCTAAACACGTACTTACCATACTACCTGACAACCACAGTCCTGGGCATTTATCAGATAAACTACTATTCAAGTACACACACACACACACACACACACACATACACATACATGATCATAGTAGCTTTGTGCTATTTTTATTGGTGAATAATTTACACAAAACAAAATTCACAAACCTTAAATGTTGCATTAAATATTTCTGGTAAGTGCATGTGCTCCTGTAACCCACTCTTTATATGATTTAGAATATTCTAAAGCCCCAGAATGTTTCTTTGTGCCTCTTCCAGCTAATCTCTGCCATGTCACTCCACCCCTAAGCCCTAAAGCAATTTCTAGTTTGATTTCTTTCACCATACATTAGGTTCCATGTGAATGGAATTATATATTACATATTCCTTTATGTCCGGCTTATTTTTCTCAGGAAGATGGTTCAGACATTCTTCTGTTTAAAGCATATCGATAATGTAATTTTTTATTGCCTGTTAATGTTAAATCATGTAGACACACCCCAATTGTCTTTTCATTTGCTTTTTAATGTTAATTTAGATTCAGTTTTTGTCTTTTTAAAGTGAAGCTGCTATTAATATTGTGATACTAATCTTTTGTTTAGAGATTAATTTTCACATTTTTGGATAAAATCCTAAGAATGGAATTGCTAGGTTATACAGAAGAGTATAGATTTAAATTGATGAGAAGTGATCAAATAATTTTCAAAAGTGTTAACCTCATTTTACTTTCTCACCAGTAATATATGAGATGTGCCAATTTGATGTTTTTAAATGCACATTTTTTTTCTGTACTTATTGGTTATTTGAAGATATTATTTTGTGAAGTGTTTGCTCAAGTCTTTTGTCCATATTTTAAATTAGAATTTTATTATTCAGTTGTAAGAATTCTCAAATATCCAGGAAATAAGTTTTTTGTGAGTATTTCCTTCTAATTGTGACTTATCTATTAATTTTTTAATGATAAAAGTTTTAGTTTCAGATGAGGCCCACTTTCTCAATTTTTTCTCTATTTTACTTACTTTCTGTGTTGGTTAAAAAATCTTTCCCTAATCCAAGACAGTGAAGAAATTCTGTTTTATTGCAGAACTGTCTTGGATTTTTCCAGTCAGGTGAACTGGTCAGGTCATTCCTCAGGGGAACAGGGAGGCAGTAGTGACACACAAGGGTCAGTGCAGTTAAGAGGTTTTAAAACATAATTGCAGAAATGAACTGCTCAGCTGTGAGATTGCCCCACACTCGATAAAGCTGAATACAAGCGAAACGTAACGCCCTCAACCCAATGCTGGTGCTGCCCAAGGTTAGCCCTCAATGCCCCTCATCCTTCTCTGGCCAGTTCAGAGGTCCTCAGTTCCCAGGCCATTTAGCATTTCTCCAGGTGACTGTCACTAGAGGGCGCTGTGAGAGCAGGTTTCCAGGCAGCTTGGCCCCGCTCTGATGTGAGGATGCTGACCTGGGCTCTGATTGCCTGTCCATGGGAGACACATGGGGAGGCAGGGGTGAGGGTGGCCTCACTCCACATCTGCAAGGACCTTCTCCATCCAGTGTATTCCCTCATAATACAAACCAAGAAATAAAGCCATCAGGGAAGCAAAGGAGCCTAGGAAGAGCACGTGGGGCTTTAAACAAAGACAATTAGTCCTTGATCCAGTTGGCACAGAGGGATGTGGGAATGTGACAGGGTCTGGCAGCTAGGATGGGACAGCAGTCCCCAGGCTGGGAAGATGATGGCCTGCATCACACCAGGCCAGGGGCAGAGCTGAGATGACTGACTCCTGTTTCAGTTAGGACCAGGTTATGACTGAGGATGGGAAAGGGTTGGGATGGGAAGCTTATCCGTAAGGACCTGTAGACAGAGACAGGGGTAACTGCGGAAAAGGTCATGGCTCATTCATGGTCCAGCTACTTACTCCAGCAGCAAGGCATTCAGGGAGATCAGAGGTACTGAGCCTTGGAGAGGAAATTGTGTCTACTTGGAAGGAGCCAACTGGCCCTGGCAGAGTGAACCCAGCATGGCCAATCGGGGCAGCATCAGACAACCTGGGATTCTGGTTTGAGAGAGACTGATGGCAATCTAGCTCCACAGCACATTACAGGGACAACCCTAATCACTAAACTGGAAACCCTAGAATTCCATTAAAGAATAACCTGAGAGGTCAGGACCAGAGCCAGGGAAAGGCTAGCAGGGGGACAAAGGTAGTCATGGGCCAATGGAGCATCAGACAGGGCCTACCTGGGCTCAATACTATGAGGGAGCTTGGACACCTACATGGGGCTGTGACAATGCCTGGAACCTTAGCTCAGGCCTCGGGCTCACAAGAGAAATTTCAGATATTCATGGTCTCAGAGAAGGAGATGTTACAATCAGTAAATTCTCCTAAGGGGACAGAGATGCAGTGACCTTGGGTACATTAAAATATTTTTTTAAAAATTCCTAGGCCCAGGACACAAGGTGACCAAGGTTAGCCTCCTCCCAGGGAATTAACCAAGGACCACAAAATACTGGGCTATAAGGCTAAGGCAATTGGTGGCATGTCTTGTCAGAGTGTGGAAACAGGTTCAGTGCTGGGCTTCCTCCCTCCAAACTCAGCTATGCATGTTCACCATCCTTCCTGATGGCAGAAATCATACTGAAACCCAGTCAAGATGTACATCACCTGCAATGTTTCTCCCCTGACCCTGGGAAGCCTTTGAGCTCCTCAGCCTGGCAGCATGAGTCTTCCTTACTTGGCCTCTCAAATCTTTATCTTTGAACTCTCCCTGTTCTGTGGGCATAAGCATGCCGTTCCTTTCATTGTCTGGTACAGACCAGATTCCTTCTGCTGTTTACATTTCTCTCTCTGCCAGGAATGTTCTTCCCTTTCCTGTCAACCTGATAAGCATTAATTTAAAAAGTGCTCAAGCTTCACCTTCCCTATGAAGAATGATCTGGCCAGCCCTAATCTGGGGTCAGGGAGAATGCTTGGTTGTAGAAACCAACTACAAATCAGTTGCTAACCACAAATCTGTTCTCCCTGCTTTGTTCCTTCCTAAAGAATCCTGACTTGTCCAGAAAGACAATCCTTCCTCAGCTCAGGGATACACACTAAATACGTCAAACCAAGTATTACAGCCCTTTCCTCCCAAGAACATGAAATCAGTGCTGGGTGCATGTTTTGGTCACTGCCTTCATGCTGCACTGAACTGGTGGTCCTGCAATGGCAAGTGGCAGAATCTAAACAAAGGCTGGGGCTGAGTTTGTGCCAAAAGATTGAGAGCAGCTCCCCTCTCCACTTAGATCCTTCCCAGAACTCTTTTCATTGAGGTTGGCTGAGAATTCCTTCCACAGGGAAGTCCAAAGAGCCTGTAGAGTCTTCTCAGAATCAGTGACCAGAAAGGTTTGACCCCAACTCACTTCCCTGTAAAGATTGTTTTCTCCTCAGATTCTGTACTCTTAGTTGTTACTGTTTATTTAAAAATATTCACTGAGTACTTGCTATGTGCTAAACCAAATGTTCAAAACTGAATAAAGCAAAGTTCTTACCTTTATGGGACTCAGAGCTTTTCTGAGGGAGACATATAACCAGATAAGATGCCATTAGGGCAGGAACTCTGTAGTAAAGAGAGTTATTAGTTGCTAAGAAGAACAGCCACACTGGACAGTTTAAAGAGAAGAGAAATTTCTGAAAGTCTATGATAAGCTCACAGAATCCCACACAGGATGAAACCCTTGCCTCAGATCATGGCATAGGAGACATTCAGACTCCATTCTCTGCATCATGTTCCATCCTTGTCTACCAGCTAGTGGAAATAATATTTCAATGGAAATAAAAGAATCCAGCTCCTGGGGAATAAAATGTTTAATCTGCGGATGGAGAGAGTCCAAGAATACACTCTGTAACAGAGGGTTAAAAGGCAATAATGCAACACAAACCATTGTCATTATAGAGCCATGGTAAAGCCACAAGCAGGGAATATCCCTGCCAAAGAAAAATCAGAACTGGACAATAATTAAAGTGGGAAAATTGAATTGAATTCAGGATGGTTGCATCAAAGTAGGAGAGATTTCATATAGAGCTGAGCTCAGCTCTGGATATAGCAAGGACAGGGAGACGTAGCAAGGAGTGGGATGAGGTCAGTTGATGGAAAACTACTAAGAGGAAACTTCGGGGTAAGGGAGATTCTCTCCAAAGCCTTGAAACAGGATTTTGTTGAAGACAGGGCAAGATGATCAGACATCAGCACCAATGGGGCATGTGAGGAAGGTGATCAGATATAGTCATCAGTATGGAAGATGGGGGCTCCTACTGCATTGGCTTCAAAGGGTTTTTGCTCAAACTGGACTTTAGGAGGAAGTGTACTGATTGGCTTAGGAGAAGATTCAAGAAACTGACTAAAGTTTGGCTAAGCAAAGGATCTTTGTCATGATTCCCTCATCTTTCTCCTTTGCTGAAATCACAGTAAGCAGACCCCAGTTTATCTGTTTATTTTTTTATTTTTTATTTTTTAATTTACTTTTATTGTAAACAAATGAGATATATATTGTTTCTGTTTGTACATGGAGTAACAGCATACCATTTGCATATTCATAAATTTACATAGAGTAATGATGTTTGATTCATTCCATTATTTTTTTCCTTCCCCCCATCCCTCCCACCTCTCTTTTCCCTCTATACAGTCCCTCCTTCCTCCATTCTTGTCCCACTCCCATCCCCCATTAAGTGTCATCATCCGCTTATCAGTGAGATCATTCCTCTTTTGGATTTTTGAGATTGGCTTATCTCACTTAACATGATATTCTCCAATTTCATCCATTTGCCTGCAAATGCCAGAATTTTATTATTCTTTATAGCTGAGTAATATTCCATTGTGTGTATATATATATATATATATATATATATATATATATATATATATATACCACAGTTTCTTTATCCATTCATCAATTGAAGGGCATCTAGGTTGGTTCCATAGTCTGGCTATAGTCAATTGAGCAGCTATGAACATTGATGTGGCTGTATCTCTGTAGTGTGCTGATTTTAAGTCCTTTGGGTATAGGCTGAGGAGTGGGATAGCTGGGTCAAATGGAGAGTCCATTCCAAGTTTTTTCTAAGGAATCTCCACACTGCTTTCCAGAGTGGCTGCACTAATTTGCAGTCCCACCAGCAATATATGAGTGTACCATTCTCCCCACATCCTCTCCAACACCTATTGTTGCTTGTGTTCTTGATAATCGCCATCCTAATTGGGGTGAGATGGAATCTTAGTGTAGTTTTGATTCACATTTCTCTTATTACTAAAGATGTTGAACATTTTTTCATATATCTGTTGATTGCTTGTATATCTTCTTCTGTGAAGTGTCTGTTCATTTCCTTAGCCCATTTGTTGATTGGGTCATTTGTATTCTTGGTGTAGAGTTTTTTGAGTTCTTTATATGTCCTGGAAATTAGTGCTCTATCTGAAGTATGAGAGGCAAAGATATTCTCCCACTCTGTAGGCTCTCTCTTCGCATTGCTCATAGTTTCCTTTGCTGAGAGAAAGCTATTTAGTTTGAATCTATCCCAGTTATTGATTCCTGCTTTTATTTCTTGTGCTATGGGAGTCCTGTTAAGGAAGTCTGATCCTAAGCCAACAAGGTGAAGATTTGAACCTACTTTTTCTTCTATAAGATGCAGGGTCTCTGGTCTGATTTCAAGGTCCTTGATCCATTGTGAGTTGAGTTTTGTGCAGGGTGAGAGATAGGGGTTTAGTTTCATTCTGTTGCATATGGATTTCCAGTTTTCCCAGCACCATTTGTTGAAGAGGCTATCTTTTCTCCATTGCATATTTTTGGCACCTTTGTCTAGTATGAGAAAATTGTATTTATTTGAGTTTGTGTCTCTGTCCTCTATTCTGTACCATTGATCAACCTGTCTGTTTTGGTACCAATACCATGCTGTTTTTGTTACTATTGCTTTGTAGTATAGTTGAAGTTCTGGTATTGCAATACCCCCTGTTTCATTCTTCCTGCTAAGGATTGCTTTAGCTATTCTCGGTTTCTTATTCTTCCAGATGAATTTCATGATTGCTTGCTCTATTTCTGTGAGGTACATCATTGGGATTTTAATTGGAATTGCATTGAATCTGTATAGCACTTTTGGTAGTATGGCCATTTTGACAATATTAATTCTTCCTATCCAAGAACATGGGAGATCTTTCCATCTTCTAAGGTCTTCCTTAATTTCTTTCTTCAGTGTTTTGTAGTTTTCATTGTAGAGATCTTTTACCTCTTTGGTTAGATTGATACCCAAGTTTTTTTTTTTTTTTTTTTTTTTTTTTGAGGCTATTGCAAATGGAGTTGTTTTCCTCATTTCCCTTTCAGCTGTTTCATCGCTTGCATATAAAAATGCTGTAGATTTATGCGTGTTGATTTTATAGCCTGCTATTTTGCTGAATTCATTGATGAGGTCTAGAAGTTTTCTGGAGGAGGCTTTTGGATCCTCTAAATATAGAATCATGTCATCCGCAAATAGTGACAGCTTAAGTTCCTCTTTTCCTATTCGTATCCCTTTAATTTCTTTAGTCTGCCTAATTGCTCTGGCTAGAGTTTCGAGGACAATGTTGAATAGAAGTGGTGAAAGAGGACATCCCTGTCTTGTTCCTGTTTTTAAAGGGAATGGTTTCAGTTTTTCTCCATTAAGAATGATGTTGGCCATGGGCTTAGCATAAGTAGCCTCTACAATGTTCAGGTATGTTCCTACTATCCCTATTTTTTCTAGTGTTTTCAGCATGAAGGGGTGTTGTATATTGTCAAATGCTTTTTCTGCGTCAATTGAAATAACCATATGATTCTTATCCTTAAGTCTATTGACATGATGGATTACATTTATTGATTTACTGATGTTAAACCATCCTTGCATTCCAGGAATGAACCCTAATTGATCATGGTGCACAATTTTCTTAATATGTTTTTGGATACGATTAGCCAATATTTTGTTAAGGATCTTAGCATCTATATTCATCAAGGATATTGGTCTAAAATTTTCTTTCCTTGATGTGTCTTTTCCTGGTTTGGGTATGAGGGTGATATTAGCTTCATAGAATGAGTTCGGTAGGGTACCCTCCTTTTCTATATCCTGGAATACTTTGAGAAGTATTGGAATGAGTTCTTCTTTGAAGGTCTTGTAGAACTCGGCTGAGAATCTGTCTGGACCTGGGCTTTTCTTGGATGGTAGATTTTTAATGGCTTCTTCTATTTCATTGCTTCATATTGATCTGTTTAAATCGTGTATGTCCTCCTGGTTCAGTTTGGGAGGAGCATATGTCTCTAGAAATTTGTCAATGTCTTTGGTACTTTCTATTTTGTTGGAATACAGATTTTCAAAGTAGCTTCTCATTATGTTCTGTATCTCAGTGGTGTCTGTTGTGATATTTCCTTTTGCATCATGTATTTTAGTAATTTGAGTCTTCTCTCTCCTCTTTGTTAGTGTGGCTAAGGGTTTATCTATTTTACTTTCTCAAAGAACCAATTTTTGTTATGTCAATTTTTTGAATAGTTTCTTTTGTTTCAATTTCATTGATTTCAGCTCTGATTTTAATTATTTCCTGTCTTCTACTACTTTTGCTGCTATTCTGTTCTTCTTTTTCTAGGGCTTTGAAATGTAATGTTAGGTCATTTAATTGTTGACTTTTCATTCTTTTCTGGAATGCGCTCCATGCAATGTATTTTCCTCTTAGTACCGCTTTCATAGTGTCCCAGAGATTTTGATATGTTGTATCATCATTCTCATTGACCTCTAAGAATTTTTTAATCTCCTCCCTGATGTTTTTTGTTATCCATGTTTCATTCAATAGCATATTATTTAGTCTGCAATGTTGGAGTAATTTCCTTTTTTTATTCTGTCATTGATTTCTACTCTCAGTCCATTATGATCTGATAGAACACAAGGCAGTATCTCTCTTTTTTTGCATTTCCTAAGGGCTGCTTTGTGGCATAACACATGGTCTATTTTTGAGAAGGTTCCATGTGCTGCTGAGAAGAAAGTGTATCTGCTCATTGATGGATGGAATATTCTATATATGTCTATTAAGTCTAGATTATTGATTGTGTTATTGAGTTCTATGGTTTCTATGGTTGGACTTTGTTTGGAAGATCTATCTAGTGGTGACAGCGGTGCGTTAAAGTCACCCAGAATTATTGTGTTGTGGTTTATGTGTTTTTTGACATTGAGATGGATTTGTTTGATGTACAGGGATGCACCATTGTTTGGGGCATAAATATTTACTATTGTTATGTCTTCCTGATTTATGGTTCCCTTAAGCAGTATGAAATGTCCTTCTTTATCCCTTCTGACTAACTTTGGCTTGAAGTCCACTTTATCTGATATAAGGATGGAAACCTCCGCTTTTTTACTGGGTCCATGTGCGTGGTAGGTTTTTTCCCATCCTTTCACCTTTAGTCTGTGGATGTCTTTTTCTATGAGATGAGTCTCTTGCAGGCAGCATATTGTTGGGTCTTTCTTTTTAATCCATTCTGCCAGTCTATGTCTTTTGATTGATGAGTTTAGGCCATTAACGTTCAGGGTTATTATTGAGAAATGATTTGTATTCCCAGTCATTTGGCTTATTTTTGGTTTTTAAGTTGGCTTGGTTTCTCCTTAGAGTGGCTTTTCTCTAAGGTAGTTCCTCCCTTTGCTGACCTACATTGTTGTTTTTCATTTCATCCTCATGCAATATTTTGTTGAGAACATTCTGTAGTGCAGGCTTTCTATTTGTAAATTCTTTTAACTTTTGTTTATCATGGAAGGATTTTATTTCATCTTCAAATCTGAAGGTTAGTTTTGCTGGGTATAGGATTCTTGGTTGGCAACCATGTTCATTCAGAGCTTGAAATATGTTGTTCCAGGCCCTTCTAGCTTTTAGAATCTGGGTTGAGAAGTCTGCTGCTATCCGTATTGGTCTCCCACTATATGTAATCTGATGCTTTTCTCTCGCGGCCTTCAAAATCCTATCTTTATTTTGAATGTTAGGCATTTTCATTAGAATGTGCCTTGGTGTGGTCTGTTGTGATTCTGTGCATTTGGTGTCTGTAAGCCTCTTGTATTTGATTATCCATTTCATTCTTCAGGTTTGGGAAATTTTCTGATATTATTTCATTGAATAGGTTGTTCATTCCTTTGGTTTGTATCTCTGTGCCTTCCTCAATCCCAATAATTCTTAAATTTGGTCTTTTCTTGATGTCCCATAGTTCTTGGAGATTCTGTTCATGATTTCTTACCATCTTCTCTGTTTGGGCCACTTTATTTTCAAGATTAAATATTTTGTCTTCATTGTCTGAGGTTCTGTCTTCCAAGTGGTCTAGTCTGTTGGTGATGCTTTCCATTGAGTTTTTTTTTTGGTTTTTTGTCTCTTTCATTTCAAGGATTTCCGTTTGGTTTTTTTTTTTTTTTTTTTTTTTTTTTTAGAATCCCTATCTCTTTGTTGAAATGATCTTTTGTTTCCTGCAGGTGCTCTTTCAGCTTATTGGTATTATCATTCCTTGCCTGCATTTGCTCTCTTAGCTCATCCTTTGCTTTGTACATTTATACATCTTAATCATGTATAATCTGAAGTCCTTTTCTGACATTTCTTCTAACATACTGTCATTGGACTCTATTAATATAGAATCTAGATTTGTTTGGATCGTTTTCTTCCCTTGTTTTTTCATGTTGTTCATGTATCTTCCCCTCTAGCTCTGCAGATCTGGGGTATTGCAGATTTCCCCCTATAGGCTTATAGTGGCCCTATAGGTGTCCAAAACCCTTTCTTTAAGGGGAGATCAATATTAGCAGTGCCCAAATCAGACACTATGCAATCCTAGACCAAATAGCCCCATGGGGACAATAACATCATGTAAATAAGGGAGAAAGCGACTCTGAGGGAATAGGTAAACAGAAGGAAAAGAAAGCAAGAAACGTAAAGAAATAAAAACTTAATTTTTTTTTAAAAAGGAGAAAAAAGAAAATCTACTGTATAATAATCATATACTAATGAAACCTCCCAGTGTTCAGTAGCCTGATGTATGAGAGGTACCTGACAATGAGCTTCAAGCCTCCAGCAGGTGTCTCAGGATGGGATTTGCCCCACCTGAAGATTGGAGCTACAGCTTCCAGGATTATCCAAGATGGCTGCTCTGGCTTCTAAATATGTTGGCAAATGGGGAGCTGCAGTTCTTCTTTATGGCTGAGTAATATTCCATTGTGTATATATACCTTAGTTTCTCTATCCATTCATCTCTTGAAGGGCATCTAGGTTGGTTCTACAATCTAGCTACTGTGAATTGAGTTGCTGTAAACACTGATGGGGTTGCAGCAATGTAGTATGCTGATTTTAAGTGTTTTGGTTATAAACCGAGGAGTGGGATTGCTGGGTCAAATGGTCCATTCCAGGTTTTCTGAGGAACCTCCATACTGTTTTTCAAAGTGGTTGCACCAATCTCCAATTCCACCAACAATGTATAAGTGCATCTTTTCCCCCACATCCTCACCAACACTTATTATTGCTTGTATTATTGATAATTGCCATTCTGATGTCAGATATTTTTGAAGAGTATAGGCCCATTGTTTTGTAGACTATTCCTCAATATGGATTTGTCTGACAGTTTCATCATGCAGGTTAGACATTTTTGGCATTAACACATTAGTGGGAACATAATGTCAATTGTAGTATTTTAATTACTTTTAAGTGTATAAGTTTTGTTAGGATACAACTTTCGTCAGTCCAAAAATAATTTAATGAATTTCTAGTTTTATTTCATGGAAATCAGACAATGCTGTTTACATTTCTACTTCAGAGTAGTTTTTATTCACTGAGAACCAATATCAATTTTTCATATACATTCCATATGTATTTCAAAAGGTGTTTTCTAACTTTTGTGTAAAAGTTTGATAGATATCTATGAAATCAACCTTAATGATAGGTTGTTTAGATCTTCTGTTTTTTTTTTTTAATTTGTCCGCTTGATATTTTGCAGTAAGAACCATGATGCACGAAAGCTTTTATATAGAGAAATAAATTTATTATTTCATCTCCCATAGCTTTTGCCTTAAGGAGGTAGATTCTGTATGACTTGGTACATAAATACTAATAACATATTTTTATTGTGCTGCTAACTCTAAAAGGTTATAAAATACTTTATGTCATATTTTTAGCAACTTTACCCTTAACTTTCCTTGCCTAGTATCAGGACCATACATCATCTGATATATCTTTTGACTCCTACTTATTAATTGACCATCAGTGTACTTAAGTGATGGTGAACTTCTTTTTTCTCCCATTTAAAAATTTGCATTCTTTATCCCCACTGATACTTTAGTTTTAATGACATATATACCATACATACTATTAATCTTTTTCACTAAAGTTTCTCCATACTTTTTGGTTAGTAAATTCTTCAGAAAAGGCTTATAATAACATAAATTACTGAGTTTTTGCATGTTCAAAACTTTTTATTTACTCTTAACACTTAAATGGCAGTTCAACTGAATATTAAATGTGGTTTAATTTCCCTGGAGTTTAAAAATTGTTGCTCTATTATTGTCTTATTTTTATATTACCATTGAGAAATCCAACTGACAATCCCACTTTTTTTCTCTGTAAATCACTTACTTAGGATAGGTCTTAGAATTTGCTGTTCTGGGTCAGTTTTCATAGTACACTTGAGTCTTTTTTAATGTAAAGATTCAAGTCTTATTTCAGGACAATTTCTTATAATCTATGTATTAGTTTTTTAATGTTTCAATTATTTCTGTTCTAGGGACTTCCTTTATATACTTATTGGAATGTCTTTGAATCAACTACTTTTTCTCACATTTTAAATTATTTATTTTAATTTTCTTTCCTGTTTTCATATCTTTCCATAGTACTCTTTATTCTATTGTCCATTGTATCTTTAGTTTTGGGATTTATTGCTTGGTGTGACTTTTTTCCCCCATAGTACTAAGGATGAACCTTCCAGCTCTTTTATTTTTTATTTTGAGACAGAGTCTCCCTAAATTGCCAAGGCTGGTCTTAAACTTGTAAACCTTCTGCCTTAGCCTCCCCAGTAAAATGGGATTATAAGTGTGTGCCACTTGATATAACTTTTTAAAAAATACATGCAAATACAAACTTAAGGATATCTAATTCAATTGTAGTGTTGTGATGCAATTTCACAATTTCACTTAATTGTGTTGAGGGAGAATTTTAAGTAGCTGAAATGTTCCAGTTTTCATTGTTTTCTGTTTTATTTTTATAATTTTGTATGGATTTGGTATGCCTTTTTTTCAGATTTTTCTTGTAATTTTATTTACTTGGGTACATATTAACAGTTAATATACAAAAGTGAGAATTTTGTATATGGTAAAGTGAAATTTACTATTTCAGTAGCACCCTCTTGATAATACAGCAAAATGCAAGGTTTTTGCTTTTCTTTCTTTCTTTCTTTTTTTAATGGGATTGAGTTCAACCCCAGAGATACTCCATCCCTGAGCTACATCCCTAGTTCTTCAGTTTTTCAAATTTTGAGACAGGGTCTCACTAAGTTGCTGAGGCTGTCCTCTAACTTGTGATCCTCCTACCTCAGCCTCCTGAGTTGCTGAGATTACAGGTGTGCGTCACGACACCTGTACAGTTTTATTATTGTTGTTTTAATCAGTGGCACTCTTTTATTGGAGGGAAGATTTAGTGTTTTCTGATTTTTTTTTTTTTTTTTTTTTTTTTTTTTTGGTACCAGGGATTGAACTCAGGGGCACTTTACCACTGAGCCACATCCCCATCCCTATTTTGTATTTTATTTAGAGACAGGGTCTTGCTGAGTTGCTTAGCCACCTCAGCATTGCTGAGGCTAGCTTTGAATTTGCAGTCCTTCTGTCTCAGTCTCCCGAGCTGCTGGGATTACAGGTGTGCACCACCGTGCCTGGCTGTTTCCTGATTTTTATAATTCACTTTTTTATGTTTTTATTAGTGCATTATAGTTATACGTGACTGTGGGGTACATTGTAACATATTCATACATGCATATAACATGATTTGGTGCAATTCATTACCAAGTATTTTCTTTTTCTGTCCCTTCTCCCTCCCCCAATTCACTTCCTCTTCCAGTTTCCCTTGTATTTATTTAGTTTTAAAAATTTGGTGCATTATAATTTGTGGTTTACTTTCATTTCTCTAGGATCTTTGCTTTCCTCTTTACCTTTATTCTTCTTTTTAAACTTAAATGATTTATTTTTTTTTAGTTGTAGGTGGACACAATATCTTTATATTTATGTGGTGCTAAGGATTGAACCCAATGCCTCGCATGTTAGGCAAGTGTGCTACCACAGAACCACAATCCCAACCCCTTTACCTTTACTCTTGTCCTTCTGATTTACTCTTCTTTCTTCCTTCTTCCCATGAATAGTACTGTCTCCTTGGATACTAAATGATTTCAAGTTGCTTCCTTTTGATTTCCTTGGAGCCTATGTTAATCAACTTTTTGTCTCTGTGACCAAAATACTTGATAAGAACAATTTAGAGGGCTGGAGTTGTGGCTCAGTGAAAGAGCGCTTGCCTGGCATGTGTGAGTCCCTGGGTTTGATACTCAGCACCACATATAAATAAATAAAACAAAAGATTAATTGATAACTAAAAATGATTTTTAAAAAAAGAACAACTTGGAGGAGAAGTTTAATTTAGACTTACAGTTTCAGAGTTTCGGTGCATGATTGGGCCCACTCCATCACTATGGGCCCATAGTGAGGCAGAGAATAACGACAGAAGGGCGTGGTGCAGGAAAATTCCTGGCTACAGGGAAGTAGAGAGTGTGGGGAAAGGTTCAGGGACAGATACAGGCTAAGACCACACTCCCAGGGACATAATTCCTCCAGCCACACTCCACTTGGCTACAGTTACCACCCAGTAGCTCATGCATATTATTAATCCTTCAAATGGATTAATCCACTGATGAGGGTACAGCTCTCATAATCTATTAATTTCTCCTGTAAACATTCCTTCGTTTCCCAGCATGTGAGCTTTTTAGGGAAATTGAAGATACAAAGCGTAACATAGCTCATGTTTGAAATCCCAGATCTTAGAATTGTTTTCATAACAAGTATATTTTCCTTTCTGTGGGTTCATTTTTTGAAGCTATACTTTCTTGCCTCTTACCACTGGTGCATAGGCTTTGCAGATGAGTCTTTGTGTATTTTTCTATTTACTGCTAGTTTGAACTTCATATTAAATGTTTCCCTGTTTGATGAAGGTGTGGGTTATGAGTGATTTTATTTGATTATATTATTTGTCTCTTTGGTTTTGGCTTTTTTGTTTGTTTGTTTTGCTTTATTTTGTTTTAGAGAATGTATGAAGATACTTAGATTTAGGCAACTGCCATTAACCTCTACTGTTTAGAAGTCATAACCTTCATTTAAAAAAATTATTTATGTATTTATTTGTTTTTCTGGTAGTAGGGATTGAACCCATAGATGGTCTTCCACTGAGCTACATCCTCATCACTTTATTTTTTATTTTGAGACAGAGTCTTGCTAAGTTACTGAGGCTGGCCTCTAACTTGTGATCCTCCTGCTTCAGCCTTCCAAGTTGCTGGGAGTAGAGGCAAGCGCCACTGTGTCCAGCTCATAACCTTCACTTTTAAAAAATACTTTTGGTGGATGTAGAGTTGCATACTGGCCAGAGAATGAGTCTATGATAAAAGCAGCTACCAGAGGTAGCCCTTCTGTGTACAGGAATTATATATTCACTCTTTTCTTATAGCCTAAGAAAGTTGTCAAGGTAAAACCTCATCCACCTATAGCTCCTCGACCTTCTAGCAGTTCCACAGCAGCAGCGCGCCACAGGTTGCTAAGAGTCCTGCCACACATTGGGCAATCTTGTTTATCTTCTCCTGGAAATGACTGTGTACCGGAAACATCCAGGAAGGGAGCTGCAAGTTTGGCAACTCAGCCCCCTGCAGATAGACCCATTTCATCTCTCACTGGTGAAGCACTTAAGGAGAATAACTGGGAAAGTAACACACTATCTCATTCTAATAGTAGCAACAGACTGCCACCTCAGATGCCCCATATGGAGTTAGAAAATGATGGAGAGCTTGCTGGTTCTGTTCTCCATCTTGGATCATCCCTGCCCAGGCGGACAAAACACTTTTCAGGGAACTTGCCCTGTAATAACAAAGATGACACTGTCTTATTTCCAGCTTCAGAAAAGGGTGTACCTGAAGAATCACTTCTACCGAAAGTGGGGCCATTTGCCTCCTTTTCAGAAGGAAATGCTGTTGAACAGAGCAGTGGCTTAGAAGGCATTCAGAAGGCGAATACAGAGTTCCTACTCACTAACGATGACAAAGGGTCGAGAGCCACAGAGCAGCATATGAAGCATGTTGCACGAGTGTTGAGTGGTGAGGCAGTAGACACTACAGTTCTTAACCACCGCGAGTTAAGTCCTCACAAGAATGGACTCTTGTCACCACTTCGCTGTTCTGCGCCAACACCACTGCGTAATTCTCTCGGGAAACCACAGAGACAGTCCAAATGTTTGGAGTCAGAGAACCTCCCTTCTACTTCACAAAACACACTCAGGTCATTGGATGTTAGAACCATAGCTGATTCTTCTTTCTCTAGGACTTCTCGCTTTCGTGGTATTAAAGTTGATTCACCTGGGAAAAGATCTGATATTATTTCCAAAGTCGAGGCTCGGGACATCACAGAAATTGCCAACAAGGCTCCTAAAGAGCCCGTTGGTTGTATAAATAATGTCGGTTTTTTTGCTTCACTGGCGCAGAGCGCAAGCAAAGACAGTTTACAGAGCACACGTGGGGCAGGCAGGCTCCGGCCCTCTGGAATTGGTCTGTCTACAAACCTTCAGCATTTTCAGGAAGAAAGCCTTAGGAAAAGTTCTCCTCAGTCAGAATCTACAGATTTTTTTCTAGTAAGTGTAATCATTTCAACATGTTCCACTAGTTATCCTTGTAGTTATTCAGCATATTTAAAGTTTGATCATTGTTTACAGAAATGAGGGGCTGATTGGACCTTTTTCATAAGTTTCTCTGAAACCATTTACTCAGTTTGTAGAAAATCTTTTAAAAATTAAAAAAAAATTATGATAGAATTTCAAATAATGTTAGTCCCAATTGAGAAGTGTGATTTGAAAATAAGTTCATGTAAACAGTTCATCATATACTGCTAAATGCTAAATGTTTTTACTAATGTTTTTCTCAAAGTAGGGACTCTTATCTGAACCATCAACTCTCTTTCAAAGATAAATAATAAGCATCATATTACTAAAAGTGACAAGCAGTTTTCAAGTTATTTGTTAATTAAACAAAATAGATTAAATAATTTTAAATGGAAGCCCAATAGCATCTTAGTAATAAAATGCAAGTATTTCATGTTTGGTGATCTTTTCTATTCTCCATTGACTCACCTTTGTAGGTGTTTTGTGTTTTAATTGTAGTCTGCCCGTGGTATTGGAAATAATGGAATGAATGGAAATAATGCAACAGCAGGGAAAAGAGTAGGTAAGCTACAGATCATTTTGAAAATAATATAAGGCTAATAATCACATTACTCTGTATAGTGTTGAATTTTCAAAGAGAAATGGGAAGAACATTTTCTATGGTATGTACAGAGTAAATTCTCTCCCTAAACTTTTTTCCAGTTCAGAAATTCAGTATGTGAACTGACCATATTGAAGAATAAAACAAAAATTGAAATTGACATCCTTTGTCTGGGAAAAGGTATGGCCTATGTGAAAAGACAAGATTATTAAAGAATTAACATGTAGTTCCCGTCCCCCAGTGGCTGGCCACTCTTGAGTCCTGATGGGCTGCTGAATGGGTTTTGAGGAGTTAACCTAGAGAGATGTTTTTAACATCATGCTTCAGTATCAAGGGTAAGAATCTCTTTTTGATGGACTGATAGTTATTTCTGGATAAAAGAAAGGAGTAGGTGGGCTCAGTGACACACACCTGTAATGCCAGTGACTTGGGAGGCTAAGGCAGGAGGATCATAAGTTTGAGGCTAGCCTTAGCAACTTAGTGAGACACTATCTGAAAATAAAAAGTTTTTTTTTTTTTTTGTTTTTTTTTGTTTTTTTTTTTAAGAAAGGACTTGGGATGTAGCTTAGTATTGAAGTGCTCCTGGGTTCAATTCCCAGTATCAGAAAAGAAAAAAATATTTAAAAAGAAAGGATCAATTTCTAGGACAGGCCCTGTCTAAGACATAGTAGCAATAATGACTATACCATTAGTATTTCCTCCTACCAATGGTAGCACCTTAAAGATGCACTGTCAGTCAGTATTTTCAAGGATAAGAGAAGCTATTTCTATCTTCTTTTGTTTTAGTACCCAGACCAGAGATGGGAAACTCATTACCCAAGATGTGCTTCCTTTGTACTTTATATATTATCGTTACCATCTGAGTTTTATATTTTTAAAGAGATACTTAGGATTTGTTTTCTGTTTCTATGCAAGGCATAATATTATGAAGTCTTAATATATCTACTTACTTTTTCAATTTTTTATGTGGTAAATATACACAAATTTTACTTTTTAAAAAATGTTTAAGCATCCAGTTCATTGTATTAAATATATTCCCATTGTTGGGCAACTGTCACCACCATCTGCCTCCAGAACTCTTCTCATCCTGGAAAACTGAAACTTTGTATAGGCACAATATAGGAAAACCCCATATCAAAAGAACAAAACAAAAACAAAAACAGAAAAAGAACCCCCAGCTCCTTATTTTCTCCCTCTCTGTAGCCCTCAGCAACCGTCATTCTATTTCCTATCTGGATTTTTTTTTGACTACTCTTAAGTACCATCTAAGTGTATTTGTCTTTTTGTGACTGGCTTATTTCACTTACCATAAAGTCTTCAAGGTTTGTCTATGTCGTAGCATGGTCAACATTTTCTTCCTTTATAAGGCTGATATTCCATTGTTTGTATATAGTACATTTTGCTTACCCATTCATCTGTCAGCAATACACCTGTGCTGATTCCACATTTTATCTACAGTGAGTAAAATAGTACTGTGAACATGATTGTAACAAATATTTCCTTGAGACACTACTTTAAATTCTTTGGGATGTATATCGGAAGTGGAACTGTTGGATCATACGGCACTTTAGTTTTTTCTTTTTTTGTACTGGGGATTGAACCCAGGGCATTATACCACTGAGCTACATCCTTAGCCCTTTGTATTTTTTATTTTGAGACAGGACCTTGCTAAGTTGCTGAGGCTGGCCTTGAACTTGGAATCTTCCTGTCTCAACTTCTTGAGTCACTGGAATTACAGGCATATATGCCACCACTCCTGGTTTATTTTTAATTTTTTTGAGGAACCACCATATTGTTTCCCTACTAACAGTGCACAGAATTCCAGTTCTCTACATCCTTGTTTGTACTTGTTTTCTGTTTTCATTTTTTCAAACAGCCATATAAGGTGATATGTTATGTGGTTTTGATTTGCATTTCCTTTTTTTTTATTTTTAAATTTTTAAATTTTGAGACAGAGTATCACTAAGTTGGTTAGGGCTTTGCTAAGTTGCTGAGACTGGTCTTGATTTGTGATCCTTCTGCATTGGCCTCCCAAATTCCTGGCATTTTAGATGTATGCCAGGACACCCAGCTTGATTTACACTTCTGTAATGATGAGTGATATCATCACTTCCCTAATTAGTGATGTTGATTGCCTAGTTGACTAAGTTTCAGATGTTTCTTGGCCATTTGTATATCTTTAGAGGGGCTAGGGAGTTAGCTCAGTTGGTAGAGTGCTTGCCTTATAAGCACAAGGCCCTGGGTTCAATCCCCAGCCCCCCCCCCCCAAAAAAAAGAATCCTTGTATATCTTTAGAGAAATATCTATTTCTGTCCTTTATTCAGTTTTGAATCAGGTTGGTTGTTTTTTGTGTTGTGGATTTTTATTTTTTTTTTATTTATTTTTTTTTTATCATTAAAATCCACTGGCTTTAATGGACTTATTTAGAAACTTGTATCCAAAAATGTAGAATGCATACATTTTTTGAAGTTCATGGGACATATTCCAAAACCAGTCCTATATTTAGCCATGAAGAAAAATATCAAAGTAGAAATTTTCAGGCCACATTTCTCAATCATAATAAAATTAAAATTTGAAGTTATATCATTTAGAATGCTTTTGGATACAAATTTGCAAAACACCCAACTAAAAGTAACCCCAGCACTAAAGGTTTATTCCTCTTACAGAAGGCGTCAGAGGCAGTCCCAGCACTGCCCAGGGTCTCCAGGCTGCGGCGTCAGCTTCTCTGAGGTCCTGTTTTCTCCTCTTGGTTCCAAGACAGCTGCAGGCATCTCACACTCATGGGAAAATGTCTGACAACAGGAAGTGAACGCTGAAGGAGCTAACTCCTTCCCCAAAACCCCACTGACTACCACTGGAAAATCCTGGCTACTCTGAGCTGCACAGGAGGATGGAAAATGAGAATCTGGACAGTTTCAACTTCTAAGGCAAGAGACAGATGCTGACAATAAGGCAGGCTGCCACAGCTGCTGGGTAGGCAGCCGACATCTGCCTGTGACAGAAGTCACAAAATAGAACCCGAAACAAGTTGCCCACATGGAAATCAAGATTCTCCCAAACTTAGCCTCTTCCTGAAAGAGGGTCAAGTGGAACTGTGATCACCAGATGACCACCTGCCAAGTCACGGCGCCTGAGTCTTCGGGAAGCTTCAACAGCACACTTCGTGTCCGAGTACGGGTCCATGGGTCTGTGCATGCAATGCACGGGAGCTCCATAGGTGCCTCACCTCTCTTGGTGTGTGTGACTGCTCATCACCCCTTTCTGTACCTTCGTGGTTCATTTCCTGGGAAGTGATCCAAGAATAATTTGTCCAGTTCCTCACCCACCCCCAAGGAAACTAAAACTTGGCTCTTGTTGAAATTAGTAAGCTAGAATTAGAAAACGTGATTCTGAATGTGTTGGAGATAAATATTCCCAACCTTCCCCACCTAACAGTAGTCGAAACACGTTCCTTTGTATCCACAGACGTCTCCCTACAACTCAGGGTGAAGGCCAACCTCTGCCTTCCCCCCAGGTCTTCTGTGAGGTGCGGGCGTTGGCAGATGTGACGGACCTGAGCTAGTGGGCTTTCCCCTTACTTCCATTCACATGGTTGCTTGCCAGCACAAACTCCCGGATGATCAACAGGGGGTCCGAGCCGATGGCAGGCTCTCCTGCACGTATCAGATCCACACGAGCTTCTCTACTCCGAAGCCTGCAGTGCTGCTGCATGGCAGCATCGCAAGTGGCAGTCCTGCCCCATCCCTGGCGTTCCCGGGCCTTTCCCTGGGCGTGAGAGGCCTGATGCTGTATCAGCTGTGAGCAGTGACCGAAGGCCCTCCCACACTGCTCACAGTCACAGGGCTTCTCACCGGTGTGAGTCCTGAGATGGACAGTGAGGTGTGACACTCGTTTGAAGGCTCTACCACACACCGTGCACTGGTAGGGCTTCTCCCCAGTGTGGATTCTCTGATGCTGCCTAAGCTGGGAGCTCACTCTGAAGGCCTTCCCACACTCCTTGCATTCATAGGGCTTTTCACCCGAGTGAGTCCTCTGATGGCGGATGAGAGTTGATCCCTGATTAAAGGCTTTCCCACACTCCTTACAGTCATAGAGTTTCTTGCCAGTATGAACAGTCTGGTGCTGAATCAGCTGAGACCAGTGGCTAAAGGTCTTCCCACACTCCTTACATGCATAAGGCTTTTCCCCAGTATGAGTCCTATAATGTACTTTAAGATGTGAGATCCGATTGAAGGCCTTGCCACATTCCTTACACTGGTAGGGTTTCTCACCAGTGTGAATCCGTTGGTGTTCAATCAGCTGTGAGCTCCGACTGAAGGCTTTCGCACAGTCCCTACATTCATAAGGCTTCTCACCAGTATGAACTCTCTGGTGCTGTATGAAATTGGAACCAGAATTGAAAGCTTTTCCACACTCCTTACATTCATAGGGTTTCTTGCCAGAATGAATATTCTCATGCTGAATTAGCCGTGAGCCGTATTTAAAGGCCTTGCCACATTCCTTACATTTATAGGGTTTCTCATTAGAATGAATTCCTGGATGATTAATAAGGAATTCCTCCTGCCAGAAGTCATTTCTACACTTATTATATCCACATGGCTTTCCTCCAGTATGAATATTCTGGTAAAAAATGAGAGATGTCTGCTGGACAACTTTGAAGCATTTTACTTGATCCCTTCAGTGTTTGGTATACTATATGCAAGCTGATTCTCTTTGGATATAATCAGAAAAGTGTTGGTGTATACAAGAAGTCTTAAAAAATATTAGTCCTAGTATCAATAGAAATCTATCACATCTTTGAAAAAAAATTTGAGAAAACTACTCCTGCAACTTCATTTATAGATTCTGTCAATAATTTTCAATATAAAAATAATATAGAACTAGTGGCTGGGAGTATAGCTTACTTGGTAAAGTGCTTGCCTTGTATGTACAAGGCCCTGGGTTCTAATTGCCAGCACCACCAAAAAAAAAAATAGTATAGAGTTAGGTGTGGTGGCACATGCCTGTAATTCTAGCTACCCAAGATCCTGAGGCAGGAAGATCTCAAGTTTGAGGCCAGCCTGGCCCTTTGGTAAGACCCTGTCTCAGAAATTTTTTTGAAAGGACCATCGGTAGAACTCAGTGGTAGAGCCCCCCTGGGTTCAATCCCCATTATGGCAAAAAAGAAAATGGTACAAATTAAATTCTTACATCATAGATGTTTACCATTACAGGAATGTGTCTTGTGTTTTGCTTAGAGATATTCACATTTAGAATTTAATGCCTGCATTAATCAAGATGTCCTTTCTCTAAACAGGAGAATGTACCCATCACCTCCCACCTGTGAAAGCCCCTCTTCAAACAAAGAAAAAAACAACAAAGCATTGTTTTCTTTGTGGAAAGAAAACTGGACTGGCTACTAGCTACGAATGCAGGCAGGTTGGCCAGCTGCAGAAGCTGAGATGCTTTCTCTGTGGTGAACCAGTGTGGGGATTATGCAAAATAAAAACATTATTTAAATTGGCTATTCATAACATCAAGCTGATGTTCAAATAGCAATCTCAGTTGATTTCCTAATTGACTGAAGTAGAGAGCAAGTAGATAGTTAATGAATTTCCAAAAGGCAAAAGCGGATCTTTCACTGCCCTTTAAGGTAGATTTAAACCAATGGGACAGAGTATACCTTCTTTGTCCTTTGTTAAATACACTTGGTTTTTGTTTGACTGTTATCTACAAGAATCCTTTCTTCAAAATTCTATTTTAAATAGAAAAAAAGGACTGAATTTAATTTACTGTGAATTTTAACAATTATATGGTTCACATTTCAAATAGATGACTATTTTTTTAATAATGTATTTTTTGTTCTCATAATTATGTCTTTCATTAGCATTAATTGATATCCTCCAAGGATGGTATCTGCCTTTAGGGTGAGGCCAGGCATTGAAAATAACTGCTGCTTTTTAGAATGTATCATGTTCAACTGAAAACAGCCTATCTTGTTGCTCAAAGCATTTGTTTTTAATTTTTTGTGGTATTAGGGATTGAACGACCTTGCGCATGGTAGGCAAGTGCTCTAACCATTGAGCTGTGCCCCCAGCCCTAGAAACATTTTTTAAAAAATCCTTTTATGGCTTAGTTAACTTTTACACAATTTAATTTTTTCATGAAGTGAAATTTCTTAGAAATTCAGAGTTCTTTCTAGGTTACTAAATATAAGAGATACGGTGGACATATTTATCAGCTTTGGAAATTTTACTACTTCAGAAAGGTATATACCCTATTTCATTCCATAATGAATTCTTTAGTATAAACTGCATTCATAGGCAATTAACTTGTTCTTTTGGGAGGGATCTCTGTGCTTATAAGTGGAAGGGAAATGTCAGCACTGAAATTGCTAAGGAGAGATCCAAAGGGCTCCTGTTGGAATACCTGAAGTCAAGTGTCTCTCTCCCAAAGAGATGAACCTTTCATAGAAATGTGACTATTCACATAAACTCTTTTTGTGCTTTAGATGTGGAAACAACTTCTGTGCATCTCACCGCTATGCAGAAACTCACGGCTGCACCTATGATTACAAGAGTGCAGGGAGGAGATACTTGCAGGAGGCAAATCCTGTGGTTAATGCACCAAAACTTCCAAAAATATAACTCTTCCTCTGCACCTTATTGTTCTGCCTGAGGAATCGTATTATATTAACAGAAGAAATATTGTTTAGACTGCATTATTTTTGTTCGACTCCAAAAGATTTGCCAAGTAACAAAAGCATATAATGCATACTGTTGGAGGATGAGAACACTATTGTATTTGACCTCTTTATTTTTTGGTGAATCAAAAGTTTTAAAAGTAGTTTTAAAAACTTTACACCATAATGATTTAGCTTTGTTATTGCATGTCTGTGTTAAGTGTTTTATGTTTGATATTGCAATTTTACTAGACAAGTCTTCAAAAGGTGCACTTTAGGAAGTTAATATTGATTGTATAAACAGGCTTTAATGTTGTACAGAAATGAGTGGTTGTGTAATGACTCTACTCAAATTGACCAAGTTTTTTCTTTTGTTTGTTGGTCAGGTGGGGACTTTTTTTTTAATCCCATGTGTGGAAGTTTATGGGGTTTACTAGCAAGTTCTTATTTATTTCAAACTACTTTTTATATTAAAAAAAACCTTTGGCTTTCCAGTGTGGTTTTTAACACATATATATTTCTTCCTTATTCACATTGGCATTCAGATATGTATCAATTCCATAAAACACATCATGTTAATCATAGTATATATTTTTAAAGTACTACTTCTTAAATGGTAGTTTTAAAATAGATGTCCCACTTATTGCCATTAAATACAGAACTGTTTAATTTTCCAAAAACTGGGTACATTTAAAACAAAATGTCACAGCTTGGTTTATTTTTTATTCATTGAGTACTACTACCAAGAGAAGTTCAAATAAACATTCAATTTCACTATGAGTTTGGTTATTTGATTATTTACAACAAATTTTCTTTTATAAATACTTTTTCTTGCCAGGAGCACCTGCCTATTTCCAGGGACTTGGGAAGCTGAGGCAGGAAGATTGTAAGTTTGAGGCCAGCCTGAGAAACTTAGAGAGAACTTGTCTCAAAATAAAAAATTTTAGAAAGGACTGGGGGTATAGCTTAGTGGTAAGAGCAACCCTGGGTTCATCCCTGAGTACTGCAAAAAACCAAAACAAAACAAAGACAGGAACCAGACAGTGATACATGCCTGCAGGCCTAGCTACTAAGGAGATGGGGGCTGGGAGGATCCTTTGGTTCAGAAATTCAGAACCAACCTGGGAAAAATAGCAAAAACAACAACAAAACAAACAAACGAACAAACAAAAAACCCCCAAAAACAAAACCATAAATAATGAAAGATAGCTATTTATTTTCTTTAATGTTTAATATGGTTCTAAGCTATCAAATAATTAAATTTTGCATCTAGTATTATTTTCCAAACTGTGACCCCTTGTCTACTCCAGAAACATGAGATAATTTTAGGTGTTAACATGAATGAACATTTTTTTTTTGATAGTACCCAAGATGGAACCCAGGAGTGCTCTACCACTGGGCAACATCCCTACCCCTTTATATTTTTAATTTTGAGACATGGTCTTACTAAGTTGCCCAGGCTGGTTTCAAATTTGCAGTCCTCCTGCCTCAGCCTCCCAAGTTGTTGGAATTACAGGTGTGTGCCACCACATCCAGCTGGATGAACATTTTTTACTAGTCATATATTTTAATGTGTTTCAGAAAAATATAATTGTAAGCAGTTTAAGTTGAAAATCAAGTGAAATACATTGATTTAATTTTTAGTAAGTTGATAAGCATGAGTACATATAACAAAAATGATAAAACACCTGGATGACTGAAATTTAGGAAATGAAGTTATGGTATTTTAAGTTTTCTTTAAAGGTTATGTTAAACTTTTAAAATGATTGATGGAAGTAATATGCACAGTTTTAGAAAACTATATAAGAGTAAAAATTATATATGAAAATTTCCTTGTAGACCCCAAACTCTTCTAATAATCAGTTTTAGTTTTCCTGGTAGTTTCCATCATAAGACCAGCTAGTGTGTTTTAGACACTATTTTCTTATATTCTGTTATTACTGATGAATAATTTATCCTTATTGCACATTAAGTCCATGCTTCTCAGTTTTTGTAAATACGTTGGCCTGCTCAGGCTCCCAACAAAACAGCCAACAAAATTTGTTTTCTCACAGTTCTGGAAGCTGGACTTCCTAGATCAAGGCCCAACAGGATTGGCCACCTTCTTAATATGTCTTCACATGTTCTTTTCTCAGTGTGCATGCAAGGAGTGAAGGTGAGGGAAAACTAGAGTGAAACAGAGAGACAGAACTTCTTGGATTCTTTGTTTATAAATCAGACAAGTTATGTGCAAAATAAAATGGTGGGACAGACATAGGATAAAGATAACCATTCCAAAGGGAAAAATAGATCAAAGGAAAGGGATGATAGGTCCCACACAGCTCCAAAATCTAGTAAGGAAAATCCCATTAAACGTTAGGTCTCAAGAATTGTCCTTTGTGGTCTAATGCTATGTCCTCCAGGCCCATTTGGGCAGCATGGAGTCATTCCTGAGACACTAGACAGTGGCATCCTGGTTGTTCCAAGGAAAAAGTCCCACCCTTTGAAATGGTGAAGGGATGTCTTGCCCACTAGACCCTGAGTGGCAGTGCAGCCTTGCCAATCACCTTTGAGATGTTCCTCTCTCTCTTTTTTTTTTTTTTTTTAAGAAAAACTCATATTCACAGCCAGATTTGCTCTATTGTCTCATCATGTGGAACCCCAAAAGACCTCTTCCACCTTTTATTCTTCCTGTTATTCCTGTTTCATTGAGTTCTAACTGACAGTGTTTCTAATGTGTATAATCCCATTTTTATTCTTGCTTTTGCTTAGGTGGCTGTTTAAATTTGTGCTTTACACCATACTAATTTTATCAAGTGGTGGCTCAGGCATACCCTTGTACTTTGAGAATAAGTTTTCTTATTTTTATTAATTTATTTCAATATGTATAGGCTGAGAATTTTCCAAATTGAGTTATAGGTCCTTTAAAAAACAACAAGGCCAAACAGAGCACAAATTTATTAAAAGTGAAAGTGAAAGTACACTATAAAAGACAGCAGAGCAGGCAGAGAGAGAGAAGCTCTGTGTTTCTTTTTGCTCAATCTCTCTTTCTCTTTTTTTGCATTTTAAGTTTTGAGGAGAAATCCCTAAAAATCTCAATTATTCAATTTCATTGCTTACAATTTCTACTTTCTACAAAACATCGGAACACAATTCAGCCAAGTTCTTTCCATTTTATAACAAGGGGTTATTTTTGTTTTATAAATAAAATAAATAAGTTCATCATTACTATCTGAGACCTCACAAAAATGACCTTTAATGTCCACAACGTCCTTGAGCATTGTTTTCATGCTATGTGTTTTCTGTAATAAGATGGAGGCTTTCCCTGGAGCACTCTCCTCTTTTTGAGTTCTCACCTTTAATTCAATTGTGTTGTTCCATACAGTCTTATTACAACAATCTAGGTTTTTTCTAGCATTCACATCCAAACTCCTTCAACCTCTACTCATTACCCAGTTCCAAAGTCACTTTCTCATTTTTGGTATTTATTACAGAAGTGCCTGCTTCTTGGTACCACAATATGCATTAACCTTCTCAGGTTGCCCTAGTGAAATACCACAAACTGGGTAGCTTAAACAAATTTATTTTTTCACAGTTCTGGGTGCTGGAATTCCCAGAACAAGTCCAGGAGGTTTGGTTGCTGGTAAGGGCTCTTTTCCTGGCTTGTAGATAGCAGTCCTGATGGGCTGTTTTCTTTATTTCCTCCCTCCCTCCCTTCCTTCTTCTTCTTTTTTTTTTTTTTTTTTTTGAGTTGGTCTAAATAAATTGCCCAGGCAGGCTGGCTTCAAACTTTCAGTCCTCCTGCCTCAGCTTTCTATGTAGCTGGGATTATGGGTGTGCATAACTACACCCAGCTCAGATTATTGCCTTCCTGTGTGGTCCTCACATGGCCTTTCCTTAGTGCATGTGCCTAATTGATGGAGGTTTGGGGAAGGACTGAGATCACCAATGACTCTTCTTAATAGACTCCAGTCCTGTAAGATCAGGGCCCACCCTCATGACCCAACATAACCTTAATAATTTCCTTTTTCCAAATACAGCCACAGTGGGGGTTAGGGCTTCAACATGAATTTTAAGAGTACACCATTCAGATCATAATAGTTATTTTTAGTTACAGTAGTCACTTCAAATCCGCCCACTCTACTGCAGTTACCTTAGTACAGATTACCATAGCATGACTTGAGCTATTGCAATAGCTTCCTAACTAGGATCTTTGAATTAGTTCTATATCCTTCATAGCCTTCTACAAAACAAAACAAAAAACAAAAACCATCTTGCGTTTTTTTTAAATATATATATTTTTTAGTGGTTGATAGACCTTTTATTTTATTTATATGTGGTGACTGAGAATCGAACCCAGTGCTTCACACATGCCAGGCAAGCACTCTACTACTGAGCCACAAACCCAGCCCACCATCTTGTGTTTTTGTGATTGACATTTTCTTTTCTTTTTTTTTTTTTTCCCTATATGGATTTATTTATTTAGGCACTGGGGATTTAACCCATGGGCACTTTAGTACTGAGTTACATCACCAGTCTTTTTTTAACTTTTTATTTTGAGATGGGGACTTGCTTAGCTGCTGAGATTGCCCTCAAACTTGCACCTCCTGCCTCATCCTTTCTAGTTGATAGGCCTGCACCACCACACCCAACTTCCATATGGTTTTAAATCCTAAACCATAGTATCTCTTCATTTTTGCCTTACAAAATGGTATGGAATTGTATGGTATATATTGTATGGTTTTGGTTATTTCATTCTGAGGTGTGGACACTTATTTGTGTTGCTTTTGGTTGTAGTTTATTTTTATGGTGGTGGTGTATAAATGTGAATTTATTCATCCACCTACTATTGATGGACATTTGGGTGTTTCTGGCTTTGAGCTATTACAAATAATGCTGCTATGAACATTCTTGTGCCTGTCTCTTGAGAAATATATGCATGTTTTTCTTTTGTGTCTATACATAAGAGTAGAGCTAGATCATAGGATGGTCCTTGTGCATGTTCAGTCTATGAGTTAATACTTAACCAATAGCTCAAAGTGGTTTTACCAATTTATTTTTCTGTCTATAACAGTTTGAGAGTTCTCTGCTTCATTTCCTTACCAATGCTTAGTTATCTTTACTTTAGTTATCCCGGTTTGTAAACAACTTTTCACATCTTCCTCCTCACCCCACCACTTCAAAATGTCGTTTATTTTGCAATCTTATAGATTTGGGGTAGAGTGGGACCTCAGTTTTGGAAAGGAGAGTATCTTTCTTGGGTGAGGCCATTAGAACCAAAGCTCACATCTGTCCTGTTTAGTACATACACATAGTACAGACATGATTTCAGTGTTCTGTTACCACATTGGATGCATGCTTTCACTTAGATTTCAGTTCACTGACTCTAGAGAAGTTTGTTCTTTCTTATTTTCTTTTTTTTTAAATAAGTACTTAAGTCAGGCATGTGGTGCATGCCTATAATCCCAGTGACTTGAGAGGCTGACAAGTTTGAGGCCAACTTCAGCAATTTAGCGAGACCCTGTCTCAAAAAAATAAAAAGGATTGGGGATATAATGCTCAGTGGTAGAAGACCACCACCCATGGCTTCAGTCCCCAGTGACAACAGCAACAACAAAAACAATATGTACTTTAAAATTTTTTATCCAGCATTCTCAGCTCAAGCCATGGCTTAAATAACTCATTTTGGTCTTATTTCTGAAAGCATATTTTTGGTTTTAATTTAACTTTTTTTTAGTTCGTTCTCTTAGTTTCTTTGTCAGTCTTAATCTTTTTCTTTCATGCTGTTGATTTTCCTCAGGTCTTTCAAGATTTTGTACATAATACTAGAAAGTAAGAATGTGACTAGCATGGGTTGGGGCCAAGGAGAAAAATAGAAATATTGCCTAATTTTTGGTGACTAATCAAATTATAACCTAATATTTGGTACTGTGTTTATCAGGTAATCCTCTGTTGCAAATTTGTTCATTCAAATGCTTATCGAGGGCCTCCCAAGAGCAAGGGACAGTAATTAGGTGTTTGGGCTATAATAGTAAACTGGGCAGGTAGAGTTTACATGGCAACACAGACTTAACCATGTCATTATCTAATTATAATTTTAATAAATATTGTAAAGGAGAAGTATGGTCTAGGACTCCTTAGGTTGAAATTTCTTGAAGAGTAATAAGTGAGAATTAGCTAGGAAAAGGGAAGTGCTGGGGGCAAGAATCCTAGGAGGGAGGGACAACACACAAACACATACACATTCTCAAGAGGACTTTTTCTTTAGGCTTTACTTATTTATTTCAGGATGAGATGTGCAGCTAAGTGTCTTTATCCTTTATTTAATTGACCAGGAACCTGTTAACAAGGACATTTGATAGATCAAGGTTTTAGCTTTTCCATTATAGCAGTTTCAAGATGATGTTGGAAATGGAAATTGGACTGATGAGCTACAGTATCTGCTATAGATGATTAGATTTCAAAAGAGGAGAGAATGTAAGATTTGTTAGGGTACAAGGAAAATGTAAAGGAAGAAATCCTCATGAAGAGAATGCAGGGATACTAAATCAACCCCAAAGCTCATATCCAATCTGCTCAAGAAGAAAATAGAAGCCAGGCAAGACGGCACACACCTGTATTCCTAGCTACTCGAGAGGCTGAGGCAGAAGAAGCTGGAGCCCAGGAGCTTGAGGCCATCATGGGAAATAAAGTGAGACCCTATCTCAAAGGAGCAAAAAGAGAAAGAGGAATCACTTTTTTCCTATATGTAGAATAAGAAAAAAGGAGAATATTTGAGATTTTAATAGTTTTTTAAAAAATATTTCTAGTTGTGGATGGTCACAATACTTTTTTTTTTTTTTTTTCCCATTCTTTTTTGTTTTTAATTTTGAGACAGGGTCTTGCCAAATTTCTGAGGCTGGTCTCAAACTTGCTATTCTCCTGCCTCAGCCTTTTAAATCACTGGGATTACAGGAGTGCATCACTATGCCCAACTTTTTGCCCCCGACTTTTTTTTTTTTTAAATCCAAAATCTGTTTATTGGGATGTTTTCCCACTCATCTTGACTCAGGCTGTTTTTAATGCTGCTTCCTCCCGAAGAAACATGCTTCTGTAAGTCTTGCTTTTCCTCCTGTAGGCTGGCAGAGGACAGTGGAGCAGCCAACACACAAAACTGTGCGTGGCTAAAAACTGTGGTTATTTTATAGCATCCAGGGCATTTCACATCCATGAAATAGGAATTGGGGCTCTGTACCAGGCGCTTCTTGTGTTTCCTCTTCTCTTCTGGAGAGGGGTGAAGGAGTCTTTTGCAAGAGGCATGTTCTCATGGGGAGATCATCACCACCAGAAAGATCCACCCAACACTTTTTTAAATTTTGTTTTTGAAACAGAGTCTTGTCAAGCTGCCCAGACTGGTCTTGAACTTTCAATCCTCCTGGGTTACATTCCCAAGTAGTTGAGATTATAGGCATGCACCACTGGCCAGCTCACATTTCTTTCTTTTTTTTTTTTTTATTTATTTTTATTGTAAACAAATGGGAAACATGTTGTTTCTGTTTGTACATGGAGTAACAGCATACCATTTGCATATTCATAAATTTACATAGAGTAATGATGTTTGATTCAATCCATTATTTTTTCCTTCCCCCCACCCCTCCCACCTCTCTTTTCCCTCTATACAGTCCCTCCTTCCTCCATTCTTGTCCCACTCCCACCCCCCATTAAGAGTCATCATCCACTTATCAGTGAGATCATTCCTCTTTTGGATTTTTGAGATTGGCTTATCTCACTTAACATGATATTCTCCAATTTCATCCTTTTGCCTGCAAATTCCATAATTTTATTATTCTTTATGGCTGAGTAATATTCCATTGTATATATATACCACAGTTTCTTTATCCATTCATCAATTGAAGGGCATCTAGGTTGGTTCCATAGTCTGGCTATTGTGAATTGAGCAACTATGAACATTGATGTGGCTGTATCTCTGTAGTGTGCTGATTTTAAGTCCTTTGGGTATAGGCTGAGGAGTGAGATAGCTGGGTCAAATGGTAGGTCCATTCCAAGTTTTCTAAGGAATCTCCACACTGCTTTCCAGAGTGGCTGCACTAATTTGCAACCCCACCAGCAATGTATGAGTGTACCTTTTTCCCCACATCCTCTCCAACACCTATTGTTGCTTGTATTCTTGATAATCGCCATTCTAATTGGGGTGAGATGGAATCTTAGTGTAGTTTTGATTTGCATTTCTCTTATTACTAAAGATGTTGAACATTTTTTCATGTATCTGTTGATGTATCTGTTGATAAAGACAAAAGATTATAACAGACATGTTAGACTTTTAGTTAAGAATTTTAATATATTTTAATTTTTTTCTCATGACTTGCTGGTTTATTTTCACAGATTATTTTCTAATATCTTCTTACTTTTGAATATATCTTCAAGTTCATTTGCTGTGTTCACATTACTAGAGTTTCTAAATCAATGAAGAAGAAAACAATTCCTGTATTTGCATATTCAAAATCATTATAGTGAAGGTAATAGATTTACAGATTTTGCAATGTATTTATTAGTTGGCAAGAAGACATAGGCAAACTATCTGATGGCGTTAATGGAAGCTCATGTAATTCAACACCCCTTGATTATTTGAGAAATAAAGAAGAATAGAGTGACTTTATTAGTATCCTATGTGTAAAATTTTTGAATTAGTATGCAAGTTATATTCCTTCTAGGCATGCTGGATCAAATTTACTTACAGTATACAAACATGAAAGCTATAGAGCAAGCAGTTACTTTCATTTAAACTTATGAAAATAAAGGGTATTCCTTTACACATGATTGATGAAAAATTGAATATTTGCAAATCGACATCTTAAACAAAATTTTATTTCTATGTATTCTTTGATATGAAAAGTTCAATTCTAGGATCTTATTATGAAATGCCTCTATTTAGTCATAGACTAGTGTACATGAAAACAATTCTTGTAGCTTTCTTTTAGTGAATTATAAAGAAGCAGATTAAATTAAATAAGAAGTAATAAGAAAATCGTTTATTGTTATACAACATGGTGCAATAATTTTGAAGAATGAGTTTCATGTTTATGTACTTGCGAAGTATTATCTAAAGTACTCTTAGGAACACTCACTTTTAGAAATCCCTATCTAAGCCAAGACATAAACAACATTAATCATACTTAAAATTTTGGAGAGGAAATTATGATGATTTGAGTGTTTTCTGAAGAAGATTAACCCTAAGGTCATAATGTGCAAGAAATGTTTTACGAACCACATTAGGACCATTGGCAGAAAAATATGAGCCAGGGCCCAAAGAATGTCATTTCTACAACAGATTCACATGATGCATCAGCCCAAATTCTAAAAGCTCAAGTCAATCAATGCCCAAAGTTAATGCAGTAAGGTCTGTGTGTGTGTGTGTGTGTGTGTGTGTGTGTGTGTGTGTGTGTGTGGTACAGAGGAGTAATTCACTCTTACAAAGGCAACAAATTGAGTGACATAAGTATATTTTTTCTTCATTACATATGATGTAGATAAATAAACATGTATAATTGTTGGCCATTTATTTCTTTTTTGGAGAAATGTCCATTCAGAATTTTGCTTATTTTTTTAATCAGGATGTTTATTCCACTACTGAGCTTTATGAGATCATTCTATATTGTGGATATTAGTACCTTATCAAATATATGGCTTGCAAATATTTTTTTATAATTCCAGTATAGTAGGAGGTATTCAAATTAACCTAGCAGTTTGTGTTCATCTCTCACTTTTACAGTTATATCAGGATTATTCTAGTTACAATTGAGACATACAAAATGGTATGTGAGAATGAGGACTGTCCTGAGATATCTGTTTCATATATTAGGTAGTCATTTCTTTCAGCCTCCATGAATCAAGTTTGGTTTTATTTATTTATTTATTTATTTATTTATTTATTTATTTATTTTTTAAGAACCCAGGGGTGCTTAACCCCTGAGCTACACACCCTGCCCTTTATATATATATATAAAATAATATAAATATATAATATTTATATATAATATATCATATAATCATATAATATGATATATGATATATAATGTATAATACAGAGTATATATTATAATATAATATATAATATAAATATATAAATATCCATAATACATATTTTACATATAAATACATATTTTATATATATAATATATGTATTTTTTAAATTCAGAGATAGGGTCTAGCTGAGTTGCTTAGGGCCTCATTAAATTGCTGAGGCTGACTTTTTAAATATTTTTTCATTTGTAGATGTACACAATTCCTTTTATTTATTTATTTATTTTTATGTGGTGAAGATCAAACCCAGTGCTCACACATGCTAGGCTGGTGCTCTACCACTGAGGCCCAGTCCCCTGAGGCTGGCTTCAAACTCATGATCCTCCTGCCTCAACTTCCCAAACCTCTGGGACACGCATCACCTCTTGCATGAGATTCAACCTATCTAATACTCATCTCTTTAAGAAGTTCAGTAAGCCGATTACTTTTTAGTTGGGATTTCTGCTGAGTTCAAAAGTCCTGAACCTCCCATAACATTCCTACGTCCAGGACTATTCCAATGGCATAGATATATAATCTCAGGACCTGCTAATTGACAAGTTCAGGTAAGGGGTATAAATCTTGCCACCTTAGGTGATTTTAACAATGATTAAGGGATGTTCTAAGAGTGATTGGTGCTTGTTATGATATATACCAATTGATGTTTTTTCTAATTAATCTTGAATATGACAAAAAGAAGACTAAAACTGGAGTCTCACTGGTAGGAATTCTAATATACATATTAAAGGCAAAGTTGATGTTTGGACAATAAAGAGACAGTCATGGAATTCTCCTTAAATGGGAATAGCAAGATTTAACACATTACACCAGTGATTAGAAAGGGAAAAATCAGTAAGAGTTCATGGAAGGTAATCCAGTATGCTGAGAAATATTATATAACTTGAAAAGTAAAGATTGTACAGGAAAAGGAAAGTCAGTAGCAGACTTCACTAGAATGGTTGATGATACCATTGCCCCTAGTCAAGCTGAGCAGACTTTTTTTTACCAACATGTTTACAGAAAAACTAGAGCAAACATTTGGTCTTTAAAGATTCCACTAAGTCAGAACACCAATGGCTTTTCCAGATTATTCATATATAAATGGCTGAAGATTGAAAATAATTAAGAAGGTCAACAGTTAATTTTAAATCTCTCTCTCTCTCTCTCTCTCCCTCTCTCTCTCTCTCTCTCTCTCTCACACACACACACACACACACACTACAGACCTAATTATTTTTAGAAATACAGGGAAGAGTTGAGTTACTTAAGGTTAACTTAGGTCTTAGATGTGCAGTAATTTCAAAAATATTGGGAATTCAATGCAAACAGTTTCTTATGAAATTTACTTCCCTCAAAAATGATCTTAAAAAAAAACTTAACAAATCAGGAAAAGTTTTGAATGGTTTATTGTCTCTACAGGGGGATTAATTGACTCTAAGAGAGAGACTACATGACTGTTGAGGATTGTGAAGTATATTACTATACCTGAATCAAAGCCCTCAGTATTGTCTTTACATATTTAGAGAAATTTTTCTTTTAAACTTTAAGAATACAATGGAAAATAGGACACACAATTACCCTGTAGGTCAACATTAATTTTCCTGATACATCCTTCTTTTCTTCCATGGTACAGAATAATTTTCCAATGTCTTTTAGGACTAGTTTTCCCACTGTTCTTCTGTTTACCATTATCTATCAACATCTTTATTCAAGAAACTTCTGTCTTTGGTGCTTGATGGATTGCATGGAAATATCCCATTTTTCCATCTGTAAGACTATTAATTTGAGTTTTATTCTAGTTTTGTTTCAATACTTTTATCAAAATTTTCAATGAGGAATTTGAGTTTTGTCTGGCAAAGAGGCTATTTTCATTCTGTTTTTATGTATTACTACCATAATTTTGGCTTAGGACTCAGTATGAAGAGAATTCAGGTCCTATCTCTTTCAATGTCTACTCCTAAATACTTTTAAAAGGTGCTTGCTCAAGAAATTGTTTCTAGAATTTCCAATGGATTCTTTCTTTGTTTTAGAATTAGATAAGAATTCAATAAATTTTCATAGGAAATCTTTTCGGTGTAGCCTCCAAAATATTGCCCCCTCTGTGTACAGCTTTCCTAAGTTCTTCTGATTTTTGGAAAATTTAGGATCACTCAGTTACCTCTGGATTATTCTGACTCTATCAATATTTTCAGCATCTAATTTTCTTACTAACTCATGAGCATTTATATAGACCTGGGAGTGCTAAAATATATGGTGTTAGAAATATTCTACATGTCTCTGCAAATTTTTCTATTCCTTGTTTAGACTTGAATGGTTTATCACAATGATTGTTAGCTCAGACTAAGATGTGATCAAAAAATAAGAAGCTTGTTTATTGCTGAAGGATATTTAACTTTTAGAATTTCAGGCTGGACAAGAGTTAAGAAAAGCATGTCAGGAAAAGGTGTTAAAGGCCAAGAGTACTGAACAAACAACAGGGAAAATTAAAGCGTAGGGTAAATGGCCATTAAGTTCAAGTTGTAATAGGAATTTCACCTCCTTTCTACTCTAAGACTCCTCTCAAAATAATAATTTTGTGTAAAAATTTCACAGTGAAGTCCCTGTAATTTTAAGTTATTCATGGTGATATGTTTTTTTGAATGACAGTCATGTAAATAGACTGATAATGAAAAACATGTGAGATAGGGATCCAACCTGTGAAAGACACAATGAAATCATGAGAATCAGGCAGCAGTTGGTAGTCTTGCTTTTTACAGATTATTTCTAAAGTCTTCAAATGAATGGTTAATTTTTTTAAATCTCAGAGTCAATAATCTGATTTTTTTGGTTAAACACACTGTTTTATTTAACTTTTTCACTGCTATGACCAAAGGACCTGACAAGAAAAATTTTAGAGAAGGAAAAGTTTATTTGGCTCATGGTTTCTGAGGTTTCAGTCAATAAATGTGACGCCATACCTCTGGGCCCAAGGGGAGGCATAGCATCACTGCATAAAACCACAAAAGCATGCCCCCAGGGAACTATTCCTCCTGTCACACCCTACCAGCCTACATTTACCATGCAGTTAATCCCTATCCATGGATTAATGCACTGATTAGGTTAAACTTGTCATAACCCAATCATTTCACCTCTAAACTTTTTTTGCATTGTGTTATACGTGAGTTTTTCTGGGGACACCTCATATATAAAACACCACATGTAAGCTTTTTCTATGAGAATCTCGTAAACTAAACAAGGTTAGAGATACCAGTCTGAAGAGGAAATTTCTAAACTCATTTGCTCTAGGAATCAATTCCTCAGGATCAATGTTAAACTTTTTTCTTGATAAAACATCCCCTATACACTCATAAATGATAAGGACAAAGTCAATGACCAATTTAGTAAAAAGACCGATTTCCATCAAGCATTAAAAATTTTTTAAAATAACCAGGTTATATCATCTATTCTAAAGTAGGTCCTATTTACTAGAAGACAGAATAAAATTAGCATTTGGAAGCTTGACAAGAACATATTATAGTTCAGATTCAACTCAATACTTGTCATTTCAGTTAAAGAGATTCTGGAATCCATAGGGATTGGCCAGTGAAGCATGATGTTTCCAAGTCTTAGACCACATCAGACAGGGAATTTCAAGTATAACTCAGTAACACTTATTATTTATTGATCTCTTCATCAGATAGTCTATTCATAAAACACATCTAAATCTATTAAAATATATTACAATTGAGCATTCCACTTTGAACCTAAGTGGTTTTTCATAGGGATCAGAGTAGAACATTTATAGATTCTGAACTCAAGTGATTTAAGGAAGATCTTTAAAAGCCAGGAGCTAATTGGGACTGGGAAAAGTTCATGATATAATAGTTTAGAATTGGTGGATATAGTGAGATTAAAAAAATAAATGATCATTTGATAAGTGTACTGTTTGCTCAGATGAACATGCTATTGTCTCCAATAAATTTATCTGTATGAAATTCATCTGAAAAGACAATGAAATTATTTGTTGTTTACAACAAATTACTGGATGAAAGTTTACTAGAATCAATAATTATGTTATTGTCATGAACCTTAACCTGAGTCATATTGACTTACCAAGCAGCTTATTTCCACTATCTTTATCTTACATAAAATTACTAGTAGTTAATACTCACATGACAGTTATTATATACCAGATATTATTTTATATCTGTGTAACTTAATTTTTACAGTACTTTTGTGAGGTAGATACTCATATTATTCTCTTTTTATGAGACACAAAGACTAAGTAACTTTCCAAAAATAAAGCAAGGGGGAGTCATGGGTTGCAATTCAAATCCCAATAAACTACTATCAAAAAATGAGTTTTAAATCATTGCATTGTTATGCCACTAACACATTAATTATTTCATTTAGGTTTTGAAGATAATAGGGAACCTACATTGACTATACGGAATAGAAGATATATACTATAGAAATATAGTATATATATAGGGAAGATAATAGGGAACCTACATTGACGATACGGAGAAATAATTCTTAATCTGTCAATTTGAAATCAGTGTAACAACTGGGATAGTTGGTTAAAGCTTATGAACTTTCTGCTCTTCAACCAAAATTTAAGAATGACATTTTATATTATTGGGGAATTTTGAACAGTGTCATCATGGATCTAGTACAAGAAACTAGAATAATAGAATGAGGTATGATCCTATAAAGAGGGCAGAGAAGAGAACATTTTTGAAAGGAAGAGTTTAAACAAATACTCAATATTGTATATATGCCAGAATCTTCTGAAAGTACTAAAATATGTCTTACTTGAACAAAGTAAACCTACTAGTGTCCATGTGGGAATAGTAGTAGGTATCAGAGTATTTCAGTTACCAATAGTCTTGAAATGATTTAGTGGAAACTAATTGATGTGGCTGAAAGGGAGAATTTAAATGATATATTCATATTTTTCTCTTATTTAAAATTATGTTGGCATATTTCATCTTTTCAACAATGTTTTTTATAAGATTGAACAATGATTTATAGAAATTAAAACAAATGGATATCTAATTTCCTATTGTGAGCTGTAGGACACTTCAAATACCTTTGGAGGTCCAAAATAAATTGTACTATATTGTTCTGGGAAATGCTAGTATTTTTAAGGTGACTATAGATGAAGAGTATTGCTTTAGGAGATTCTTAAAAATAGGGATTTTTTTTTAAAGAATTTGCTTGATGTGAACACAGTAGTGAAAATAATGATTCGTTATATTTCAAAGTCAATTAGTATATGTGTATTTCTCCAAGCGGGAGAAGAGAATATGTTATTTAAAATGTTGAGACATTGTAGTATACCAAAGAGAAAATTTAATATTGGTGTAAGATAGTTTAACATCTATGTATTTATTTTTACTACATTTTGACCCCAAATTATTCTTTTAAATCATCTTCCCGCTGGCTAGTTTGTTTTTAATGTGTTTCTTTCCTGTTATAATTCATAAATGTTTGTTTAATCCCATAATGCCCAAAGCAGCCATATATTAAAAGCAACTGATATGACACTTTTAATTTCTAGATTAACATTCTTTTTATTTGATTTAGTGTATCTTGTTTTTGTGCAGATGCAGTACAAATGCCTTAATTCAATATGGATGCAAATTTACTCCTGGTGCCTGTTTAAGTTTGTGTGTACATGTTATTTTTTTCCCTTTAGTATTCAGATAATTTAATGTTCACTACATTTGTTGAAAACAATTTTGGGGGCAGGTGGCTCAGTGGTAGAGTATGTGCTTATCACATATAAGCCTCTTGTTTGATCTCCAATATCACAAAAAATTAAAATAAAAAAATATAAAACCCAAAAAAATTTGAAGACTTATGTTAGCTTTTCCTAAACAGATATTTTGAATTTTCTTTAATGTGAATTTAAGTGTACCATCTAGTAAAAGCTGGATGCTTCAAGTAGATTCACGTTGTATTAACAAAACATATATAGCAATGTAATTTGTTAAAAATCACATAATTGAAAAAGTGCTGATATTTCCTGAAAGAAATTCTAGGAAGATTCTGTTCTCATAGGAAGTTGATGAAGCAAGCAAGCTAACCTTTTCTTACAACAAAACATTTAGTATAGCGTATTGCTTTTGTATAGTGTCCATGGCCATCTGTAAGTATCTCATTTAATTTCCTTAAAATCACAATTGTGGATTTTTTTTTTTTTTTTCAGGAAACTCATTGATTTATTTTTCTTTGGGGAATGTTAGAGTTATTGGGTATGGAATGTGTTACCCTGTGTTGTTAGATTTCTTATGTCCCTACACTTGTATTTGTGCATAAGGCATATCAATTGCATGTACTAATTTTAATGAGTGGTTTTCATAGCAGAAATATTTCTCCCAGGATACCTCCTGGGGTGAGGGTTATGTGGATTATGTTGGCTTTGGTTCAAGGTAGGTACTTAAGTGTATGGTCTTTGTAATTTCTAGTTTTGTGTAGTGTCCATGGGAATTCATAATCAATGTTGGGTTAACCGAAGGATGTTTCAGTGCCCCGGGGTTCCACCAATATCTGGGATGTTATTCTCTTAGATGGGGCAAGATGGCTGGCATCTCTGTGAATACTATGGATGCATGTCAGTTTGGGGACCTGTCAATTTCTATAGGTACCCTTGGAGTGGACTATTCTTGCAGTCCACCTGACAGTTTTACAGGACTCCAGGCAGGAAAGATCTCAAAATGGAGCTATGCAGCAGGAACTTGGGTTGGAGTAGTGCTGAGACTGAGCTCAGACTCAGGAAGCAGGGTTCAAGTTTCCACAGCTGAAAGAAGAGGGGAAGCATTGTTGAGGTATTAGTAATTCTTTATTCAGATAATGCAATAGCTCCTACCCAGTTCTCAGCTCTAGTTTCAACCCCCACCAGTTCCACTGAGCCCCCAAATCGTTTTCAGAGGTCATTTTTTCATATTCAGGCCAGATAAAAGCACACTGTCAACAGGTAAATTAGTGGGCATATGCCCACAAATAAATGTTTATGACCTTGAGTACAGACACTGAATCAGAGTGTTATGACCTTGGCTACACACTAAAAACATAGCCCACCAGAAACTTTGACAAACAAGCCTTGCTATAGTCATTTTGGGCCTGCCCAACAGTTGGGAAAGTTGCAAAGGTGAACTGGACTCTCAACAATGCATAGGACTGGTAGCCTTACTGCTCCCCAAAGTATGCTCAGGGTCTATGAGGTCTGGGGGCTTCTCTAGTTCTAAGTACTTCACAGATTTGTGGCATTAATGGGGACCTCTGGAGACCTCCATCTTAATTTCTCCCCAGGGAGCAGAGTCCTTCTTGGTTCAGGATTGATTTTTGGAGACAGGTAGGTAGATATTGTGTGCTTAGTTCCCTACTTTATAAGGCCGTGTGTGTCTCCATACTCAGAGATGTCTCTGTTACATCCCCACTGTGCTCCGACACTTCTTCAACACTCCATTTTTCTTTGTTCTGGGCCCTTTGTTTACATGTGGAGGAAACATTGCCAGGCACCTCTAGTCATCCATATTTCCAATTTCCTATTTGTAAATTCATAAACCTACCTTCTAAATAATCCAGAGATAAAGAAGTCATAATCAGAGGATAATAGTGATTGAATAACAACAATAATAAAATTTCAAACTTTTAGGATCTACTTCTAGACTTTTTGGAGGGCAATTTATAATATCCATTTAAAATAATGGATATGTGCATGTATATGTGGGTTTGTGTACACAGGAGGCTATGTCTAAAAATCAAAAAAAGTGATAAAGAGCCGAAAATACTGAAATAGCACAGCTACAAAGACAATGATTAGCTCTTTGATCAATCTGTCACAAAAATGATCAAGAAAAGAAACAGTAAAATAAATAATATTGAAACTCATATGAGACATTATAAAATAATTAGTGGTTTTTAAAGCTAATTTAAGAATATATGACAATAACTTGAAATATTGGTGAATTGACACACATCCTGAAAAACATTAATTTTAAATATCAAGCATGGCAAAATAAAAACTCCAATTTTTAGAAACAGCAATTATAGTTGCCTTACACAGAAAACCCCAGGCTCAAATAATTTTATGGAAGCAATGCAAGAAATATGTAAAAATTATTATGTTAGTCTAACTCTAAATTTCACAGGAAAATTCTGCCACCAAACCCAGTTTGGAAGTATGAGAAAGAAGAATCACAGGGCAGTCTTACACACATAGAGATAGAAAGTTTCCTAATAAATCATTAATAAACTGAGTTGAGCAATGGAAATAAATTAATAATACATTCTAGACCAAATTTGATTTATTTTGGGAGCACGGGTCATTTAATTATAAAACATTCTATTACCATAATTTTTCACATTCAACTAATAAAGAGAAAAAAGTTATTCCTTATATTAGTAGTTATACTAAATGTATTTAAAATATTTAAATGTATTTAAAATATTTAAAATGTATGTGAAATCATTACTCAAAAAATACCCCTCCACCCCCTGGAGGCAGAAGATGTAAAGGTTGGTCAACAGGTAAAATGTTACACATAGGAGGAAAAAGTTTTGGTGTTCTGTGTATTAGTGGGGTGAATATAGTTAAAAATAATAAAATGATATGTCTAAAAAACAATTCCAAAAGTATATTTGAATACACTCACCATAAAGAAAAATTTAAGGTGATAGCTATGCTATTTACAGTGACTTGATCATTATTCTATGTATACGTTGATCAAAACATCATATTGTACCTCATAAATATGTATAAATACTGTGTCAATCCAAATAAATTTTAAAAGTACACTGAAGTGCAAAAAATTAGTTTAATTTAGAAATTCACACACAAATTTTCTTAAGATAGAAAACAACTTTCTTAAGTGAATAACATATAAACAAAAGCCAAAATCACCATAATGTTTAATAATAAGTCAATATAATTAGTTTCATAATCAGGGAGAAGAAAAGGCTATTATCTTTTACCACTTTCAGTCAACATTTTGTTAGAATCTTGACAAGTACATTAAGGCCAAAACCATAAAGTCATTTGGCTCTAAAAGGAGTCAGTACTGAATTGCAGATATGACTTCCTTCTTTACTTTTCACTTTTATTAACTTATTAATTGTTAACTGTACAAGTTAATAGGTTTCATTCTGACATTTCCATATGCATATAGTGTATCTTGATCATGTGCACCTTCCTTTCTACCACTCTCTCTTCCCTCTTTCCCCCAAGTACCAGCGGCCCCTCCCCCATCCATTTCTTAAGTTCTCCTACTTCCAGGTCATCTTTGTTGTTTTTTCTTTTTTAGTTTCCATATATGAGAGAAAACATGATATTTGTATTTCTATTTCCAGCTTATTTAAATTAATATAATGTCGTCCAGTTCCAACAATACTCCTGCAGATGACAGGATTTCATTCTTCTTTATGACTGAATAATAATCCATTTTGTGTGTGTATATATACACATACACACCATATTTTCTTTATCTGTTCATCTGTTCATGGATACCTATGCTGACTTCATATCTTAGCTAATATGAATAGTAACTAAGCTATTTGTTTTGTATACTGAATGCATTTCCTTGGGAGATACCCACAAGTGATGGTGTTGGATCATATAGTAGTTAGGATTTTAGTCTTTTGGGGAATACCCATACTGCTTTATATAGTCACTAAACTAGTTTTTATTCCAACAAACAGTGTGTAAGTGCTCCCCTTCCTGACCCTTCCACATCATTGCCAGCATTTTTTATTTTTAATTTTTTTGTAAAAGCCATTCTGACTGGAGGGAGATGGTTTCTCAATGTGGTTTTGATTTGCCTTTCCCTGACTGCTAAAGATATTAATTTTTTCTCATATATTTTTGGGTATTTGCATTTCTTCTTTTATGAAGGGTCTGGATAGATCTTTTGTCCATGTTTTGATTGGGTTGCTTGTAATTTGTTCAGTTTTTGAGTTCTTTACAATTATGGATATTAATGCTCTGCCTGATGCATCGATGACAAAGATTTTCTCCCATTCAGGAGGTTGTCTCTTGGCTCAGAAGATTGCTTTCATTCCTGTGCAGATTTTTTTTATTTGCTACAATCCAGTTTGTCAATGTTGCTTTGATTTTAAACTATTAGAGTCCCATTTAAAAATTGCTGCTTGAAGCATTTCCCCTATATTTTCTTCTAGTAAATTCAGTTTCAGTCTTTGATCCATTTGGAATTGAATTTTGTACAGGGTAAGGGCATCTTCTATGTATGCTTATCCTATTTTACTGGCACCATTTGTTAGAGGCTGTCTTTTCTAAAATCTAAATTTTTTGACACCTTTGTTGATAATTAGTTGGCTCTTGATACATGGATTCATTTCTGGGTCTTCAGTTCTGTTGGTCTAAGTTTCTGTTTTTCTTTCAAGACCATGCTATTTTATTATTAAGGCTTTATACATGTTTTGAAATCAGGTATTGTGATACCTCTAGTATTATTATTTTTGCTCAGGATTGTATTGGATATTCAGGATCCTTTGTGTTTATATATGAACTTCAGGCTTTTTTTTCAATGATGAAAGTCCTTGATATTTTGATGGGGATTGCATTAAATCTGTACATCACTTTAAGGAGAATGACCATTTTAAGAATATTAATTTTCATAATCCATGAACATCAAAAAGCTTTATATTTTTTAGTGTCTTCTTCAATTTCTTTCTTTAGTGTTTCATAATTTTCTTTGTAGAAAGATCTTTTACCTCCTTAGGTAGGATTATTACTAGGTTTTGTTTTTTTGATACTATTCTAAATGGAATTTTTTTCTCAGTGAGTTCATTATCTGTGTATTGGTGTATAGAAAACTACTGACTTTTGTATGTTTATTTTATAACTGCTATTTTGATGATTACTCATTTTTAACCAGCTCTAAGAGCCTTTTGGTGGAATATATAGAGTTTTTTTTTTTTTTTTTTGGTTGTTGTCTGTTTGTTTGTTTGTACTTGGGATTGAACTCAGGGGTGCTTACCCACTGAGACACACCCCCAATCCCACTTAGAATTTTTGAGACAGGTTCTCACCAAGTTGCTTAGGTCCTCACTATGTTGCTGAGGCTGATCTTGAATTTGCCAACCTCCTGAATTACTTGGGATTATAGGCATGCAACACCACACCCCATTAGTCTTTAGAGTTTTCTAAGCACTGAATCATATTATCTGCAAGTAGAGTTAATTTGACTTCCTCCTTCTGTTGTGTCCATTTAATTTGTTTCACTTGTCTTATTGCTTGGCTAAAATTTTCATTGCTATACTGAATAAGATTTGTGAGAGTGGACACCTTTGTTTAGTTTCTGATCTTAGAGGAAATGTTTTTATTTTTTTCTGAATTCAGCATGATATTGGCTGTGGAATTTTTCACATACAACCTTTATTATGTTAAGGCATGATCATTCTAATATTTATTCAGGGATTTAATCATGAAGAGATATTGAATTTCATTCCAGACTTCTTCTCTTGGGAAGATCATATTATTTTAATCTTTAATTTAGTTATGTGGCATATTACATTTATTGATTACATATGTTGAATTTCCTGTATTCCTGTAATAAAACCAACTTGATCATGATGTATGATCTTCTTAATATATGGTCGAATTTGATTCACATATATTTTATTGAAAATTTTGCACCTATGTTCACCAGGAATATAAGTCTGTAGTTTTATTTATTTATTTTTTTTGTTATGTCTTTGTCAAGTTTTGGTAGCAGGGCAATACTGACTGCCTAAGAATGAGTTTGAAAGGGCTCCTTCTACTTTTATTTAATGAAATCTTTCAAGGAGTATTGAATTGTTTTTCACTAAATTTCTAATGAAATACAACAGTGAGGCCATTTTAGTTCCAATCCTTTCTTGGTTCATAGACTTTTTTAACTACCTCAAACTCATTATTTGTCATTGATCAACTTAATATTTTTACATGCTCTTGGTTCAATTTTGGTAAGATATTTGTGTCCAGGAATTTGTTCATTTCTTTTAGATTTCACAATTTATTAATATATAACTTTTCAAAATATGGTCTTTTCAATCTCTGTGGTATCTATTGTCTCCTTTCCTACCTATTTTTTTTTTTTTTTCCAGACCAGGGATTGAACCCAGGGGTGCTTAACCCCTGAGCCATATCCCAGCCCTTCTTTTATGTTTTATTTTGAGATAGGGTCTTCCTAAATTGCTTAGGGCCTCAGAATGGCTTTCAACTCATGATCCTCCTGTCTCAGCCTTCCTTACCTTCTGGGAATACAGGTGTGCCTCACCATGCCCAGCTCACCTCTACTTTCTAAAATTTCAATCTTTTCTTTCTTTTGGTTTGTCAGTATGGTTTATTTTTTCGAAGAAACAACTCTTTGTTTCATAGATACCTTATATATTCTTTTAGTCTTTTTTTTTTTCTAATTTCTATACTGAGCTTTATTAGTTCTTTACATATACTAATTTGGGTTTTGGTTTGTTGTTTTCCTGAGATACTGTGATATAATTTTAGGTTTTGATATCACTCATGTTTTTATGTAAACACTCATTTCTATGAATTTTCCTCTTAGTACTACTTTTACTGGTTCCCACAGGTTCTTGTATGTTGTTTCCATTTTCATTTCAATCCAGGAATTTCTTAATTTACCCCTGATTTCTTAGTGATTCACTGTTCCTCAAAAATGTGTTGTTTAATTGCCATGTGTTTGTATAATTTCTACAGTTTGTCTTGCTTTTGGTTTCTAAGTTTCATTCTATTGTGACCTGATAAAGTGCTCAAAATTATTATAGTTTAATTTTCTAAGACTTGCTTTATGGGTAATACATGGTTTATTTTCCAAATAAACTTCCATGTGCAATAACAAGTATCTGTGACCCAAAACTGTTGAATAAAATAATACATAAATTATACACAGATGTCAGTTGAGATCATTTGATTCTAAAATATTTTAACTGATTTTTTTATTGTTGTTATTGTTATTGTTATTTTTTGTTGTTTGTTTGGCCTGCGTGATCTATCTATTAGTTAGAGTGGGTTATAGAAGTTACTCAATTTTATTGTACTGAAATGTGTAACTAAAATCTGGCAAAGATTATCTCTGGAGCTTTTTGGACTGTGCACTCTGAGGGTCGGGCTAATATTGTACAGGAGTGTATTCCCAGACACCTCCATGGAGTCACAAAAGAACTGCAGTAGGATGGGGATGACAAGACTCTTTAGGGTTTTGGTGCTCCCAAATTTGACATTCACGTGAAATTATGCAAAACGATTCACCACCTTGGACTCTGATACCTGGACTACCAAACTACCAATTTTAAAGTGAAATTATCTTCTGTCCCCTTTCACTCCCACTTCCTACCACATAGACTTCTCAGCACATTTGTGTTACAATCTCACCACTGAGTCAAACTGACTCTCTAGGTGGTTGTCAACTAAGCCAGGGCAAATGTATCTCCTCAGTGGGGCTGGAGGTAGGAAAATGCAAGGGCAATAGACTCCCAGAAGAGTAATCTTAGACAATATTACCCTTCTCAAGATGGCCCCCCGTTATAGTACCGTGAAAATATTCCGGGAAGTATGGAGATCTTCTCCAAAGCCAGCTCACATGCAAATTCTAGGTCTCCTATCTGTTCAGATTAAATGTCTATGGTGTGTCAAATTCCTTGCTAGTGATGCTCACTAGGACTCTCCTTATTTCTCCTATAGTCCTGACAGGGTGATACTCATCGTCTTCTTGCCATGTGGCAGGTTGTAGGTGCTGGAGCACTCAGTTTCTTTCACTATCCCAAATCTCTGGGTTTCTATATTTAAAGTCAATGTGATTATCACCATAATTATTTTCCTCAATAAGTGAAATTCCTTTTGTATTTGACACATTTTTATATTATAAATGCAATGGATGAATAATTTAGGAGTTCTAAGCATTAGGAAAACAGTAATAACAAGAAAAACAATAATTATAATTTATTTGACCTTTAATATGAAAAGTTTTTACAGTTAAAAGCTTAAAAATAAGAATTTACATAACATGTCTAAAACTATGGAAAGCTTTTACTCATGTAAACTTCACAATAACATCAGAACCTCTAAAATTTGCTTTATAACTTTTTAAACTCTCATGGACCATTGGACAGTATATCAGAATTTCTTCAACAACATGAATAGGTATTTATAATGACTGATTAATTCATTATTTCATAGCACATATGATAGAATCCAAGTAGCCTCTTTCATTTGAAGTGGATTTATTAACATGTGACAGGTGACTTTGGAGGAGCAGGAACTGAGCTTGGATACTACATAGGCAAGATAAAGAGAGTCAGAGAAATCTCTAACTACAATTCTGAATTTTCTAGCACAAACCCCAATGGCGCAACACCCCCTACCCACTTAATATGGTACCTACAATACACTGGGCTAAAAGTTAATTTCTTTACCAGAGTTGACCCCATGGAACCACAGACTTCTTTTGCTGTGTCTGATTCCCCTTTGGTTCATTCATTCCTTTTTTTTTCCCCCAAGAGTTATGAAAGTGTTCTGTTTAGCAGATTACAAAATAAACATTATCTGCAAATGACTCTGGGAAGTATAGTTTTATGTTTTCTTGATTTGACAGTATAAAAGATAAAGACGATAGACTGGATGGTCTAATGTACGGTATCTGTCCTATCTGCAAATTATTTCAAATTATAATGTTTAATAAAATCATATAGTGCTCTCTACTATAAGTTCATTTTGTATCAGTGTATTCTTGTTTGATATTTCTTTATTGGTAGAATCTCTGTAGTAAAATTTCTGAGTCAAAGATCTCCTTTCTAAAATTATTGCTATATTTCCTTTCTAATTTCTTTCTTTCTGTCTTTTAAAGATATAAATTGTAGCCCCACAAAAATCATCTAAAAATTGTCTTCTCATTTTCTAACAAATCCTGGATATTGTTCTTTTAATAAAATGTTTGATGATTTGAAAACCAAAATAACACTGTATTTTCATTAACATTTGTGTTTATAATAAGCCTTAAGGTTTATATCTTTCTAAAATATATTGTATGCTTTTCTATTTAAAGAGTTGTAATAAATTAAATATTATGTTATGAGTTAGGATATTAATATAACTTTTGATTAGTACAGTGTTCTATAAAACAGTATTTGAGCTATTTTACTAACAGAATGAAGATTTTTACCCCAGACAATTATGCTTTGTGAATTCTTCTATCCACTCTAATAATTTTTACTCTTCTCTTTTCATGCATAATAAAAATTTGCCTTCTTTAGTCATTTTCTCTTTTGTTCTTACACTTTCTCTAATTTTATTAGTGTTTTCTAATTCATTTGGGTCTTTCCATAAATGTCTAATTCATAAGCTTGCCAGTACAGACATTTGGAATCTTGGGGATTATAATATAAAGCTGCTCCCCTTATGCTGCAGTCATTTCTCCCCCTCCCATCTCACAACCTAGATTGTCAGTCTGTGAACATCCTAGCTAGCCATTGGTTCATCAGTTAGCCTGCAAGTCTCCTTCTCGGGCATTGGTCTGTTGTTAGCCCCAGGAAATTTCAATGTTTAGGAGAAGTTCCTGCACCATTTCCTCTCTTTTCTTTCTCTCCCAGCCAGGAGCAGATGCTCTGTTCGCCTGCCTAATAAAATCTCTGGTGTGAGTGACCGAGTCTAGAGAGTCTTTCTGGGTGCTGTCGCTGCACGAGACTCAGAGGGGGCACCCCAGAGTGCTTGCTCCCCTGGATTCAAGGGTCTGAGCTGCCTTGGGGCCCGAACTGAGCTGCATTTTCCTTACAAGAATGATATTGATATCATGTCCTGGTTTCTATTTCTATTTATGTTAATTTAAATTTTCCAAGAGACAAACTCCTGATAATAGAAATATTACCAACATTTATGAAGAAAAAAAATCTCACAAAAGAATGACAGTTCCAGCACCATGTTCAAGTAAGTCCATTGAGGAAAGAGAAAATACCGTTAATTCTACAGAAATTCTGAAAAGATTGAATTTTCATTCATTATAATGGTGCTCACTTTTTGAATATTTTAGAGAAAACTGTGTGCACACAATCAGGCACAAAATGGTTGGTTTTTGTTTTTCTTTAGGTTCTTCTCATTCCATAACTTTCAGACCCACCCTGCCTTCAGACTTTTCTCCTTTTGTTGAATTAAACATTAACCTAATTCCATGGACATTAAAACAAAAATAGGGCAATGAACAAACATTGCTAAATTTCTATTTCCCGTATATATTCAAATATAAACTTTTTGTGCCAGGCAATGATAACCCTGTCCTTCTTTTATTTATTTTTATTTTTATTTTTTTGCAGTGTTTGTATCAAGTCCAGGGCCTCATGCATGCTAGACAAGGGCAACACTGTATTTTTTTCCTGATCCCTCTAATAACTACCTTGAGTCATATGTAAACAAAATGTTAATACATTACAGGCCTGTAATCCCAGCAGCTGGGGAAGCTGAGACAGGAGGATCATGAGTTCAAAGTCATCCTCAGCAAAAGATGGGTACTAAGCAACTCTGTGAATTCCTGTCTCTAAATAAAATACAAAAAATATGGCTGGAGATGTGACTCGGTGGTTGAGTGCTCCTGAGTTCAATCCCCAGCACCCCTCCCCCCAAATAAATAAATATTAACACATTCTTTCAAGGTCACAGGATTGTAAACCTACATTATTTCACTTCAATAGGAAAATTTGTTCAATACACTGTAACTCTAAATCTAGCAGATTTGTTTCATATTGAAGTATGTCACATCTTTATAATATGAAATTCCCATGAATAGGTCTTTTATAAGTAATTAAACGCTTATACTTTTTAATTTTTTAATTCACAGTTTGATTGTTTAATGAAAGCTTAGGTATACATAATTGGCTTGTGGCAAAGAATTCTACTTAAGTAGGCAAAGTAGGCTGTAAACAAAAACTTATTAAGAATACCTCTGTTTGAAGAATATAATTTTAAATAGTGATGTTGATGCTGCAGCTTTTATCTTTTGACCTTGTTGAGTATCTTAGTAAAATTCATGATTGAGAATTTCCTCTGAGCCTTATCATTAAGAATAATTAGAAAATAAAATAACAAATTAGTTTTCAGAAACGACATAAATGTAAACTCTTTAACTGCTTTCCATAAATTGTTTCTTGAATAATTTTGTTTTTCTCATGGATACAAAAACATTTCCCTTTCTTACCACTTTATTTTTTAACTATATAACATGAAGAAAAGTTGGTTAAGGTGAAAAAAAAAAGCACTAAATAACACAAAAGGCCTTTTAGGAAGGTTTTAGAATAATAGTGAACAAGATCTTATGTAAAACATTGAGTTTTTTGTTGTTGTTGTTTACCTCCCCCACCCCCCGACAGAATATCAGGGAGGGTAAAATAGTTCCAAGGAAAACAGGTCTAAGTTGGCTCATGATTTCAGTCTGTGATATGCTGTCTCCATTGTTTTAGGCTGTGGGTGGACAGAAACATCATGGTAGAAGCATGTAGGAGAAGAGCTGCTCACCTCATGGTAGCCAGAAGCCAAAGAGAGAGATTAAAAGAGCAGGGAACTGGGGACACAATAAACCCTTCAAAGGCCCCAAAGACCTACTTCCTCCAACTTGGAGGTCTCACCTTCTAAAATTTCCACCAATTTCCAGTAGTGCCATGAGCTCGGGATCAAGTCTTTAACACATGAGCCTTTGGGGGATATTCCAAATCTAAAGTGTTATAAGCTTTTAGATGGGAGACACCATCTACTTTATATTAGATTATTATAAAAGTTATTTATTTAGTTTAGACATGCACACTGCTCTGATGACTTAAGACATATTTTGCAGTTTTCAGTTATTCCTATATATTCTGAACAATCTGTGCCCATAAAATTAAATGTATTGTTACATAAAATGAACATAAAAATACTAATCATCCCAGACCTAAGTTGATATACTAATAAAATATGGCTTTCTTTTGAATGTAAGAAACTGCTACTGAATATTCAAAACTATGTCAGTCACTGCTTTAAAAATGTGAAGACATTTGATTGTGTATCATTTGCTCATTGGTTAGAATAAAACAATAACTTAGCATTTTTAAAGTCCAGCATTACTCTGTAAAACAAAATGACTTTTACAAATAATGCAACTGAGCTACAGCATATTTAATAAACATTCCAAGATCCAGGATATGTGGCTAGTGTTGAACCTGCTCAGTCTGTGAAAGTTGTGTTCTAAGCTATAACACTATGTTGTTTCTTCTGAAGTCAGTGGTGACATTGGACCAATAGTTGTTCCATCCTTTTTTTAGTCTTCATATGCAAGAATGGTTGCTTTCTGGAAGTTTTGGCAAATGGAAAAATTGTAACCATCAATGGAAGGAAAACTCAAAGAACTTCCAACTCAAACAGTATTATATGTAAGAATTATACATAAGAAAATTATAATGGGAGTTGGAGGATTTACATACTTTGACTTTACATTTATATGAAATCACAAAATAATAAAATGTAGTAATATTCATTCACAGTGAACAAAAACAACCTTAAAATATTGATTTACTTCTCCTGACAATGTATTTCCTCTTCTGCTTTCTTACTGCGGTCCCTGACTAACCTTCCTTTTTATTATTATTATTTAAATCTTTCAACTTTTTAATAACAATAATGAACTTCTCCTTCACCAAATATTGTCTCTTTATAAGTCTACTGCTGTTGGTAGATCAATTAAATAAAATGAAGTAAATAAGATTTTTTTTAAGTACACACTGAGGGACACTCTACAGTAAATTGTAGTGTTGAACACTCTGGTACAGAACAATAATCACTAATTACCTCGGTATGACTAGATCATGTTATTGGAATGTCTTAAATCAATTATGTAATCCAATTAATGATGACACTGAGTCATCATAAATACCTCGTCCCCTCTGTGGAAAAATTTGAAATCTATAAATGCTAATGTGAAAAGAGTAATCATTAATAGCATATCCAATCTTAAATTAAGAATGACTTCCTTTCTGTATGCTTAAGTTTATTCAGTTCATTTTGCCTTCATTCAGTCTGGTCTAATTCCATGTCTTTGTTGCATGCAGTTTTATATGATACGATTTAAGAGTCTTGTTCCATTGATCTTATAAACTTCAAGATCAACTCCTTTTTTTGGGGGTGACACAGTCAAGATGTAAAACAAGGAGTTCCTGCCATAAGATTCCACCCCTGTGTGTATTTTTCTTGGAAATGAGTATATCAAAGATCAACAGGAAAAAAATGTGAAGAGTCCCTTTGCTGCTTCTTGTGACAAAAATTGAAAATAAAATGTTTGTGTAGCATGAAATTTAAAGAGAGCTCATTGCTTCGGTGAGTGAAATGTCAAATTGCTTTGAACTAAGCAACTGATTTAGTGAATGTATATGTGCATGTGTGTGTAAAATTGCAAACACCTGAGCAAGAGACACTAGATGACAGTGAATTTGCAAACTGATAGAAGAGGAATGTTGACAAGTGCAGAAATTTCAGATAATCTCTAATTTGTCCTTGATTTTTCTGTTTGATTACATAGGACCAAAATCCAGCACTTTGCAGGACTACAGTGGGCCCAGTAGAGGACTGTGAATGCCCTGTTCTCATTACTTTTCAAACCTCAAGTCAATGAGTTTTCTTTTATTCTAGTAAATTCAGTCTGGGGTAGTGTATCATTGCTGGTATTTGAGATAGAAATTCCAGCAGATTTCTGTCTGTACAGACCATCAGTGATATTTCATGTGATCACTAATTCTTAATATGAATGTACTCCACCATCCTATACTTAAATAAGATCAGCCCTCCCTGAACATTTACAGAGTCTGTACTATTTGTCCTTGGATGAAAAGAAAAAAGTAGGAATGGCTTCCCAATTTTAATTTCTTAAAATAATGATACTATAAAAATGTAAAGATATGCCAATTATGCCTAGACATTTTGCCAGGAACAATACTCAGAAATTACTAGAGATTATCTCTTCATTCTTATTATAAAGGCATATATGGGAGAGTTTTACTTACTTTCATTCTCACTTATGCAAATGAAAATAAGATGTTAGTAATTTGTCCAATATTATAAGACTATTAAAAACCAGTTAGGATTTGAACTTATACTTTCAATTTCAAATCATATGTTCTATTTTTTTAATATTCTGCTTCAGTTTTAGGTGGACACAATGTCTTTATTTTATTTTTACATGGTGCTGAGGATCCAACCCAGGGCCTCATGATTGCTAGGCAAGCGCTTTACCACTGATTTACAACCCCAGGCCAAATCATATGTTCTTAATCCTACACTACACTTAGGAATCTATTCCTTTTTGAAATGGCTGTGCAAAGGTCAAGGATTTGATGAGTTATTTGTTTTATTCATTTGCTACAGAGGATGAAATTCCTTAATTTCACAAATACAGAGTAATTCTAGATCAAGTAATTTTCTAGGTGCTGAAACAATTCCTTTTTAATTATAGGTAGGTGGTAAGAAAATAGTTGAATAGAAATTATAAGGAGACAGGCATTTTTGACCACTAAAATCACACAATCTTTAGAATATGAGGACATTGAGTTTTATTTCTTTAAGTTACAATTTAATGAAATTATGCTACCACTTGTAATACTTCTTGCTATTTATAGGATATTTAAGCAAATTTGCCCCATAGCATTTCTTTAGCCATGCCCATGCCCATGGATTGTCAGAGAGTGAATTCCAGTATAAGCTATAGAAAATTGAAGAAAGTAAACATTTTCTCCTTTTTTCACTTTTTGTTATTCTTCTTCTGTTATTGTGAGTTCTCTATCATCTCTCATAAGTAGTTCCAAATCATTCCAATATTCTGCAGAATTGTTCCTACCTTTTTTTGCTTTAAAGGAAGACTTTTGTGTCTGTTAACACAGCACCCATGATCCTACTTTTACACAGCAATTTTATTTCCCCTCCTTTCCCATGATTTCTACTTGAGGACATTTTAAATATTAAAAAGGAAAAAATGGAAGATTAAGCTATAGTGTATTTCAAAATTTCGAATATAAATTTGGGAAATATTTTTATCATTATAAATTTGAAGTCATTCATCCTTGATTTAACAAATAGTTGCTGTTAATCAATTATTTGTCATGAAATACACTAAGAGGACATAGCCATGAGGAGTAGAGACAAAGACTGGGTTGACACTGAGTTGTCTGTCTTCAGAAATCAGATTATCTTAAATTGATACTATGAAGCAAAGAGTTATGAGAGTATATATTAGGGAACCTTACCTAGACTGGGAACTAAAATAGGTAAGTTAAAGACAGATTGGTCATAAACATTAAGGATGAAAAATAATGCAATATTGAGAAATCTTAAGGTAGCTGAGGATGGAAAATAAAGTAAGGAAGGAACAGAAATATCTGTTGGAAATGGTGGAAGCAAAAAGGAGCCTGGGAGTAGGTGAGATTGGAGAAGAAGGAGAGAACCCTGTATACCACATAAAATATTTTGACTTATGTTCTAAAATCATATTATTCAGTGGATTGAAGATCATAAAAATATTTTAGTTTTTAACCAGAAGAAGTGACAAATATTAAAAGATAAGCAAGGGTTTACTTGTCAAAAATCACTTGGTTAGATAGAAACTTAAAGTAAAACATTGGGACAAAATTTCTTGTGGGTGATTAGTTAGGAAAACCTACTGGGTAATCTAAGAGATTAGGTGATCTTTCTTACTATTATTATTATTTATTTATTATTATTTATTTATTTATTTTCAGTACCAGGAATTGAACCCAGGGGATACTTAACCACTGAGTCACAACTACAGATCCCCCTTTTTATTTATATTTTATTTAGAGACAGGGTCTCTATAAGTTGCTGAGGCTGGGTTTGAACTCCTGTTCCTCCTGCCTCAGCCTCTGCAGTCACTGGGATTACAGACATGCACCAGCATGCCCAGTATGATCTTGCTGCTACTGGAGATTGAAGACAGTGGTGTCCATCAGCACTTTTTCTTCAAGAATTAAACTCAAGACTTACTGATGGATGTGATATAGAAAAAATAAAAAATGGACAGGATCCTGGTTTCCTTGGAGTGAGCAGTGCTGAAGAGTTATTGCAAAAACATTGTTTGATCATTAAATGCAGTTTTGGGACTAGATTTGTAATTCATGGATGCATCCTCTTCTGGTAAGGAGAATATTTGACAGTTGTGGTCAAATCTGTCTAATTTGTCTAATCTGTACCATGGGTCTTAGGCTTTGGTTTACAATAACGACAGAATTTCAGAGATTTAGTATCTTCAAAACCGTCTTTACATATATGTGTTATACTTCTTTTGGGGTTTGAATCCATTCTGTTGTGTAAGATTATTTAAAAATATGTAGCTTATTTTTAGCTTGATGACACATTTGCATAAATCAGTCACACTGAGCATTCAAGTATTAGTATTCCTATCCTACACTTCAGGACAAATTGGATATTGGAAACAGGCAGAGGCCTAAGAGGTTAGAAATTTTAGGCATGAAAAACAATGATTTTGTGACTTAACCAGAACAGTCAAGGGTGAAATTAAATAGATTACAAAAGACCATTTCCAAGATACAGGGTCAGCAACTATTTTCCTGTGGCAGACAGATTATTCATAGACCAAAAAAAACCAGTATCCAATCCTCCAAATTGCTTTCTAGTCCTCACTCTGATCTTGATTATGATATTTAACATACATGATACATGTTAGCTATTCCATCCAAAATTACTTTCTTTTCAAGATAATTCTCAATATACTTATTGCTATTAAAATGTTTTGTGCATTTCAAAACTACTTAATTATACTTTCATTAGTATATAATTTAAAATATACACTTTGGCTGTTATGAACAAGTTTATTAATAAATTAGGTTCATGTGTCTAACCAACCTCTCTTCATTAGTGTTGTGAGTCTATAAAAGGTAAATGTACATATATGTATAAACATATATACTTATATATTTGTACATATCTATATTATATCATTATATATTTATATATTATATATTTATATATAATATTTTTAATATTTTTAAGTCTATATATAGATACATATAGCTCTCTTTCTCTCTCTATATATATATATATAAATACACACACACACACACACACACACACACATACATATACACACACTGATCCAGAAGCCAGCAGTATCTAAATTGTCTGTTGATCTGATATTTATGATAATATCTTACAGAGGAGATCTGAAACCTACAAGAAGAATCAAACTTAGCGGGAGTTATCTAAAGGGGTCTGACTGAGGAAATATACTAAATTCTTACTCCTAGGTAGTTTCTGCTAGCAAGAGAAACTAAAGACAGAGACTTATGGACAACTCGCAAGATTGACTTCTTTTTTTATTTTTTAATTTCCATGCAATATATGGTAATAATCTTTATACTCGTATATAACAATTAACCTACAAATTCGACTAAACTTTGAATAAGTAACCTGTATAGTTGGAAAAGGCTGAAAAATTAGTATTAAGAAATAAAAACAGAGAACACAAGAAATGTAGTTTTAAGTGAGTGCTTGGTGGATGGAAAAGACCTGATGTGTCTGATCCTAGCAAAGAGAGAAAGCCCACCAACCTTTATTTTATAGGGCAACACATCAAAGGAATTCATTGTAAGGAAGTGTTCTTTAAGATAAACAAGAAGTGAGAAGCTGTGAGAATTTGGCCTGGTTGAGGCTTTAGTTTAGGCACACTGGTATCTCTTTCACCCAAGGCTAGCAGGCATCTAAATTCAAAGCTGTCGAACTCATAAATTTTGTGCCAGGCATGTTCATAAAAAAGTGGAAAAAATTAGTAAATAAATCTTGAAATCATCTTTCAAATAACAAATAGTTGGATGTCTTTATGCAAAGTTAATCTTATATTTGTACAGGAATATGTCAAATACTTATACATATATATGTCAGTGTGTCAAATGTATATGACACAGCTCTGTTACCCTCACTTTGTATCTCCTAAGAGAATTTTTTATATCTCAGAAAGATACACTTGACATCTTTCAGGCAAAGTTTTCACATTTTAACTGCCATGGATATAATAGCTTATGATACTATTTTTATTTCATACCATACAATACCCATCAAGGTATTAGCAGTGTTTGAAATAATGAATTAGTTATCACTATTGATTGACAGGCACTAAATAGAAAGTTTGTTCAACATAGGGGTAATAGACTGCACATTAGTAATTTGTATTTTTGTAAAATAATGTTCTATGATATTTTAAAGTCTATAATAGTTTCTAAAATGCTAATGATATATATTATCAAGTTAATGTGTTAATATTATCAGAATTATAACATCTGATAGATTTTGTATCTTCCATTTTCATAAATAGTTCGATAATGTATGTTATTATATAGTGCTTTTTATATCGTTAATCTCTTGCTAAATATATACATATATTCTTTCTTCCTTTCTTTCTTCCATTTTTCTGATCTGCTTCCATTGATGACTCTATACTTTTGACTGCAGACTGGCAATATGAGGGTAAGATGACAAAAATAAAAACCCCAAACAACCTCATGAGCATTGCTTGTCTGTCTTTGTTTTATTCTTTTTAGAACATTATTAAAATTCTATTCACTCTCTTTAATTAGACCCTTTATCACAATTAAAGTCCAATTATGTTTGTTTCTGTTGTGAAGCTTTAATTACCATTTATCCTTGTTAATCATTCCTTTATGTTATTTCTTTGGGTTAAATTATCATCTCATTATCTCTGTCCTGGAGGACTTCTTCTCTTCAGTGATCTCTGCTGGTGTTTTCTCAGTAAGATTTGAATAGTTGTTTGGTGTACAAAGTGACTGTGTCGTGACATGGTAAGGAATCTGTGGTTCTTAGGAAATATTTTTTAAATAATAAAATTTTTAAAATAATGATACATATTAATTTGGTTGTACAGTTTTTCTTTACAAATATCAATGTATATCTCAATGTATTTGATCTTGGGGTGAGTGCTCCCATAGTTATTAATTCTTACCTTTGATCATTCTCTCTCTTTAGATTGCAAACTAGCTAGGGGAGGACCACCTGCTACCATAGTTGCTATTGATGAAGAGAGTCGGAATGGTGAGTGAGTTGTTTTTACGTCTTTTCTAAGAAGGGTTTATCATAATTCAATCCTTGATTTGATCAGTAGTGATGTTAAATCCAAATCCAAATCCATAAACAATTCCCCTCTAATTTGTCTACTGTATGGGTAAAAATTATGCTATTTTTGGAAGTGCTTTATTTGGATCATGAGAGCTTCTTTCAGTGAATTCAAGTGTTTAGTTCTAATTGAGAGGAGGTGATTTTGAGTCAGCACAAGGATGCATGTAAAATGGACTGGGGTATTTCTTTGTCAGTATGTAGAGTTGACAATCATGCATATATTCTTCTAAGTGAAACACAATGTATTCCTCCAGAGTGATCCACAGGTAAGCCTTACACTTGAAACTTAAATTGTCTGAAATCTGGTAAACTAAGATTCAAAGCTACTTAGACATAGTGATATAATCAGTGAATGAATTACCTGAACTTGCTTTAAGGAGAGAACATGACAAAAGGTTGAAGGCTGAGGAAGAAGTCTGAATTTTCATGTGTTGTCTACAGTAATTAAAAACTAATACTAAACATATTTAAAACTTAAATGATAATTTTTCTTATCAAAATAAATATAAACATTCAAGATTGTGTATTGTAGCATTCTCCTTGCATCTTTGAACTTTAATATATCAATAAAGTTCTCCCCTTTATCAGGTAGCAATAAAATGGTGATCTCTGGGGCTCTACTATTTCAAACTATTCTGTGTGTGAATGAGGTCTGGGACTCATTTTGTCTATTTATTCTGTGGTGGACTTTCCAGTGGATTTGTTTGATTTATACTTCTTCTCCGTTTTAAAAATTGTTCTTCCCAATTAACATTTTTAAAAAGTAAATAGATTAAAGTGGTTTATTAGAAGGTGAGCTTTTTCCTGTAATTTAGCCTATACACACTTATAATATGTATAATATCTTCAACAGTTCACTTCATTGTGGATTTATTTTACTCATTTGAAGAAATGGCACAAATTTATGTTTCTGAGAATTCTTTGTAATCAGTCAAAATGTCTGCAATATTGCTACCCTCCTTTTAAGTAAATTTATGTATATACACAAAATTCTTCTTACATTAAAAATATTATTTTGATTATTTTTTAAAATCCATATTGATAATGAAAGCACATGAAGTTATAGTTATCATGACCTATGTAAGTAAATTGGAATTAAATTCTAAAAGCATTTGCCCAAAATACCAGAAAATAATATAATTGGAAAAGATTCTTTCTCACATGTTGAATTACCTTTTATTTTTATTCAGAAGTAACCTATATTTTCTAAAAGTTCTACAATGAAAGTTTGAGTTTTTCACCAAAGAACAGAAAGCCTATAAGTATGATAGATGGTCTATGTACATTTTTAATGGATTAACTAATTCCCTTGAACATAAAAGCTGAGCTGAAATAAGACATTTATTTTTACTAAATAAATCTTGTTTTAATATATGACTCTGTACAGAATTTTGCCAACCAGGTAATTATAGTCACAGTAATGATGATATTTTATCTTCTTTTGCACTGATTATATTACTACTTCTCAAAGGAGCTTTGAATGCTACAAAGATGTTGTCTAGCAGTGCTATATAAGAACATGTGGTAAAAGTTCAATATTTGTGTTTTGGAAGAATGTGACATGATACAATATAGTAATGTTGTGCTCCTTACTTGGCATATTTTGTAGAAACTGCCAACTACTCAGAATGCTGCCAAAGTTGTTCAAGTGCTATCACAAGTAATATAAACACCAACCTAGAAAATAAATATTTTTCATTTTTCTTTCATATTGTTTCTAAAAACATGTTTATCAAACTTCTGCCAGACAGTTGTAATGTAGTGTGTAATCATCCTTGTCTTAAAAGTCTAAGGGAAACAATTCATGAAAAAGTTTTTCTTATTTTTTCTTTAGGCAATCTTAAGAAAGTTCCCAATAATAAGGTTATTGGTAACCATTCTCTTAAACTTTCTTAATTTTTCCTTTCCTGCCTCTTTTAATTGGTAATAATAAAATATCTGTGTATTTTTTGCCAGTAAGATGAACACTCATTTTTAAGGGTTTGGGTTTCTTAAAAGAAAGGCATAGAAAAAAAAAAAGCCTATATTAAGCAAAATTGGTAAATTCATTGTGAATCAACTTGCCATTGGCTAAAATTTATTGCTGTCTGTTACTAAACTGTCTTTGTTGTTTCACAGATTTAAAGTTAACAGAGATATTATGGGGTTTTTGTACATTTGGGAAATAAAAGATGATATTGAGGTTTCTCTATAATTTGGAAGCAGAATGTCCAAAGGAAAGGGTACCACAGCTAACTAATGAACTTATAATTGTCAGGACACATATTCTAGAGCTGGGATATGGTCTAGTTACAGAGTCCTAAGCATACTTGCCTTCAGGAAGGCAGAGGAAATCATATTAAGGCACACTGAATGCAATCAGTCAATCTGTCCCTATAGTTTCTCTTGCCTAAGTTATGTGAGTAGGAGAGGGAGGATGTGAGCATGAAGGTTGTTCCTTTACTTAAAACAATTATGGTGTTAAGGAGAATTTAGATGTTGCCCTCTAGCATCTTTTCCTTCCATTGTCAGAATCACTAGGCTTAGAATACAAGATGAAATTTAAAAAATGTTTTGTTTATATTTTTCTCTTTTTTATGGTTCCCAATTTTATGACCATTAGATTAACAAGAAGCTAAACTTTGCCATGCACACCCCTATGGGTGCAGTTGGAATTTCACATGCGCCTCCTAAAAGAGGCTTTGGACTTATGAACAGAATAATCAACATGTATTTATAAAAATTCCTAAATATTAAATAAGATGTATGTGGGAAGAATATTTTTTGACACTAGGTATTTATAACCTTCCATTTTTGATGGTTTTATCTTTATTCTTCTCCCATGTTCTCCAGAAAGATTGAAACTACCAGAAATTTTTGTAAGAAAATCATAGTGAAAGAAGTATAGGTAGCTCAAGAGTCAGACCTCGGTAACCGAGGCACCAATATGTAGAGATTAGTCAGCGGGACAATGGTGACGGGGGCGGGGGGGGGGGGGGGGGGGGCCCGCTACTGAGACGTTGTGAGTCTAGAGATTCTAGAGATACACAGGGATGAAAAGATGCTGCAGTAGGTTTTGAAAGATTATTAAATATTTAAAATCCTTACCTGGACCTGGCCTTAGTCCATCTTTCTTTCAATGTATGACAACTAGGACACTTTATGAGACATTTCTGACTTTAATTCTTATCCCTTCTCTCTGTTTCCTTCTGTCTTAGTTCTGTGATAGTTACTTTGGTTATGTCAAAAGTGCATAATGTAAGTTTTGCCTATATAATTTCCAAATGTAAAAAAAAAATAAAAATAATAAAACACTTCATAGAAATCAAACTTTTAAGGATTGTATAGACTTTTTGTTGAGGAAAAGTGATCTAGTGCATATGCCTTTGGAAGGGATAGTTCTATTTTTAAGCAGTTTCTCCTTTATGTGCTTTTGTCTCACTGCTATTCTGCATCGTTGCATTACAATGAAGGTAAATAGACTTTGTCTCTTTATTTGAAAGCATTCATTATCAAATCCCAGAATTATTTTTGAGCAAAAGATCATTACCTCCAGAATACAGCAAAAGTAGAAAGCAAGTTTAAATGAATAAAAGAAAATATAATTTTGTATAACAGACTATTGATTAATGAAACAAGACAATTTTCATGAGAAAAGTAGTTCTGTAATGATTTTAGCTAATTAGCAAAGACTGTACAATCTTATAAGATATTAAAACAAGTTTAATATATTACAGGGTTACATGGAATCATAAATGTTAACATAAAGCCAAAGACCTTTAGCAAAATATGGCAGTTCTATTTTTTCTGGATAAATTGGGAAAATATTTCCCTTTGTTACACAATTTTTAGTATACTAATTTAATTTTTAACTACAGAAGGATTAAATATTTTTATAAAATGTTAGTGATCATCTGGCTAAATTGCTCGTACAGGTTGCATAGCACCAAAGTCATGATTGCAAACTCATTTATCATTCCGGCATTTCCTTTTCCAACTCATTAAGTCATTCTGAGTTATTTACAGTACAAGCTGTACACAGTGATGAAGAAATAGAGGTTTTCCACAAATTATGAAGAAGTCATCATGTCCATTTCTGTGTGTATTTTAATCCTTTTATTACTGTTTTAATGGAAATGATTTGACTGGTCATTATTGGTGAAGCTATATCTGCAGCAGTGCATTCTGCTTCTTTCATTTGTGCCAAAGGATTATTTTCTAAAATGTCAGCAGTTACAAACCTGAATGTGTAGCAGAAATAAATAAACAGAAAAATAAATAAGCATTAAGAAAATAGGTTGATATTCATCTCCTTAAATTATCTACAATTTTATAGAAATTTTATCATATCATATGTCTTTCCTCGTTTGTTAACTAAATAGCACTAAATATGCAGTGAGATTGCTGGAGCTTAGGGAAAGGCCATAAAACAAGGGACAGAAGTGTGCAAAGCAGACAGAACGCAGAAAGACCAGCAAACTAGGGAAAACTAACCAGCAAACTAACTGTGGAAGTTAGTGACACCTCAATTACTGTTTAAATTTCAGGGTGCTAATGTTATTAAATATGATGAAATATGTGGCAAGAAACTCTTGGTTTCTCAGGAAACAAACATCACATTTATGGGAAAAGATTCTAATTTTATTTTTCCTTTTCATTTAAAACATTTACTTATAAGGAGCCTGAATTATGTAAAATTAAATTATGTCACACAAACATACTCTTAATCCCAAATAATGCTATTTTAATGGGCAATTTTTCTATAAATGCAGTATTTAAACCACAGATCCTTAAGGCAAAAGACTAAAGCTATTTTTTGATGTTATTTCCATAGAAAGTTGAAATATGGGTCATAGTGGGCAATAAGAGCGGACTTTGTATCATAAGGAAGTAAGTTTCTACTTACTTGTAACCTGGTAGAAAGGCAAATTTTCTTTTTTTCCCTCACAATAGTAAATTCTTCATATTAAAAATAAGTCATTCTAATTTATATTTTCATTTTTTTTTAAGCTAAAGAAAACACATCTGTGTGACTCAGGTAGCCCACAGGTCACCAGTTTTGGGGGTAATAATCCAGGCAATAGGGATAAAAGAAATGAATTAGAATGATATAAATAAAAGGCAGAGACCCTTGAAGAAGGAAAAAAGAGCATCTACAGGATTACATTTTTGTGGGAATGGAGTGAGGGGAATTCCCTTTCAGCTTTTGCACATCCAACTCAATGTTTATATTTAGATTATGTGATTTTTGGAGGTTGTTTAAGGAGTGAATCTGATGGAAATCACAAAGGAACTTGGCAGTGGAGAAAGCACCAAAGGTCAACTGCAGGCTTTACAATGTTCCTGGGGGTTTTCTCTGCACACAAACATTCTAAGTGTTGTGTGTTCATCTGATCTTCCTAAAGCACATTCTTTGGAAGCTTTAGATTGCATTGTTTTCTGACCCCCAAGTCTTTTCTTTTCAAAAATTTCTTTAAGTATATACAGTTCTATCACTACTTCTGTTCCTCGTGATCAAATATGGGGTACAAGACTACTGGTGGGTGTTGCTCAAGCAATTGGGCTGTGAGCTTTGTTTTTTGTTAGGAAACAGAAAATCTAAAATTGGTCACGACCCTCACCTTTGGAGTGTAGTAATCAACAGTGTAAAGTTTCTTGCAATCACTGGAAGAAAACAGAAATTCCAAAAAAGATCTGAAACCCTTTGGGGACTTAAAAAACCTTCCATAGCAATTTTCAAAACAAATGTTTAAGTGCCAAATATTCCTAAGTGGAACTGCTAATGTATTCAATTAAATTTAAGTATACTATTTGGAGTAAAAAATATAGAAGTACGTAAATATCATTTCATCTGTAACAACTTCATAAAACTTTGGATTATGTATTAAAGCTAGCATTTATTTTAGATTCCTATTAGGTGGTGCAGTTTAAGCATAAAATGCATAATTATTTCTTAGAAGAAATAAATATGTACCTTTTAATTATACTTAAGAATAAAAGGTTTGGGGAATTGTAGACTGTGCAACATGGAAGTACTCTCTACAAATGGGTTTATTAAATAGAATTTGGAGATATATGAATATGTTGCTTTATTTTTATGCTGTATTTTAATCCACTGAAATTACATCATTGGGGACCAGAAACAAAATTTTTATTTTTTTAGAATCAGTCTTTGATTTATTTTTCAGATCCTGCAGTTTGCCATAGAGTATTCTTATTCTCAGTCTTGATTACTGGGCTGCTTAACAGTAAACTTTCCTTATTTAACTCAAGACACTTTGGAAATGTCTCTTTCTACAAGAGCATTCAAAATCTTTTTGCTGCTCTTCCTGGCATTTTCTCTCTGTTATTTTCCTTGGAAAAGTTACAAACATATGGAAACAGTGATTTGAACTCTCAAGTTTGTGTGCAATTGTGAAAAGCTTACTTCTCAAGATGGTTTTGGTAGGAAAGGAATAGCTACCATTCAAAAGATATTGTCTTTTTTTTTTATTGTAAACAAATGGGATACATGTTGTTTCTCTGTTTGTACATGGCGTAAAGGCATACCATTTGTGTAATCATAAATTTACATAGAGTAATGTTGTTTGATTCATTCTGTTATTTTTTCCCTTCCCCCCACCCCTCCCACCCCTCTTTACCCTCTATACAGTGCTTCCTTCCTCCATACTTGCCCCCCTCCCTAACCCTAACTCTAACCCTAACACTAACCCTTCCCTCCCCCCCATTATGTGTCATCCTCCACTTATTAGCGATATCATTTGTCCTTTGGCTTTTTGAGATTGGCTTGTCTCACTTAGCATGATATTCTCCAATTTCATCCATTTCCCTGCAAATGTCATAATTTTATCATTCTTTATGGCTCAGTAATATTCCATTGTATATATATACCACAGTTTCTTTATCCACTCATCAATTGAAGGGCATCTAGGTTGGTTCCACAGTCTGGCTATTGTGAATTGAGCAGCTATGAACATTGATGTGGCTGTGTCTCTGTAGTATGCTGATTTTAAGTCCTTTGGGTATAGGCCAAGGAGTGGGATAGCTGGGTCAAATGGTAGGTCCATTCCAAGTTTTCTAAGGAATCTCCACACTGCTTTCCAGAGTGGCTGCACTAATTTGCAGCCCCACCAGCAATGTATGAGTGTACCTTTTTCCCCCACATCCTCGCCAACACCTATTGTTGCTCGTATTCTTGATAATCGCCATTCTAATTGGGGTGAGATGGAATCTTAGGGTGGTTTTGATTTGCATTTCTCTTATTACTAGAGATGTTGAACATTTTTCCATATGTTTGTTGATTGCTTGTAGATCTTCTTCTGTGAAGTGTCTATTCATTTCCTTAGCCCATTTGTCGACTGGATTATTTCAATTCTTCAAGTAGAGTTTTTTGAGTTCTTTATAGATTCTGGAGATTAGTGCTCTATCTGAAGTATGATTGGCAAAGATATTCTCCCACTCTGTAGGCTCTTTCTTCGCATTGCTGATAGTTTCCTTTGCTGAGAGAAAGCTTTTTAGTTTGAATCTATCCCAGTGGTTGATTCTAGCTCTTATTTCTTATGCTATGGGAGTCCTGTTAAGGAAGTCTGATCCTAGACCAACAAGGTGAAGATTTGGACCTACTTTTTCTTCTATAATCTGCAGGGTCTCTGGTCTGATTCCGAGGTCCTTAATCCATTTTGAGTTTAGTTTCGTGCATGGTGAGAGATATGGGTTTAGTTTCATTCTGTTGCATATGGATTTCCAATTCTCCCAGCACCATTTGTTCAAGAGGCTATCTTTTCTCCATTGCATATTTTTGGCACCTTTGTCTAGTATGAGAAAATTGTATTTATTTGGGTTTGTGTCCGTTCCCCCAAGTTTCTCTGTCAACAACTTTACAAGAAAGTAACTGTAATAGAAAGTTAAGGAGACCACTTGCTTGTAATTTTCTCTTCCCTATTATGAAGAACCTCTACCAAATGTCAACAGATTAACTATTGTTATTTCAATTGGTCTCATTTGTTCAATCATTCATTTAGTTAGCCATTTCTTCACGATACAGTTACTGGTTTTTCTCACACTAAGTTCTGTGAGGTTCTTTGGGGGATGCGTCAGGGAAGAAAATAGGCAAAATCACCTCCCAGCTGCAGAACAAGATCAGTAACCAGAGAGATAGTAAAGCAGAGCAGGAGACAACAGGGAGCATTGGACAGGTAGGGAGACAGTGGGTGCTATTTTAGGTAAAATATTTATTTCAAAAGGTCAGATTTAAGCAAATTCCTATACAAAATTAAGACTGAAGATGTGAGGCACACATTTAGCTATGAAATTTATATTATTGATGGGAGAAAAACAAATTCAAATGCTCCAAGGATGAATAAGACTGGTGAAGAAATAGAAAGAAGTCAATCAGAGAAGATGAGTATTAACCAATGTGTCTTAGGAAGTGAAGATGAATGTTGGTAGAAGTAGATCAGTCACAAATGCTTTTAACACTTTTATTGATGTGCCAACAAGTCAAATGATGGTGAATTCATCTAGCAACCTATCGTTTACAAAGAATAATTCTTTTTCTTTCTTTTTCTTTCTTCCTCTTTCTTTCTTTCTTTCTTTCTTTCTTTCTTTCTTTCTTTCTTTCTTTCTTTCTTTTCATTTTTACAGACTGCATTTTGATTCATTGTACACAAATGGGGTACAACTTTTCATTTCTATGGTTGTGAACGATGGGGATTCATACCTTTCCTGTAATCATACATACATAGGGATAATTCTTATTTCCATTCGTTGCTCTGTATCCTAGTTTTGTGTAATTCAGAATTCAAATACAAAATCATGGATGCATGTGTGTTTGTTAATAATCTCAGATCATTTTTTTTCCTTTGGAAAAATTATGCTCCACTAAAAACAAAAGTCATAAAATGTAATAAGTCATTTTACTTGGTTTGGTAGCATCATTGCCTCATTTAACACATAATAGAGGATTACTTCAATTATCCCAAAGGTCAGTGGAAACATGACCATTCCATCATAAATTAATACTGAGTGTCTGAAAATCAGATGATGTGGTGCCATCAAAATTAATCAGTTGTTTTTAGCTGTTATATCGTTCTTGAAGTATCATTAGTAAAGAGGGAACATTCAATACTAACAACATCACATTTCAGGGAAATCTTTGGAAACGTTCACTCCACTTGATAGAATGATTATTTTTATATGAGCATGTTTGGGGAAAATTCTGATTAACGGGCTTGGTTTTATTTTCATACTTTAGAACAGGCAAGGTTGGGGAATTATTAGTAAAGGAACAGCATCCCATCAATAATTGCTATTGGGTTCATTTACTAGCCTTAAACATGTTTATTTAGGTATATCAAGACCCTTATTGACAAAAGTCAGACTGAATGTTACCAGGAATTAAAAGTGACAATTAATTTAAATGCTATTTTTGAAATCTATCATGATTCTTAAAAACATTAGATTTAAAATTTTGTCATATTGAACAGGCTTCATAGAACCCTGTTGTAAGAAAAAATTTTCTATTTTTGTATTACTAATGACCAATTAATACCTTTATTTGAATTTCTATCGTGTAATGTGTAACAAATATGAAAGTTAATATTTTTCATGTTATTTAAACATTCTTTTTTTACACGAATCTTAATCTCTTTAAAATGATGTTTAAAATAATTCCACAGGTTCTTAGTAGAACTTGTTTTTTTGAATCTGGGTCTTGGGAGAAAAGCAATGATTTTATTTTTTATTTCAACTTGTTTGAAAATTCCCACTAAGCTTACAAAGCACCATTCTCATTCATTTTTATTCAAATTTTAGTAAACATATGTTAATCTTCCCTTTCTTTCTTTTCCTTTCTTTTTTATACAAAATCAACTAAAGTTCATGATTGATTTTGAGGAGACTAAACTACCAGAAATTTGAAATTAAATAAGAGATAATTATCATCTTTTCACACAATACTAATTAACCTGTCAACCTTGCATATTTCTCTGATTAGATAGAAATAACTATGTTATGTATAGAAATTTTTGTTATTGTTGGAAGATGAAACACTGATGGAAATTGTGTAAGCATTCTTTACAACTTAAAAGCTCATCATCTGAGCTTCAGTATTATAAAAGCATGCTGTTTAATAGTGATGAGGTATTATGTTGTATTTTAAACGTTAATGTAAATTTAGCATTCTCCTTCAGGGTATGTCTATCTTTGACTTTAATTTTAATTTTTAAACTTAATAACTATTAGTTAAATCAAAATATACAGAAGACATGCTTTCTTCATTCTATGACACAGATTTTTGGGGAAGGCCTGGACAATGTTTTTGGGAGTCTTACAAGAATAAAATATGTAATTGTACTTATTTTAACAATGGTTGATAAACAAGGAGAATCACTTGTTTATTTTGTAAACATATAGAATTTAGTTAGTATATGAATGTAAAACCATGCTCTCAGGGAAAGTCAGGATTGAAGGCAAACATCAGGCTAACATTTTTCTACAAACAATTGGAAGTGCTTGCCTTTACTTTTAGAATGGAGAATATTAGAAATTTACATTCATTAGATTACATTTTCTTTTAGAACAAAAACTGAATCTGCTTCCATTCATTGCAATAATCCCAAAATCCTCCTGGTACATACTTAGTAGGCATTCAAACTTTTTTTTTTTTTTTTTTTTTTGCTGAATCATTAACATTAATATGAACTCCACAAACACCAGCTACCTTCATAGTTAAATGACACTTTACCTATTTAGGCTAGTTTGTAGTGTTATTATCATAAAGAATTTTCAACATAATCAACCCTTATTCAAATTCACTGTGCACATGTAAAAATATATATGGTATTCCTTTTTAATTCCAAGTATTGATTTTGTTTGCAAGACCACATCTACAATGCTCAGACATATTTTATTTTTTTTCTCTGCAATAATAGGAAAGAATTACAATAATATCAAACACGAGGGGATGCTATTGTATATGTGTGCCTGAATATGTGTATATAATTATATTGAATATTACTTAAAACTAAAGAAAATATAATTTAGAAATTTTTAAGTCTATTTTCTTGACACTGAAAGAGTGAAAGATACTCAGATCCATACTTTTTCTACTATTTGCATATTGGAAAGTATTTTATAAAATTGAACATCTGATTATATAAATAATCAGCTAAACTTACAAAATAATGTTTTATTTGTTTTGGGAGTGTTACATAATTTTTGCAGATGAAATTTATCAACATAATGATTTGATATATTATTAAAGTGTCTGTAAAAAATACAGTCTAATTATAAAACAACTGATGTTTGATTTTTAACAACTAACCCTTAAAAAAAAAATACTTCACTTAGGCTATTAACCTGTAAGGAAAGTTGGATCAATTAGAAGTGTTTGAATCAGTGACATATTTGAAAAGCATAATTAGATAATATGTAATATTTTAATTAAGAAAATGATGCACAATTACATGATAACTTTTGTTGGCTATTTGCTATGTACTCTCCATGTGTTAATTCTTTTAAAATATAGTTATTATAAATAAGTAAGTATTTATTGACTAAGTCTCTAAAAACTGCAAAATGTTGGAAACACACCAAGTATTTGAATTTTAATTTCATAAATGAAAAAAAACTCACTTGCAATTTGACTTTTTTTTTGTTTATATATTTTTTTTAATAGTAAACAAATGGGATAAATGTTGTTTCTCTGTACATGGAGTAAAGGCATACCATTTGTGTAATCATAAATTTACATAGGGTAATGTTGTTTGATTCATTCTGTTATTTTTCCCTCCCTCTACCCTTCCCACCCCTCTTTTCCCTCTATACAGTCCTTCCTTCCTCCATTCTTGCCCCCCTCCCTAAACCTAACCCTAACACTAACACTAACCCCTCCCACCCCCCATTATGTGTCATCATCTGCTTATCAACGAGATCATTCGTCCTTTGGTTTTTGAGATTGGCTTATCTCAATTAGCATGATATTCTCCAACTTCATCCATTTACCTGCAAACGCCATAATTTTATTATTCTTTATGGCTGAGTAATAGTCCATTATATATATATATATATATATATATATATATATATATATATATATATATATACCACAGTTTCTTTATCCATTCATCAACTGAAGGGCATCTAGGTTGGTTCCACAATCTGGCTATTGTGAATTGAGCAGCTATGAACATCGATGTGGCTGCATCTCTGTAGTATACTGATTTTAAGTCCTTTGGGTATAGGCCAAGGAGTGGGATAGCTGGGTCAACTGGTAGGTCCATTCCAAGTTTTCTAAGGAATCTCCACACTGCTTTCCAGAGTGGCTGCACTAATTTGCAGCTCCACCAGAAGGTATGAGTGTACCTTTTTCCCTATATCCTCTCCAACACCTATTGTTGCTTATATTCTTGATAATCGCCATTCTAATTGGGGTGATGTGGAATCTTAGGGTGGTTTTGATTTGCATTTCTCTTATTACTAAAGATGGTGAACATTTTTCCATATGTTCGTTGTGTGCTTGTAGATCTTCTTCTGTGAAGTGTCTGTTCATTTCCTTAGCCCCATTTGTTGATTGGGTTATTTGTATTCTTGGTGTAGAGTTTTTTGAGTTCTTTATATATTCTGGAGATTAGTGCTCTATCTGAAGTATGATTGGCAAAGATTTTCTCCCACTCTGTAGGCTCTTTCTTCACATTGCTGATAGTTTCCTTTGCTGAGAGAAAGCTTTTCATTTTGAATCTATCCCAGTTATTGATTCTTGCTTTTATTTCTTGTGCTATGGGAGTCCTGTTAAGGAAGTCTGCTCCTAAGCCAACAAGGTGAAGATTTGGACCTACTTTTTCTTCTATAAGATGCAGGGTCTCTGGTCTGATTTCAAGGTCCTTGATCCATTGTGAGTTGAGTTTTGTGCAGGGTGAGAGATAGGGGTTTAGTTTCATTCTGTTGCATATGGATTTCCAGTTTTCCCAGCACCATTTGTTGAAGAGGCTATCTTTTCTCCATTGCATATTTTTGGCACCTTTGTCTAGTATGAGAAAATTGTATTTATTTGGGTTTGTGTCCGTGTCCTCTGTTCTGTACCATTGATCTACCTGTCTCTTTTGGTACCAATACCATGCCGTTTTTGTTACTATTGCTTTGTAGTATAGTTGAAGTTCTGGTATTGTGATACCCCCTGTTTCTTTCTTCCTGCTAAGGATTGCTTTAGCTATTCTCGGTTTCTTATTCTTCCAGATGAATTTCATGATTGCTTACTCTATTTCTGTGAAGTACGTCATTGGGATTTTAAGTGGAATTGCATTGAATCTGTATAGCACTTTTGGTAGTATGGCCATTTTGACAATTAATTCTGCCTATCCAAGAACATGGGAGATCTTTCCATCTTCTAAGGTCTTCCTTAATTTCTTTCTTCAGTGTTTTGTAGTTTTCATTGTAGAGATCTTTTACCTCTTTGATCAGATTGATACCCAAGTATTTTATTTTTTTTGAGGCTATTGCAAATGGAGTTGTTTTCCTCATTTCCCTTTCAGCTGTTTCATCGCTTGCGTATAAAAATGCTGTAGATTTATGCGTGTTGATTTTATAGCCTGCTATTTCGCTGAATTCATTGATGAGGTCTAGAAGTTTTCTGGAGGAGGCTTTTGGATCCTCTAAATATAGAATCATGTCATCCGCAAATAGTGACAGCTTAAGTTCCTCTTTTCCTATTCGTATCCCTTTAATTTCTTTAGTCTGCCTAATTGCTCTGGCTAGAGTTTCGAGGACAATGTTGAATAGAAGTGGTGAAAGAGGACATCCCTGTCTTGTTCCTGTTTTTAAAGGGAATGGTTTCAGTTTCTCTCCATTAAGAATGATGTTGGCCATCGGCTTAGCATAAATAGCCTTTACAATGTTCAGGTATGTTCCTACTATCCCTATTTTTTCTAGTGTTTCAGCATGAAGGGGTGTTGTATATTGTCAAATGCTTTTTCTGCGTCAATTGAAATAACCATATGATTCTTATCCTTAAGTCTATTGACATGATGGATTACGTTTATTGATTTACGGATGTTAAACCATCCTTGCATTCCAGGAATGAACCCCACTTGATCGTGGTGCACAATTTTCTTAATATGTTTTTGGATACGGTTTGCCAATATTTTGTTAAGGATCTTAGCATTTATATTCATCAAGGATATTGGACTAAAATTTTCTTTCCTTGATGTGTCTTTGCCTGGTTTGGGTATGAGGGTGATATTAGCTTCATAGAATGAGTTTGGTAGGGTACCCTCCTTTTCTATTTCCTGGAATACTTTGAGAAGTATTGGAATGAGTTCTTCTTTGAAGGTCTTGTAGAACTCGGCTGAGAATCCGTCTGGTCCTGGGCTTTTCTTGGATGGTAGATTTTTAATGGCTTCTTCTATTTCATTGCTTGATATTGATCTGTTTAAATTGTGTATGTCCTCCTGGTTTAGTTTGGGAGGAGCATATGTCTCTAGAAATTTGTCAGTATCTTCAGTACTTTCTATTTTGTTGGAATACAGATTTTCAAAGTAGCTTCTCATTATGTTCTGTATCTCAGTGGTGTCTGTTGTGATATTTCCTTTTGCATCATGTATTTTAGTAATTTGAGTCTTCTCTCTCCTTCTTTCTTTGTTCGTGTGGCTAAGGGTTTATCTATTTTGTTTACTTTCTCAAAGAACCAACTTTTTGTTTTGTCAATTTTTTGAATAGTTTCTTTTGTTTCAATTTCATTGATTTCAGCTCTGATTTTAATTATTTCCTGTCTTCTACTACTTTTGCTGTTATTCTGTTCTTCTTTCTCTAGGGCTTTGAGCTGTAATGTTAGGTCATTTAATTGTTGACTTTTCATTCTTTTCTGGAATGCGCTCCATGCAATGAATTTTCCTCTTAGTACCGCTTTCATAGTGTCCCAGAGATTTTGATATGTTATATCATCATTCTCATTGACCTCTAAGAATTTTTTAATCTCCTCCCTGATGTTTTTTGTTATCCATGTTTCATTCAATAGCATATTATTTAGTCTCCAAGTGTTGGAGTAATTTCCTTTTTTTACTGTCATTGATTTCTACTCTCAGTCCATTATGATCTGATAGAACACAAGGCAGTATCTCTATTTTTTTGCATTTCCTAAGGGCTGCTTTGTGGCATAACATATTGTCTATTTTTGAGAAGGTTCCATGTGCTGCTGAGAAGAAAGTGTATCTGTTCATTGATGGATGGAATATTCTATATATGTCTATTAATTCTAGGTTATTGATTGTGTTATTGAGTTGTATGGTTTCTTTGGTTGGATTTTGTTTGGAAGATCTGTCAAGTGGTGACAGCGGTGCATTAAAGTCTCCCAGAAATATTGTGTTGTGCTCTATTTGGTTCCTGAAATTGAGAAGGATTTGTTTGATGTACAGGGATGCACCATTGTTTGGGGCATAAATATTTACTATTGTTATGTCTTCCTGATTCATGGTTCCCTTAAGCAGTATGAAATGTCCTTCTTTATCCCTTCTGACTAACTTTGGCTTGAAGTCCACTTTATCTGATATAAGGATGGAAACCCCTGCTTTTTTACTGGGTCTATGTGCGTGGTAGGTTTTTTCCCATCCTTTCACCTTTAGTCTGTGGATGTCTTTTTCTATGAGATGAGTCTCTTGCAGGCAGCATATTGTTGGGTCTTTCTTTTTAATCCATTCTGCCAGTCTATGTCTTTTGATTGATGAGTTTAGGCCATTAACGTTCAGGGTTATTATTGAGAAATGATTTGTATTCCTAGTCATTTGGCTTATTTTTGGTTTTTAAGTTGGCTTGGTTTCTCCTTTGAGTGGTTTTTCTCTAAGGTAGTTCCTCCCTTTGCTGACCTCCATTGTTGTTTTTCATTTCCTCCTCATGGAATATTTTGTTGAGAACATTCTGTAGTGCAGGATTTCTATTTGTAAATTCTTTTAACTTTTGTTTATCATGGAAGGATTTTATTTCATCTTCAAATCTGAAGGTTAGTTTTGCTGGGTATAGTATTCTTGGTTGGCAACCATGTTCTTTCAGAGCTTGAAATATGTTAGTCCAGGCCCTTCTAGTTTTTAGAGTCTGGGTTGAGAAGTCTGCTGCTATCTGTATTGGTCTCCCCCTATATGTAATCTGATGCTTTTCTCTCGCGGCCTTCAAAATCCTATCTTTATTTTGAATGTTAGGCATTTTCATTATAATGTGCCTTGGTGTGGATCTATTGTGATTCTGTGCATTTGGTGTTCTGTAAGCCTCTTGTATTTGATTTTCCATTTCATTCTTCAGGTTTGGGAAATTTTCTGATATTATTTCATTGAATAGGTTATTCATTCCTTTGGTTTGTATCTCTGTGCCTTCCTCAATCCTAATAATTCTTAAATTTGGTCTTTTCATGATGTCCCATAGTTCTTGGAGATTCTGTTCATGATTTCTTACCATCTTCTCTGTTTGGGTGACTTTATTTTCAAGATTAAATATTTTGTCTTCATTGTCTGAGGTTCTGTCTTCCAAGTGGTCTAGTCTGTTGGTGATGCTTTCCATTGAGTTTTTTATTTGGTTTATTGTCTCCTTCATTTCAAGGATTTCCGTTTTTTTTTTTTTTTTTTTTTTTTTTTTTTTTTTTTTTTTGAGAATCTCTATCTCTTTGTTGAAATGATCTTTTGCTTCCTGCAGGTGCTCTTTCAGCTTATTGGTATTATCATTCATTGCCTGCAATTGCTCTCTTACCTCATCCTTTGCTTCGCGAATCATCTTAATCATGTATAATCTGAAGTCCTTTTCTGACATTTCTTCTACCATACTGTCATTAGATTCTATTAATATGGAATCTAGATTTGTTTGGATCATTTTCTTCCCTTGTTTTTTCATGTTGTTCATGTATCTTCCCCTCTAGCGCTGCAGATCTGGGGGTATTGCAGATTTCCCCCTATAGGCTTATAGTGGCCCTATAGGTTTCCAAAATCCTTTCTTTAAGGGGAGATCAATATTAGCAGTGCCCAAACCAGACACTATGCAATCCTAGACCAAATAGCCCCTATGGGGACAATAACATCATGTAAATAAGGGAGAAAGCGACTCTGAGGGAACAGGTAAACAGAAGGAAAAGAAAGCAAGAAACGTAAAGAAATAAAAACTTAAATTTTTTTTTAAAAAAGGAGAAAAAAGAAAATCTACTGTATAATAGTCATATTGTAATGAAACCTCCCAGTGTTCAGTAGCCCGATGTATGAGAATTACCTGAGAATGAGCTTCAAGCCTCCAGCAGGCATCGCAGGATGGGATTTGCCCCATCCGATCGGAGCTTCGGCTTCCAGAATTATCCAAGATGGCTGCTCTGGCTTCCAAATGTGTTGGCAAATGGGGAGCTGCAGCTCAGGGGTGCACGTGGTCAGCTGGAGGTCCTGGAGACAGGATGCAGTTGGTCCGGCAGTGGTTCTGGAGGTCGGGTGTGTTTGGTGTGGTTGTGGGATCCAGGAGGCCGGGTGCAATCAGTTGGTCTGGGTTCCCGGTGATAGGGCACAATCAGTTGGTCTGGGGGTCCTGGCGGCAGGAAGCAGTCAGTTGATGTGAGGGCCCGAGAGGCAGGGAGTGATCGGTTGGGCTGAGGGATCCTGGAGACGGGACTCAGTCAGTCCGGCCAGGGGTCCTACAGGGCCCGGCTGTTGTCTCAAAATGGTGGCAGCCACGTGTAATCAAACCTGCAGATACTGTAACAGTGAACTTCCAGGCAGCAGCAGGCAGCTGGTTCTCCACTGGCGGTCCACGGTCAATCTGCTGGCAGCTGTCGACGATCAGGAGGTGAACCTCGAGCGTTGGGTGATGGATGGGGCAAGGCAGGCGATGGACAGGCGAGAGGCAGGCAAAAGGTGGATGACAAACGCCTGACAGTGAGCAATCTGCTCTCAAAAAAGGCGTCGATATGCTGGCAGATTGCAGGTGATCACAGCAGACAAATGGGGTAAAGAGCAGGGGATCGATAAGCAGCAAAAATTGCCTCACCAAGAAACAGATATCCTCTGCTTGAATCTGGCGTTGCGGAGCGACAAGGAACGCAGCCTCCCTCTAGACCACCATCTTGGATCCTCTCCAGTTTATCTTTAAAAACATAAGAGTAAAACAAATACCTTCCTAATGTGACTGATAAAAAGCATCCAAAATGTTATTCCAGGAAAGCTGATTTGGAGGTGCCGAGGGTGTTACTTGTATCCTGACCAGATCCTTCTGCTTCCTGGCCACCATGAGAGTCACCTCATAGATGGCACTCAGTTGGAGCCGCCCCATGGAGAGTTTGCTCACACCCACCCACCACATTTCTCTAGCTCTGACACCAGGGAGAGAGAACACATCCCCTCCAATCTGAGGGGACCTGCTGTTTTCACTCTATTCTACTCTTCTGTTCAGGAGGCAGAAGTGTCTTCTGGTCCATTGGGAGAGATGTATAAGGGTCACATTTTTGCTAAAAGAGAAGCCGTTGCTGGGCATACACTTGGACATGCTGTCATTCCTGGGCAGTCTAAGTAGACTCAGCTTTGCTCAAGGCTCCTATTTGGCCACATGAAGGATTTCTCCGGTGGGCTGCAAAAGAATCCCAAGTCTTGAAAACCAGTGTGTACAGGAATACAGGGCAGAAGAGTCTTCTAAGTTCTTCTTAAAGCATGTCGGCAGAATACAGTTATGGGTCAGACAGTGACTCAACACTGAGAGGAAATTCAGAGCAGGAAATGAACTAAAAAAGGGAAAAAGAGAATCATCAGCAGGACAGTGTCCAGGTGCCACACCCTGGTACAGCTGCTGAAGTTTGATGTGAAATTTCTGGGACCTTCAGCACTGCTGTGCTATGGATTGAATATTTGTTATTGAAGCTCAGCCCCTAGTGTGATGGTATTTGTAAAAGGGGACTTTAGGAAGTAATTAGGGCTAGAGGAGGTCATCTAACCTCATAAAGGGATGGGGCTTTCTTTCTTTAGTGACCATATAAGAAGAAGGAGAAAGAGAGAAAGAGAAAGAATATGAGCGCGCGAGAGAGCTGAGTATGAACATAGAGCACAGGCCATGTAAAGATACATCCAGAAGGAAGCCCTTTCAAAGCTAGAAAGAGAGAACTCACCAGAAACTACATAGGCTTCCCTTGACCTTAGTCCTAGTATCCAGAGGTATAAGGAAAAAAATGCTGTTGCTTAACCACCCAATTATCCACTGTATGTTATCTTGACAACCTGAGCAGATTAAGACATATTGGTGCACAGCAGCTGCTCCTCACCCACCCCTGCCTCCCTGGTGTCCCACAGACAACCCTCTACCCAGTACCAAGGCTTGAGGACTAGCCCTGAGGGGCCTCTGAAGTTCTGCTCCAGCCCTAATGGCATCAGCCATTCAGGTAGTGGGCTGTGCTCTCCCAAATGTTGAATAACTTGAGGACTACTTTTTGATTAAAAAATGGTCTCTAAAGTCCTTGACCCTCCACTCACTGGCAGATGGGGTCTGTCCTTCCCTTGAAGTTGGATAGCTAGTGATATTTTTTTCTAATAGGGTACAGAGGTAGTGATGTAATATGACTCCTGAGTCTACATCACAGAGGGCAATACGGCCTAGTTTTTGTCCACTAGATGAACAGAGCTGCCACATGAGGCACCCTCCCATCTCCAGGTCACATGCTGTGTTATGGGCAAACTATATGTGCCTTGATCAGACAAATTCCTTTTTACCCTAAGTCTCCATTTCATGTAAGAAATGTTTCTCCCACACGAAAACCCCGCCTATGTAACCCACCTCCTGCTTAGCACACCCTGCTTAGAAATGCACAGCAGTTGGAAAATGTTTCTGTTATTCTTATATAAAGCACTATTATGTTCTCTTTTCAGTTTCCATTTTTCTTGGGTAGTATACTGTACCCTGAACTGGATCATTCTGACCCACTTTCCTATGTTGCTATGGTTTTGACTTACTGGCGGCTTGTGGTTTTTGGCTATAAAAGAGATACCCTACCTTCTGCAAGGGATCGAGGTGTGCAGAGACAACTTGGTCACTGCCCCTTGACCCGCCAGTGAATAAAATTCCATGTCTTAATTCAAGACTGACCTAGTGATTTATTTCTAACACATCACAACAGCTGGAAATGCTGCATGTCAGGGCTCCACGGGGCAGTCGCAGCTGAGCCCAGCTTTCCAGTCATCTCACCCAGGCACCACATACGGGAATGAGGAATTTTCCATGTTATTGAAGTCTCTTGCTTTATAATCACCCTGACTTTTAGATCTTCCTTACTGGATTCTTGATCTAGAGAATCTGTGAACACCATTAAATTATGGTTTTACACCACTATATCTAGGGCAGCAATTATAACCAGGACCCCACCCTGCATTGAAATACAAGCACACTTAGTTTTAGACAGTGTGAGCTCAGAGTCATGAATCCAGAATCCGCCTCCCATCCCCTGACCTCAGAGTTTGCACTGCTCTCGTCTCCCTAGCATGCCCTGACCATTTGCAGACACACTCTGGAGCTTGCAAAGTGGAGCATGTTCAGAGGTCATGGCCTCAAATCAGAGTCCAACAAATAGTTGGACGTACTGGGGACATTTAGCTTTGGCAGAAGGTTTACTGGAATATGTGGGCCTTCTTCAGATATTAAAACGTTGTTATTAGGAAAGAAAGTTGTGGCTCTAGATGAGAGTCGAGAGCAGTGGGCAAGTTTGGGCTCAGTTGGAAAAGGATCTGACCTTTCAAGAAGGCAGCTCGTCTCCATTTTTTGAGGACAGTTATGTACATTCTACACATATCGAGCAGAGCCCTAGGACACCAAGGATCACTCCTGGTTGGATGCCAGGGAGAGCAGTCAAGCTGCAGGCTGGAATAGGATAAAGTGATTTTAAAGCTCCTTTCAACCCTGAAATGTTGACTACAAATCAGAAAGTAACTAGAAGTGTACTCATTCACAGTTTTTTTTCCCTGGGGCAACAGTGCCCACAGCTCCCCCTCAGTGTTCCTTCAGAGAAATGCCCACAGAGGTGCGAGGTTGGATTGCTCCCCAAAGATCCATTTCTGATCAATGAAACTGGTCTTACCCTGATCACTGTAAAAAATCCAAAAACACTTTTTGATTGTACAAATGTTTATTATTCTGCAAACCAAATATATTTAGAAAGACTACCATTGGCTTCTGTGGATATCCAGGCTCAGTGGCCCTTGGGTCAGGGTGAGAGTTGTGCTCAGGGTTTGGCATGCTGCCCTATGCTACATGCTGTGTTAGGAGTTCGTTGGCAACTGAACAAATCTAAGCCTCTTTCAACATTGTGTACTTGGGTCAGAACTTTGATTTGTAGTCTAATCTAATTAATTTGTTAACAGGATGAACTGAGAATTTCTCTTCTATCCAAAGCTTCAAGTTTTCTGATGAGGCTTTTAAATGAATATTATAGGCATCCCAATTGTCATGGAAAAGTGTCCCTTTACTAGTTTCCCCAATGGTATGAGCTCTAAAACAAAAGGGTTTTCATGGCCTTCTCACTGGTTGCTTGATAGAGAAGTATATCAGCTGAGACAGATAATCTCTGGTTCTTCCTTAGAACACTCTAGTTCTTCCTCAGAAGACCCTGGTTCAGTAGATGGGGCTGAGCCAAGGGATCTGTGTAACCTGTACCTACACAATTGACCAATAAAACTTGAGAAACAACTGTCTAGAAAGTAAAGAATGACCACTGAGCCCCTGCAGGCCCCTTCATGCTGACATATTTGTCTGGCTACAGGAATGTGAAGGTTGGCATGGTACATTCACCTGCAAATGACCGGAGGAAGAGGTAGAAAGAGGAACCCAAGGCTGGTCTCATCCTCTGGATCAGAAATATTGACTGGAAAGCACTGGAAACTGGGAGATAGAAATATAAAATCTTGGCTGAGTTTCCCACTCCACCCTTATCCATTGCCAAGGTTGTGCAAGCAGGGCTGGCAGCTCCAGCTTCTCAGCCTCTGCTCTCATTCTTCAGTGTCTTCAGGGGTCACTGCCCACCAGACTCAGCAGGGCATTCTTGTAGTCACCGCTGGTGTCATCCTGAGGGCAGAAGTCACAGTAGAGTTAGAAGGGAGGTGTTTGTGACATTGACCTGGCTGGTCAAGAGCACCTACTATTATTATTACTAGAAGTCATTTTCTTTGGGTGGGGCCCAGCTCTTTAGGTGTTCCTACACCACAGGTTCCTTACTTTTCTTCTTTCCTTGTTCTTCATTTCAGACTACTGCTTTGTATCTCTTTTTTTTTTAAATTTTCTTACTAATTACATGGGAGGTGGTTGTAAAAAATGGATCACAGAGACAGTGTGCTCTTAAATAAGAAAGGTGTGTGGGTGACTTCATTACTCCATCTTTTGCCCTGGGGCTCTTTCCCATGTTTCACTCAGGCACTCAACCATTCACTTACTCAACACAACCTGTTATTCTTTCAACACCTGCTATTGTAGTTCAGGGAGGCAAGTGCTATGGTGTGAATCTGAAATGTCCACCAAAAGTTCATGTGTTGAAGGCTTATTCTCCAATGCAGTCATGTTCTGAGGTCCAGCTTTTGGGAAATGATTGGATGATGAGGTCTCTGATCTCATCAGTGGATTAATCCATTGATAGATCATTAATTTGATGGCATTATTAGGAGGTAGTGGAAAGTGTAGTAGGTGGGGGTTATTTGGAGGAAGTAGGTCACTGGGGGTGCACTGAAGGGTACTTCTTGTCCCTCACCCCTTTATCCTTCTCTCTTTGCTTCCCAGCTCCTTGAGGTAAGCAGCTTTGCTCCACTACATCCCCTCTGCTGTGACACTCTGCCTCACCACAGGTCTGCAGCAATGGAGTCAGTGAACCATGGACTGCAACTTTTAAAATCATGAGCTGAAATAAATCTTCCCTCCTGTAAGTTGTTATTTTCAGGTATTTGGTCACAGTAATTTAAAGCTAAGTTCACCAAGATTGAAAGCAGGGCATCCAGAGCTGTAGCTGGAGGCAGGGCCATGGGGCAGAAAGAGCTCAGGCTTTGGGCCACTGACACGTAATGTGGCCCTGTCATCCTACACTGACCATACCTTAACCTCTGTGAGACATTCTGTCCTCTACAAAATGCCATCAGTGTTGGCAGACATCTTGCTGAGATGTAGTGAGGAGTGAATGGTAGGAAGAAGATGAGCCTGCCTACTCAGCAACCAGCTGATATAAGGATCGAACAATGTTTCTTCCCCTGTAAGATGGACCCAACAGATCCAATAACTCCATTTCTTAGTCATTAGCAGGTCTTAATAGGACTGCCTAGTCATGGCATGTAGAGCCAGGGGAACAGGCAAGGGGAAACCACCCAGTTCTCTTTTTCTGTGGTTAAGGACACTGGGCCCAAAGAGGGTAGTGGTAGGTGAGGGGAAGGACTGGAGCTAGTTCTGCTTTGCTCTGAAGAAGTTTAAATCTCAGGAAATATCTATTCCTTGATAGTTTAGGAAAATTTACCAAGAATCTTGTTGTTTTTTAACTACATTTTCTAAAGAAAAATGTTTGGTTCTCTCATTCACAACTCCAACTGAATTTTTCTTAAGTGACAACATTAGGAAACAAAAATCAAAATCTATTGCTGGATAAATAGCTGCACTTTTTTTTTTTAAATTTTTTGTCTGAAATCATTAGTCTGCTAAGTTTACATTTCTACCACAGGGTCTACATCTTAGGTTGAAGTGATCAGTTCACCTAATAGAGTTTTTGTTCTTTGGAAATGTTCTGTGGCTCTAACTGAAATGCTGAGAAGGAATCTTTCCAATGGCATAAATAACCATGTGTGGTTGAGAGGATTCATGAAAATCTGCTTTGACATAGTAGCAGACTAGGCTGGTTTGTGCTTAGCCCTCCTGTCTCCTGCCTCCTGACAAAGTTGCCTGGGAAGTCTAAAACAAAACAAAGAATAATTCCAGCCCTTCCCTACCCCCTGCCTATTTGCTGCCCCATTCTGAAACATCTTAAAGCAGAAGTGTTTTTGTTTTTAAACATACAGTCATCTTTCAGCAGGAAATAGATTCCAGGATCTTCCTTCCTCCCACCATGGGTATAAAAATCTGCAGATGCTTGATTAAGTACCTTATACAAAATGGTGTAGTATTTGCATATAAACTGCATACATTCTTCTGAATACTTATATAATCGTATCTAGATTACTTACAGTACCTAAAACAATGTAAGTGCATTATCAATAGTTGTTTTATTGTATGATTTAGGGAATAATAACATGAAAAAAAGGCCTGTGCATGTTCAACACAGATGAAATTTTTTTCTGAATACTTTTGGTCGAATCCACAGATGCAGAACATAAGGTATGGAATCCAAAGAGACCACAGGCAAATTGTATTGCAAACCATGTATTTCTTAGAAAATAGAGTAGCAACCAAACCTTTATAGAAGAACTAGTGACTTCATTTAGTAGCTAATGAAGACTTGCACATGAGTATCATGATTTGACTTACGTTAATGAAATTGTCAAGGTCTCAATTTGCATTGATTGCCATATGAGCTATTTTTTTCTCATAGTTGTAGTCATGTAACAATCACTCTACATTTGAAGACTTAGAATTTTCACTAACCAAAATCTGGTTAAGCAATTCACTGGAGCCCATCCAATATATTTCCCCAAAAGTTTTCTGCCAGGACTATTTAAATCTAGACTGAGCAGAGTCCCAATTTACTAAAGGATTTGCTCTCATTGATTTCTCAAACAGGAATTCTGCTACAAGGATTGCATGTATTTTCAAAGGCATAATCATAACTCATATGCAAAGTCAACTTCTTGAGCCAGACACAGAGGGAGTTCCTTGCTTTGACCTCCGTTTTTTCCCTCTGAGGTTCCCCTTGGGCTCTAGCCACACTGCCCTCTTTCTTGTTGCCTGCATTCATCATAAAGTAATCAATTCAAGCATGTGATGCCCACAGGAAAGGGGTGGTCATTTTGCACATAGGTCATAACATCTAGGTCTCTCAGTAATGTTTATGTCACAAACTGGAGTGAAAATTGGGAACTCATGACTTACCATGATCATGCTGCTGAGGGTCTTGCCATACATCTTCTTGAATTCACCCTTGATAAGATTTAAATCAATTTCACTCCTGGAAACAATGTTCCTTATCAGGGTCCCATCACGTGTCCCTGGTCCCTGGATGAGACAGTAGCAATCAACCATCACTTCTCACCTTTCCTGTCCACCTCAATAGTCAAGGACGAATCTCAATATCTTTTCACTCACTCTTCAGGCCTCTTTCCTTTCTAGAACCCAGGTGCCCCAAATTGCATTGTGCGTTTGGTTTGCCACATTAGATTCTAGACGCAAAAATTCACAACTCCAGAAACAATACTTCTTTCTAGAGAAGCAGCACATCAAAATTGACTTAAATGGCCATTTCATACATAGGATTTTCCCACTCTTTCATCCCAGACCAGTCTCACATCAGATGAAGCTACCTGGGAATCCCATGCCTTTTCTCATTTCTGGAGTTTGGGGTTTCTGGCCTGCCTCTTATTTTAGGTGGTGTCAGCAACCATGTATCAGAGAAGAAGGGCACTGACTCTATCCTTGGAGAATCAAGTTAACGATCTTCCAGTTAGTTTCTAACTAACATCAGAAACTGTGATGAGTGAGTTGGGCATCTGTTTCTGTGACTCAGGTAGCCTTTTGTACAACAGGCAAATCAAGGTGTCACAGGCAAATGCACTATGTGTGGCAATTTTCCTCTGAACTTGACCATGGCAAGGGTGTCTTCATTCCTGGAAATTCTTGCCTGTGACCTCTAGTACAAATCTGCTGTCATGGAGGCCATGTGGTACAATGAAAAGAACAAATGGACAGGCTTAAGTTCAATTCACAGCAGCTCTACCACTTAGCAGCTGGGTAATCTTGAGTGGGAGCCTCAGTTATACAATCTTTAGGATGGCAATGACAATATGGATCTCCTAGAATGGTAACAGTTCAGTACAATGGACACCCTTGCATGCACCTGTTCAAATTCCCCTGCAGTTGTGATTTCTCTTTTCTAGACTCAGTTTTCCCTGAGAACTTAAACCTTTCTGATGTTCAAGAGATGAGAATAAAAGAAACCTCAGTGTTGAAGACAGTGGTTATCCACTGTCTCTGAGCTTCCTGGTTATCCAGTTGGTGACATATATGGCAGACTGTAAGGGAGGCAATAGATAGAAAAGTTACCTTCATGGCATAGTGGAGTCTCTCTGCAAAGTAGCTATGAAGGTTGTGGGTGCATTTCACTGGAAAACAGAAAAACTCTGTTAGTATTCTCAAGGTTGTAGGCGGTGTTGCACATACCTTCATTTAATTATGCTTTGTCTCAAGTGTTAGAGGTTAGCATTGCCAAGTCTTGGCATATTTGTTTGTGCCTTGCCTAATTAATAATCTCTGGCAGGGAACAATGCAGATATGCAGGACCCCACTGTGCTGGGCACTTCATGATCATTTCTCTTCAAAGTCTCACTCACTGTCATGTCTCAGATGAGTCCAAGCAACAAGTCCAAAGCAACTGCACCGTTGAGGCAGGGTTTAAACTCCTGCCTATATCCCTCAAAGCTTTGTACCAGGAGGTGAGGCAGAAAAGGGAGACTGGGACACTAGGCATAGATCCAAAGTCCAGATCAGGCAGGTAAAATGGTGAGATATGAAATCCACTGGGCATCCACAGGGTTAGATAAGCCAGAGGACAGCTTAGACCCAGCACTGTCCCTAGGCTCTCACCCAGACACCACCAAGAATTCCACGGTTCCACAGAGGCATCACAGCATGACAGCCAGGACCTCAGAGAGCCCTACCAGCAGGAATCCTGCATTTTTAATTACTATGTGATTAGTGCAGCTCAGCTCAGGGGGACCAATTCACCAGGAACACCTGATTGAGAGAGTGGACACCTTATTGAGAGAGAAGACCCTATTCTTGCTCTTTCATGAAGCATCTGTCATGGATGTCCCTGGAGAGAGTTGGCATCTGCATGAGGAGGTAACATTTCAAGCCAAGGCTGCATAAGAAGTGTGGGATTTGAGGGACATAGGTATGTGTTTAAACTCGTCTCAATGGTGTGGTGTGACTTCTTTGCTTGACAACCCTGACTCATATGTGACGTGAGAGAGTGAGATTTGAGGAGAAATGAACAGGAAGTGCCCAGCACAGTGGGGCCCCACACACCTCTACTCTTCCCTACCAGAGGATATTAACTAGGAGGTTTTGTTATTTAGGACCTAAGGGCTGACAGTGTTGCTGACATGGGGTAGTGGGTGTGCCTAGATGCTCCAACATAGACTGGATTTTATAACCAGGCTCTAAGCTGTCTGGGGAATCTCAGAAAACAGCATTTACAAGAGAGACAGTGTTGAGGTAAGAGTGCCTTCATTGCTGGGCTCCACACAGAGGCAGCCTGGTGTGGTGATGAGTGCCTCAGCCCAGTAGCCCTGACCTCAGCTCCACTGCATGAGGTGTAGAGATGTCCTGTTGCCTGGGCTACAGGTCTCTACTCTGCAAAGACTTTCTACTGTGATTTCAGCTCTGAATCTTAAGATGTGCTCTAGACTGGGTCCTGCTGATTTCCTGCTATGAGGAAGGTTCTTGACACTACTGGTATTGGACTACTAAACCTTTGCTGGCACTCAAATCTCACATCATCATTTCTGCAATTGCATTTCTGGCTCTGGTTCAGAAGAGTGACTTTGTTCAAGGTCTTGCAACAAGAAAGAGAATGCTCCCTGGGCATGTGCATGCATGCACGTACACACACACACACACACAAAACTAAAACAAAACAGAAAAACAATCTCTTAAACACACTGTCACACACCTGCATACATGCATGCATATACTCACATTCACACTGTCACACACCTGCACACTCATGCATGTACTCACTTTCTTGCATATACATGCACATAACCACACATAAACACACTACCTTTCAAACACATCTCCACATGCATGCACACATTCATGCACACATTCTCACTCATAACTCATGCACATCCTCACATATTTACATTTACACCCAATCACACTCATGTTCTTTCTTTAACACATGTCCACCTGCTTACACATATATACACACCCTCATATGGGTGCCATGTAGACAGCACTGAGATTCCTTGGCAGGACACACTGAGACTCTCTGGGTGGAACAATCCTAGGATACATGCTGAGGGAATGGGGTTTGTGTAGAGAACCCATGAAGATGAACATGGGGTCCAGTTGCTTGCTGTTGCCTGGGACCTTTGCCCTTTGCCCTCTGTGTTGCCCACAGCCTATGGACATATGTGCATCTGAGCACTGTGCCGCTGTTCTTACCCACAGTGAGCATGGCCTCCTCCAGTGAGCCATGGGTCTCGCTCTTGATGCTGTCCTCAATGCTCTTGTTGGCAATTTTCTCATACTCCTCGAAGACTGTGGAGAGAGGGCTCCACTTAGGGGACTCGCAGATTATAGACTACACTCAGAGAGCCCACCCTCACCACCCTCTTGGTTGAAAGGGAGTCCAAGGCTCTGTGGCTTTCTCCCCAACCCCACAATTGACAAGGCTGTACACTGGACATTCACCACAGAAGGAGAGCCCTAAATCCAGGGCAGCTCCTGTGTCCTGGCATTGCCTTCCTCTGCTCCATACCTCTCATCAGGTGAGTGGCACTGCGTGTGCACAAGATGGTGATGAATTTCATCTCATCGGTCCCATGAATCTTCTCTCCTGCTGCATAGAGATCCGAGCATTAGGACACCCAGAACAAGCCCACAAAGAAGAAAATGGAGTTAGAGGACAGAACCCCAGAGCCCCAGAGCTGGGGCTGATGGGCAGGTCCTGTTCATTTAACAAGGCCAGTATCTCTGCATGGCTGTTTTTATGATAAGGAGTTCACTATCCTATCCTCCTTTTATCCCAGTAGCTCTGGCTTAAATTATTTCTTCCACACTGGGACTGAAGGTACTTTAGGAAAAGCAAACCCCTCCCCTACCTCTGGGCAGCACTGAGCAGGTTGGCACAGGGAAATCTGTACATGCATTTCCGGCACTGGCCTGGTGCCCCTAGGTTTATGGGCTTGTCCTGGTAGGACAGAGCTTCAACCCATACCCTATAATCCAAGTTACTGTTCTTCCTTCACATCTACCCAGCACCTCCACTTCCCTTCTCAGACACCAGAGGGCAGAAGTGAGCAGGGCAGGTCCCCCCCATGTCAAAGAACGCCCCATGGGAAAAGGAGCCAGGTGTAGTACCCAAGTCAACCCTTGAAGTCCAGATAATAGAGGCCAGACAGCCTCACCTGTGCATCCTGAAGGGCCAGTTCTGGGTCCACAAAGCCACTCACATCGTCCCTGCTCCCCTAGGAACACAGACAACAGTTCTGTAAGACAGGGTGGCAACCAGAACAGTTGGAGCTGAAGGGACAATGGGGCTTAGAGGACAGGCAGGACTCTGCAGCTTCTTGGCCATGGACATTTAGAAAGCCAATTATCCTCTCCACACCCTGGATTTCTCATTTGTATAACAGAAGAAACACTGTTATACATTGTTTAGGGTTGGGGATTCAGAGAGCTAGATAAAAAGCCTGGCATGGGACCTACATGAAGGACCTGATCGTGACAGGCTGCTCATCTCTCAATTTCAAGGTGCCTTCACCTGAATGAGTCTGGAGAGGCACAGAGGCTCCGTAGTCAGGCCCTTCCAACCATGCCGAGATGTACCTAATACACCCAAGCCCAGATCCCAGTGGCTCTACTTTATAGCTGCTCCCTGGGGTGAGCTGTTGGGATCCCTAAGCCATGGGGACCTAGGAACCCGGTGATACCTGCAGGAGGCACACCAGGATCCGCTCCAGGTAGCCGCTCGTGTCTGCTTGGATATCTTCCTCCAGGCTGGACCCATAGTCTGCATGGAAATATGACCAGGAGGCATGAAAGAGACCGAGGGCCTCCTCAGGGCCTGATTTCCTCCTTTCAGCCCTGTCTCCCACATCTCTCCCCATTAAAGTCTTCTAGGAAGGATGAGCTCTTGGCATAGGACCAGAATACAATGCTTAGGTGGCCAACTGGCAATCACCTGACATCGTTTAGAGCCACAAGTGACATAAATGCCCAACCAAGCTCAAAGCACAGTGATGGACAAGGTGAAATAGCCAGACCAGGACCTGCTGATACAGCTCCATTTCATCACTAGGTTTGGCAAGGCCAAATCTTTCAGGCAAACTTCCCCACTGAGTCCACAAGATGGAGGCCTGACTGGTCTCTGCTTTCCTTGCACTGGTCACTACACAGGATAAGTGACCAGTGGCCCCATGACAATGAGACCCTAGCAGATGATCTTCCACTATTCCCTGGGGCAGCCTGTGCACAGCCAGGAAAGAGCCACCATGTCTATTGCTGAAGCAGACTGTGGTGACAATGCTAGAGGGGCAGTGTGGTGAGGCCCACGCTCCTCCCCACAGAAGCCCTTGAGATCAGATCTGAATCATGTCCAGTCTCACTGTCAGGTTCACAACTTGGCACATGTAGATGCTTAGCTACATCTACAAGTCCTTTCCATTGTGTCCTAGTACACTGTCAACTCTCATTACCTGCCCAGCAGCCAAAACCTGTGACATTTCCATGTGAGGCCCCCCAACCCATCTTTGCAGCTGCCTTACCCTCCTCATATGCCTTCATTATCTCCCACAGCTGGTGTTTGGTCCGAGAGGCCAGGATCTCAATGATGACTTCCTCTTTGGTTCCTAAGCCCTGGGGACAGAAACCTTTGTGCGCTGGAGTGCTCTACCGATGACCTCCAACCGTCCACATCAGTTTTTCTCCAGTTGCTTGAACTTCAGAAAGCACCGCTACTGCTCTGCCCACTTCAGTGGGGCCTCTGTTGGAGGTTGTTACTAGGGGAAACTTCACATTTGTGTTCAGTGATGGATACAGTGAGCAAGCTCTGTTCCAATTCTCCCTCCTTAGCTGGGTGGTCTCATATAGGTGGCTCCACCTGCTGAGCCTAAGCATCTTTATCTGTAAACAGGGATAATAAACTGCCCTCAACCTGAAGGAGGGATTAGAGATCAAAATGTAAAATGCCTGACACCACCCAGGCAGTGAGCAGCTTGTCAGTGGAAATGATCATTGTCACTGGGGTCCTTGTTCCTCCTAATATGCCAAACCAGAAGGTGTGCCAAGAAGTTTAAAGTGAGCCCCAGGAACTGTGTGTGGGACTGTAAAACTGGCTTACTAATACTACTGCACACCAGTTCTGACCCCATTTTGAGAAGTACTGAGTTGGACCCCATAATGGTCAGTCAATTGCTGTATTTGGTGGTCATCTGAGCAGCAAACTTGCTGGGCTCATCCAACACCCAGGTGGTCACTCCAAATGGTGGCTCAGAGAAATTACCTTCATGGCATCGTGCAGCTCCTTGGCCTCATATCTGTATGGTGGATACATGAGGGCCACGATGAGTCTCTCAAACTTGCCACTCAGCTCTGACTTCAAGGTTTCAGTGAGATCCTAAGGCAGAAAGAAGGAAAGAAGATTATACTATCCTCTAGGCCCATGGGAGTGCAGGCAACAGGTGGCAGCTGGCCCAGGGGCTAGGGCTGGATTCTCTTGTGGGCTCTGCCATGTGCTGCCTGGGGTCTCTTGGGTCAGTTCCTTGGCCTGTCTAAGCATCAGCATCTTGACCTGTTGAAAACAAATAATAGAATCCTGATTCATACCATTGCTTAAGGGGTGATGGAGAGACAGGTGACTCAACTCAGCACTCAGTTTAGTGATGATCATATCCTAAGCAAAACGGCCATTGCTCACCAGCCTGCAAGCTCTGAGGGTGGCAGTGTGCTGCTTTCTCACCATTAAATGACTGTTACTTGGCTCATAGGCATGGGAGAAAGAAGGAAGGAAGGAAGGAAGGAAGGAAGGAAGGAAGGAAGGAAGGAAGGAAGGAAGGGAGGGAGGGAGGGAGGGAGGGAGGGAGGGAGGGAGGGAGGAAGGAAGAAAAAAAGGGTTCTTATACGTGTGTCTTTCAAAGGGTACACATCTCTACAAGGAACCACCAGGCCACACCTAGCTAACTGGCATAAGAATAACAGAAAGACCAAGGGCTTTGTTAGACCTGAATTTAAATTACAACCTTGTTGGTTACAGGTAGTAGAACATTGAGTATTACCCAACCTCTCTGAATGTTAGTTTCTCCAAAGGTTGAATGCAAAGAATAATGCACAGCTCTGAAGATTAAGGGAGAAGAATTATAAACTGCATGCTAATTTCTCCAAGGGAATATTTGGACTTTATCACTGATCTTCTGGATTAAATTTCCAAAGATAACAATTGAGCCAATGAAGATTTGTAGGCCACTGTAGCTATGCATGCATTTATTCCTGTTAGAGTACACCCCTAATTATCTGGTTCCGTTCTAGTGGCAGCAGAGAGGTGAAATGCTCCTGCAGTACCCAGGTGGCCAAAGGCAGGGGGGCCAGTGCACGTAGTTCAAATGTTGGGAGAAGGTGCCTGTGCCATGAAACAGAAGGGAGGTGGGCCTACATTGTGGGGCCATGAGAGAGTGATCACCTCGGGGAGCTGGATGAGTGAAACCTGGAGTCAGGAAACAACCCCAAGCAGCTTGGACAACTGTGAGAACTGCACTGGAGAGAAGATGGGAGAAGTGGGGTCAGACTGTCGAAGACCAACACAAGATTGGGGCTGAGCAGCTATAAATAGGTTTTCAAGATAAAATAGATGGCCATTCAAACTTGAACTTCAGATGGATAACGAATAATTGTTTAGTGTAAGACTGTCCTATATGTCCATATTTCCAGTAAGCTGACTGTAGAGATGGGACTCATTCAGCATGGAGCCACCTCTAAGGCTGCAGTCCCCAGCCCTCCCTTTACCTTGCTAAACTGACCCTTGAAGGACTTGGAGATCTGCTGCCGCTGGGCATTGCTTCTCTTGGTAAGCATGTCGGTGATAGCCTGTTCGTTGGTCCCTGTAGATACATAGCATGAAAGCCACTACTACCTCCTGGAGACCAAGAGAGTGCTGGGGTTGGGGGAAAACAACTGCTTGGTGGCTGAGCAGTGGGGCCATACCAAATGCTCTGATGATTTTCATCGAGTGAGTAAGAGGTAGAGAATCCACCTCTTCACTATCCACCTTCCACCTACATTATGTTGGAGTAGATCTCAGGCCCAGCCTTGCAGGGATAGAATCTGAGGACCAGGTGGCTCTGGATATCATCCCTGGGTCTTAGGAGCTTGGTTAAGTGAGATATCCATCCCTTCCCCACCCCTCATGTTGGTCATAGTGGGAGAAGGTCACAAGTGAATATCCACAACCCCCTGGATCTTAGACCCATAGAGCAGCTCATGGACCTATGCCACTGGAAAAGCAGGCTTACCTCTCAGAGTCTGTTTTCTCATTTGGTAAGTGGGGTTACAGCAAAGAACTTGGCAGGAAGCTATTTGAGAAAGCTTCAGGGCCTTGATGAGAATGCTAGTTCTTAATGCCCCAGTTCACCAGGCAGAGCCAAGTAAGGAGTAAATCCTTTCTGGGAAGAGACCAGGGCTTATCTTCTGACTGGGCCATCCAAATGGGCCTTTCCAACTCACAGCTGTGATGAGGGCGGAATTGGGCCAATGCTGGAAACAGAAGGAAGCCGACTCCATGGCCAGCCAACACAGTATGCTTCTACGGTACCCAGATGGCCAAAGACAAAGGGGAGTGCATGTAGATCCAATGGGAAACAAACTGCAGAACCCACGTGATTAATGCCCCCTTGGTTCAGCTCCACTGAACTCCTGTCCACTGCCCATGCCAGGCCCAGTACTTTCATCATCTCATTCAAAATGCAAAGCGATACAGATTTCTTTGGGCCATTTTACAAGTGAGAAAACCCAGAGCACACAGCAAATAGCCTCCCCTTTCCCTATTACTCAGGGAGGAACATCTGTTGTCTTCTTCTCCAGTCTTGGTAGGGAGGTCAGTACTGACCACTAACGGGGAAGCTAGCATCAGTGTAATTCTCTGCATGACAGTAACTCTCAGGGCTGTGACTGCAGAGGCAAAGCCCCAGAGAGGCCCAGTCCTCCAGTAGCAGGCCATGGATGTCCACTCACCAATTCCCTTCATGGCTTTGTAGAGGATCTCTGCATCTGGGTCTGGACTGAAGTGGGGGCTGCCCTTCACTGTGACACCCTCCTGTTCAACCTGCAAAGAACCAAGACTGCTTGGAAGCAGGCAGGGCTAGGAAGGACAGTGCAGACTCCTGGCCCTTGTGGTAGACTGCACTATATGGTGAGCACTTTTCTTGGACACTGGGAACAGCTTGGACCTTGAAGGTCAGAAGCTGAGCCCTCCAACTCCTCGTCCAACAGACTGGAACCAACAGGACCAGAGCTTTCAGGGAGAAGTCATGAAAACTCTGCCAACCTCATCTTACCATTTGAGGGCAGGCAACAAGGCCTGCCATCCCCAACTCCTTCCACCCCATCATCAGACAGCAGGAATGGTGAAAAATCAGTGCATGAGAAAAGGTTTTCTGAAGGGCCCTGGGTGTAGTCGGAGGTAAAGTGCTTGCCAGGCTTGTGTGCAGCCCTGGGTTTCATTCCCAGTACCCCCCCCCCCACACACACACAAAGTCTTTGATAATCCCCAGTACTGCAAACAAAACAAAAAAAGAGAAAAAGCATTCCTAAGACTGAATAGCTGCCTGAAAGTGCAGACATGGCTGGATGACTGGAGAGCTGGGCATGCTTTTGTGTCTCCAGTGGCTTGAGCTCAGCCTACCCTCTCCTAATGAGTGGGTACTTCACAGAAATTTAGAGGACCAGGCACCTTGCTGAGCATCCTGGCAGCTCAGAGCATTTGCACATCCAAAGGTTCATGTGGGTCTCAGGATGCGGTTTAGAAGGAACTGCAGGATGAGTGAGGATTGTGAAATAGACCAGATAACCTAAGTACCTGGGCCCTTGACTTGAAAACCTCTAATCCAGGGCTTGACTAAGGGCTCTCTAGATTTGTGCCTAGCATAATTTCTCAGATACTTAAGAGACGGAGGATCCCTCTTGAGTAGGTGTTTTCTGGGAGAAATGGTGAATAGTGAGGGATATTGGAGATAGGCATTGAATCTGAAGGACCCTTAGAGATTCTTCAAATGGAAAGGAGTACAGTCACGTTGTTTCATGTTCCACTTACCTGTCCACCTATCTCTTTCATCGTCCCCCATCTGCCCACTCATCTATTCCTCCGTTCTCTACTCAGCCGTCCTAACACCACATCTGTCTACCTTTCCTTCTTTCCATACGCTCTCCTTCCTTTCTTCCATCTATTCATCCAACTTCCTCCATTCCACTTTCTTCCCTTCTCTTTCCTCCCTCCCTCCCTTCCTCCATTGATCCATTCATCTACCCTTTTATGTAAATCCTGTTAGATCCTGAAAACACTGTAGATTTCTACCTACTGTATATCTGTAAGGCTATCTCTTTTGAGTAAAGATTTTTTTTTTTGCTTGAATTTCAAATGTCTGATGACAAATCTGTCTCATTTCTTAGCACCATATTTTACGACAGAACCTGTTGGCAATAAATTTGGTGTAAATTCCATCCAGATGACCACTGTGGTTCCAGATGTGGCCCAACTATGTGCACACATACCTTGTGTCCCTTGCTTTTAGAGCCCCATACTGCTGTTAGGAGTTTGTGACCAGAGCCTTCCTGTGTCAGGTGCTTTGGATTTCATCAACTTCCCCAACAGTCACATTCAGCAGGTGTTAATGTCCCAATTTATAGGAGAGGCAGCCGGACTCAGTCCCACAGCTAATGAGCAGAGGTATTGGGACTTTACTCGTGGCCTGACTCAGAGCTCTGTTTACTTCTCCCACTCAATTCATGATTCAATCTTTCCCAGACACTGGGTTTTCTTGGGACACTTCACTGAAGAAGGCCTCACCCACAGGAATGCAGATCGTCTGGGACCCTGAGGGACAACAGAGCATTCTGTGTCTAGTTCTGCCCCTGCCCCCAAGTTGGCATCCAAGGGTCTATGACTCAGCAGGCTGTGTGACCCAACTGGAAGATAGGGTTGGGAGCATTATTTGTTATTAACTCCCCAGCTCTGGTTTTGCTGCATTGAGAGCAGAGCCTCACTTCCCAGTTTTAGAAAAACAGGGGCAATGTTCTGGGTCTCAGAGGCTGGACATGATCTAGTGTGGAACTCTGTAGGTTTCTATCCTAGGCCCTCTATAGATTTGCCTCAGGATCCTGCTGGGGCCAGCCCAGGAGGGAATGAGTCCACACAGGCACCTTTCCACAAGCTGACTACATAGCCTATGGCTACAACAGTATTACACTCTATGAAGGGCACCAAAGGGCTGCCACATTTTGCCTTACCCTATCTCGAGGCTGTCCACTGAAGCTGGCAGACAGAAATGTCTTTATAAGAAAGGCACAGAGCAATCTTGACCCTTAAGTCAGAAACCATACCAAAAACCAAGGACATACTACAAAAATGGGGCCTGGAGAAGCCCACAGGGCAGATTCCAAAGATCCTCACAAGGCAGGCAATGGATTCCAGGTGCATTTCCAACCCATCCAGGGCCCTAAAGTCACTCAGACCTACGCCTCTCCAAAGTTGAGCTCTCCTCTGTTCCCTACCTGTTGCATACTATTCCCTCCCTAAGAACACTCTGCTGCATTCTCCCCAGGGCAGGCTCAAGTGCACACCCTGCACACATTCTCAGAGGAAGCTCAACATGGAACCCCCACCCCAGCAGCGGTTCTTTCTCTGAACTCTTCCCAGCCCTACTTCCCTGTTGCATTTCAAGGTGTCTTTATCAGTCCATCTTCCCCACTCTGGTCCTATCCTTGTGGTGGCTCCTCTAGATCTGGGCAGTCTCTTCTCAGCTTCCTCCCCAGGGCTTGACATCGCAGGTAGCCAAGTATAGTCTGAGCTGACCTCAGCATCAGAGGTTCTGCCTTTGATGTCTCAGGCGCCCCAAGTGGCCAACACCCAACACCAGGCGGGAACCCACTTGCCCTGCTGGACCCCACTTACCCAAGCTTTCCACCAGGCCACCTTGTTCACCTTTCCCAGGAAGAGAAGAGACACTGCTGGGCCTGAACTCAGACTGGCCACGTCTGACTCTCACTATACACTGCAAATCAGGCGGCTCTGATGATGGGTGTGGTGGTGCAGGCAGGCCCCACCCAGCACCACCCCTGCCCTCCTCCCCTCCCCTCTGTGCTCTGCTTGGCTCTGGGCCCTTCCTGTGGCTCCCAGGCCCCACCTAGGCACTGCCCAGGCTTGCACTGGAGAATCATTGTGGACTGGAAATTGTGAGCCAGCCTTTGAAAGGCCACTTGGTAAACACAGTTGTAGCTTTCTCCAGGTTTTACCAAATCTAGATCACATAAAAACAACAACAACTAACAAAAGGAAAAACAACAACAACAAAAATAACCCATGAATCTTTTCCACTTATTGAACAATTTCAACTTATCCAGGTCAGCAAAGGACAAAAGGACACAGCAGCCTGCATTCATTGGGGTGTTGCTTTGTCTAGCAACCTCTTTAATCACTCTGATTACTGTCCCCTTGAATCCCTGTCTTAGTCCTAAGAAGTAAGTACAACTTCTGGATGCTAGAGTAGGAAGCAGAACCTCTAGATAAGTTGTCCAAATGATACATCTCTCAGAAACAGAGTCATTATCACCTGGTCTCTTGGACTGGTGGGGTCCTATTCTCTGCTGGAACTCCCCAAACACTGGCTGCCAAGAGAAGGAGGAATCTCTGTGATAGGAGGTTTGTTTTGCTCTCTGGGTTTACCTACCCCAGGACTTGTATCTAGAATGTTCCCCCAAGTACCTCTCTGTCCACACTAACCTTTAACTTAGCTAGATCCTACCCACCCTTTAGCATAAACACCCTGCCTTGGGGATTTAATCCTGCAACCCAAGAAAGCTCTCACAGGGCTCCCAGAATCCCCACAGCTCCAAGCCCTGAGTGAAACCCAGCCCAATATTGAGTTTTTTAAATTCAGTGAATCCTCCCATGTAACAGCTAAGAATTGGCCTTTAATGCAGAATGCCCAGGTTTGTGACCCCAGGTTCAGTGCTCTTTGCTCCACGCACATGGATTCCTCATGCTGTTCCTTCTGATGGTGTGGGCTGGGTGGGTGGAGACAGAGCTGGGTCAGCAAGCAGAGGGAACGGAGGCAACCAAGCTCCCTCCAGAGCTGCCAGGAAAACTGAGGAACCTTCCTATGGATAGCGCTGTGAGATGTCATCTAAAGAGGAAGACCACAGCTGCCTCTGGCCTGTGATGGATAGAAGACTCATTCCAGGCCCGTGAGTGCCAGACTATGCTGCCTGCTTGGGAACCCTGGGGGTTGGGACCCAGGCACCCTGGCTGGCCTTCTCAGGAGCTCAGCCACGCTGCCTGCATGCCCACAAGGGCGGTGAGTGTGGGTGTTTGGGGCCAGTTATTCTGGGATGGGTCTCTTCTGGGGGGGTGTGATCGAGGTCTAGTTATGCTGGTGATTGAGGTGGATCCCCTTGAAGGAGCAATAGTGTGGAGAGACCTTTGTTGAGCCCAGAAAGAAATGTCATCCCCTAAGACTTGGACAGGCTCCAGGTCAGGATGCAGGAAGAATGTCAGATGTCCCTGCCCTCTGAGGTCCACTGGTGTAGTGGGTAACTGATCCAGGCCTGGATAGAAAGTAAACTAAGGACTCTGTCTGCAGGAATAGGCCCCCAGGAGAGGGAGTTCCCTTCCAGTTCCTGCCAGCAGGGTTTCAGGAAAACTAATTAGCACCATTTACTCCTTCCTTTTGGAATGTAAAGGACTTTCCCTAGGATCTAACCACCTCCTTTGAAGTGTAAATGCCCCTGTAGAGAGCTCTGGGCCTTGCTGAAGGCTAGAGATTTACTGAAGGCCTTGTAAGAGAAGCCAGTCTGCTTTTGTAAACACACTTCCTGCTTGAAAACCCTTACACACACTCATATATCAGCCCTATGGGCTGATTAAAAATCTTATCCATTTGTTCCCTTATAATACCTGATTAGAAGAGTGGTCAATTTTACCCCATTGATTACTTTAGAAAACCTAATTAGAATGCTGTCCACTTTACCTCACTGGTCATTTTAGAATGCTGAACCTGTGGTGGGAGTTATCATAGGCCATACATTCTCAGTGATGGGAGTTGTCATGGTAATGGGACTCTGTAAACAGGGCAGGATGACTTGTCTCTCTGTCCTGTCCTCCAGCACCATTTTTCTTATACCCTGCCCCCACCATCTTTGAATCCCTGAACTCTTACCTAAGAGTTTGCCCTCATATGTCCATGTAATTACAGATTCTTTATCATATTTCAGAACAGCTGCAAGTTCCAGATAGAGTTGTTTCTAACTCTTAGTAGGGACTACCTATAACTATATTCACAGGCAACCTAAAACATGGTCAGGTACTATTCCTGACTAATTCCTATTCAATATGGTAACTATGGTCAAAGAATGCCTATGGTCAAGGAATACCTCCAAAGCTATGCATTTAAACTAGTGGAAAAATTACTAGAATATAACAGACCATGTTTGAAAGGACAAATAACTGTATTTACAGAAAGTACTTTGTTAAAATGAGCCAGTTTAGGATATTCAGAAGATTATGGGATGCCTCTTTATGAAATAGGAACTCTATTAAACTATCAACCATGTAGTGTCTACACTTACTTAGTGTAAAACATTTTCATAGGCACCGTTATCTCTTTACATCTTTATAGCAACTTCAATGACAAGTTAAACTTTCTAGAAGTGACTTTAAGGCAGAATTTATAGACCAAATTTTGGTGAATGATTTGTCTTGGAGCAACAGACTTGGAAAAGATGATGAGGCAGCAAGCCTGGCAAAGAGAGATCCCAGCTACACAGCAGACCAAAGAGCAATGCTGTCCAGCACAATGGTAGCTCTAAAACTAACGTGACTTATCCAAATTCTCTCATTTGGGCCCCAAATGGTCAGACCTTTATGTCCCTGTCCAAAATCACTGAGTGTGGGTTGTCCCCGAAATTAGTTGTCCTTGGATAAGGTAACTTTCTGCCACGGAGGCAATTGCTGAAGAAACTGACAGCCCAATGCTACCTGCAGATGCCACCACCAGTAATAATGATAAGTCTTTCCTTGATGAAGTATCAGGGAATTACACCTCTGTTCATCACAATGTAATTTAAAAATGGAAGGACGTGAGAATGAGAGAGGTGAGAAGTTAATACATTGAAGGTCTCATAAAAATTGGTGGTATGGAAATCATATCATGGTTTATCAACTTTATTTACAGACCTCTTCCAGAGCTCCAAGTTGACTGTCTTGAACTCAAACAAATCTAGACCTCTTTAATAGGAACTTTGTACTTTAAACTACCTTCCTTTAGTTCTATCCCAGCATTTCAGGATGTTCATCATGTTGACTTCTTTTCTTGTAACACAATAACTACCTCTGCTCCTTTTTTGAAAAATCCACCACCTGAACACTTCATTTTATCTTGCTCATTTCTCATCATCTCTGAAAACTTGACCAATCACTTATCCTTTTCAATTTACCATCAACTTCTCCCTTGTGGCTTACTTTTCCAATACATTTAAAATATACCTAAGATGTTCTGCTTCTCTTTAGAACTTCCATGACAGCATTTCTCATTTTTAACTTACACCTCCCTCTGGCTACACAGCCACCTATTTCATGGCAATTTCTAGATTCCATACAATCCAGCTTCATGTCCATTTTCTATATTCAAATTGTTTCTTACAGTGCAATACTGACATGGAAATTCTCTAATGCACTATCCCCTTCCATTGGTGCACTGGATCCCACACTTCCTCCTGAAACATCAGTCACCCTCCCCACTTTGCCTGTTATGTCTGTGCATCTTTAGTTGTGCCCCCTATCTTCTTCTCATTCCCCTGAAAGGATATTTAAATTCCCCACACTTCTGTTCAGGCCCTGTCTTTCCCTGTGGTTATGTTTCTACTATGGTGAGTTAATTTTCATCTACATTTCAAGCTATGGTTGTATTTTTTTGTGTTTCTGACATGAATTCCAACTTTACAGTAATAGAGTATAGCTAATTTTCAAGCAATGAATAGTCTTGCAATCTTCCTATTCATCAACTCAGCAATCCCCTTTCATGGTTCAATGTTTTATCATCCTTGTGACCCTTTCTCAATATTTTATTATGCACCTGTCAAAGTCCTAATAATTCTTTAGATGCTGAATATCCCAAATCACTTATTCTTATTTTTAACTTTTTGAGCATTTAATGATTTTATAAGGTTTTTAAACTCATTTATCTTATACTTGCCAGAGTATATGTAATAAAAAAGGTATGAAAGATGTTCATTCAGTTATTTAGATAAATTTAATAATACTGATTCTTTAACCAAATGGAAATAGTAATAACCAAATGGAGATAATAATAATACTGATTCTTTAACCAAACTGAAGTTAGATTTAGACATTCAACAAACATTATTAGAGTCCCCAGTATGTGCCAGGTACCAAGCTAACTGCAAAAGAAAAATAAGACTTTTCCTGAAATTCAGGAATTCATGAGTAGGGCGGAGATAGAAAAGTAATATATTAAACTGGAATTCCATGGTAAAAAGAGTACTGAAGAAATATGAAACTATCTTATATGCCAGATTGTATAGTCAGCAAATTTTCTATTTATTCAATGGCAAGTAATATATCACATTGCTTCTGATTTCTCATTGTATGATTTTGATTTTATACTTCATTTTATTCAAAATATGTATCCAAAAATGTTTGAAGACATTGTAAGCACTCAAACACATGTATGCTTAATCATTGAAGATATAGGTTTTGCATAAATATAATTAGATGGTATTCCAACATGCATTGCAGAATACAACCAAAACAGGTAAAATTAATCATTGACTATAAGCACAAAGAAAGAATTGGTAAACTAGATGTGTCTTCTGTAGAGTACTTCATATTTCAAAGCAGTATCAAAACTGGTTTACTTAATAAGTTAAATGACTAAAAGACAACTGACTAGTAAAATGTGAAAACTAATCAAACAAAATCTCCAAAATTTGGGGAACATAAAAGTCATCAAAAGAGCAATAATGTATAGAAATATAGAAATACATATGTATTGAATATAGTTAATACCAGATAAATATTTTTTATTTTCTTTCTTATTTCTGGCTCAGTTTCCTTTCTGTTTAAAAGTTAGCATGCAGGCTTATTTTCTCCAATAATGAGATGAAACATATGTGTTAATTTCAAAGACAATACTTAAATGACAGGCAGAGCCACACACAGGTAGAAGTAGTATCACCTGACAGAGTATCATAAAAGCATGGTGAAGGCCATTTCTACAGAAAGGTAATCAGAAGCATATTTGTGTTAGCCCCCTAGAATAAGTAAAGACTGGAAGCTACAAAAGAGTTTCTTAGGCAGGCATGCCTGACAACTATCAAGATAAACTGCCAGAGTCACAAATGTGTAGTCAGTTAAAGGCCTACAGATCTTCCTAAGCTACACAGGTAGGTTTAATCTGTTTGTTAGTATGATTATCTAGCCCTAAGTAACAGAAATATAGAGATTGCTACCAAACACAGGTTATACCAATAAAATGATATTTTACAGAAATCAGGTGACTTTAAGAAGTTTAACTATATTTTCTGGGAACATCAATGACATTAAGAATTAAATGTTGTGTTTACATTCCTGATACCTCTGACAATGTTAACGTTCCCAAATAAAGGCCTTGTTCTCTCCAGCCTTTGTTAGACCTTGTTATGGAACAACAACTCAGTTTTTTCACCTCCTGGTGAGAGATTATTGACTTCTGTCATCTTAATGATATTCATTGACATGTTTCAGATGCTGCAACATTTACTTTGTATTAATCTCATTTCAGTACTCATGTCTTTTTGTTTCTCTCTCATAGAAACACCCACACCCAGATGACTTTAAAACCTCTCTTCCCCAATCAGACTTCTACTGTGGACCCCTCAATTGACCTGATTTTCTAAAAGGGAACCCAACCAGCTTGCCCACATGGCCCCCTTCCAGCTCAAAAGAGCCAGAGCAGTCTTTGCCTCTTTCCTTATAGCAGTAAGGATTTCCTAAAACTAGAGGGGGAAATGAAGCCAGAATTGGGGACAGGCAGTTAATACAGAAACAGGGAATCAGGTTAAATTGAGAAAATGGATGCCATGAAAACCATCTGCATCTGGAAGTTGGAGACTGCCCTTGGTGGAATGGAAAGTCAAGGATCTCTGGAGCCCCTTGATTACCAGATGTACCTGTCCTTGTCAAGGACTACAGGCAGGGAGCTGTTAATTAATACCCCCTGGACTCTTACCTGCCTGAATCACTTTGGCCCTCCCCCTGCCCATCTGCTGTTCACCTTTTTTGCGATGTCACTGGCAACTCCTGGACCTAGGCAGGAAGGAGAGATAAGGGGGGAGAGAACAGAACAAAGGACACCCTAATCTATAAGATTTGCAGGGCATGCTTATTTCTTGGGACTGTAGAACATCAGCCATGGCCCCCTTCTCCCTCCCCGATGTCTGTTTTATTACCTTTAAATAAAACCTGCCTAATATGCGTGCCTTGGCAGGCTTCTCTGATGTCGTGATGGCAAAATCAAACCTGGTTGTGAAATGAAATTAGGAAAATGTTATGGTAAGAGTCCAATGCTTGGGGAAGAGGTCAGTTCCCCTCCCCTCTCTTAGAATTTCTGCAGTAGGGTCCCTACCATTTGTAGTGTCAATAACTGCACTAAGAGTGTGACTACTCCCTCCTGAAATGTAATAGATGTCTGTGAAAAGAACTGTTTCTTCTTATCTGTTCTGGGACCATGCTTTATGTTACAGACCCTGCACAAGGCCTTCAGCCACAAAGATTAGGAATTTAAAAAAAAAAAAAAATAGAGGAAAAAGTCCCAAAGATAGGATGGATCTAAGATGACGTCAAATAAACTATAAATATTGTGAGAAACCGTGGATCCGGGTTTAGAATTTTGGAGTGCTAATCTCCCCTGGGCCTGCTGGTATAAAATAAAGCTTAGTTTCTTCTACTTTCCAAGTGCCTTCTTGTCATTTCCACAACATCATACTTCAACACCTTAGGAAGCAGAACTCATCACTGGTAAATGGTGGTATCATTACTGCTCCCCTTACTTGGAGTGGTGGTCCTGACCATCAACCTGTTTTATTTTCTCTTTCCCCCCAAGAAAACATTTTTCCTACTTTAATCTCTGGTGGCCTAATTACACATCGATATCCGGACCCCATAGCACCTTGGCGTGCTTCTCTAATGTTCAAATTTCAACATTTGAGGAACCAAAACTAGTTATTGGTGAAAGTGGTATTAGTGGGGGGAAGTGAGGAGAATGGGGACTGAAATAAAATTCCATACATATATGATTTTTGTCATAATAAACCCAAGTACTCTGTAAAATTATAATGCTTTAATAAAATAAAGTGTGCCATGAGAATCTCTTTTTCTTTTTTTTGGTTGTGCTGGGGATTGAACCCAGGGCCTTTATTCATGCTAGGCAAGCACTCTACCAACTGAGCCATATCTCCAGTTACTCATGAGAATCTTTATAGGGAAGTAAATATAGCTACTTAAAATAGTTACATAGCATTCCATCAAATTCCTCTTGAGAGACATTTGAGATTCTCCATCTCATTTTACTAAACAGAGCTTACAGAGAAATTCTTTGCATTTATTTCATTTTTCTCTTAAATGAATCTTGCATTAAGATACAATTCTTGGAAGTGGAATTGTTGTTCCCAGGTTGTGAGATACAATTTTTATACAAATTGTCAGTTGAAGGCAATCCATTTTCCCTGGGTCCAATGGGTCTAGAATGACTTGGAAACTATATTTATTGATGCCTTTAAAAATCATAGCACAATATATCAATTTTTACAAATATATCAAATTTCTACATATTTTTCTTGATTCAAAATCAAAATTCTGTACTTTCATTTATGTAAAGAATATATACTCTTGTTAAATTGGGTATATGCTCTATCCAATAGAGGGAAGCTGATAAAGAATGACTTTACTTTTTTTTTTAGCAATCTGAGTATTGTAGTAGTCAGGGTTCTCTAGAAGAAGGGAACCAAGAGGATGTGTGTGTGTGTGTGTGTGTGTGTGTAAATGATTATGAAGAGAAGATTTATTAGATTGGCTGGGCAGTCCCACAGTGGTCATCTGCAGACTGGAGAGCTGGAGGAACCAGTGGCTGTGCAGTCCAAGTTGTTGAAGACTCAGAACAAGAGGGATCATTATTGACCTTAGTGCCAGAGGGAAAATCACTTTTTTATTTCCTCCAAAACGTTTAAAAAACACATTTTTTAATTGCTGTTGTAAGTTGTCATAAATATTGGTTATGCACAGCAAAGGATTCTTCTTAAATCAGTGATTGAATTTGATATTGGGACCTGAGGTTGTAGCTCAGGGGTAGAGCACTTGCCTCGCCTATGTGAGGTACGGGGTTTGATCCACAGTACCAACTAAAAATAAATGAAGTTTTTGTGTCCCTCTGCAACTAAAAATATATTTTTAAAATTTTGATATTAGATTTCTGGTCCTCTGGCTCAAAATATGATTAATACAAAAGCTGAAATGCAGGGTTTGCCCATATCTTAAAAGTAGTGGTGGATGACTGCAGTTGGTACATACCAAGATAGGCTATGATGCCACTAATGGACTCAGAAAAGTTTCTGTGTGTGACACACATACACACATATAAATGTATAAAGAAGGACTTATATTTTCTTCTATCTTTTTTTCTTATTGTATTATCTACAATTAGTAATCCATATTTGATCAGGGAATTATTTTGTGGCACAAAAATCCAGCTAGTTTACTCCAAACAACAGGCATTTCATTCACACATATTTCTTTTCCTACTAATATAATATGTCACCAATTCTTCCAGATATTTCTGGGTAGCTGCTCCTTAGGAAGGCCTGGGTGACAGACTGCCCCCAGGTCCACAGGTACTATGGTGTGCTGAGGACTCCCTGGGCATAGGAAAGCCATGCATGTTGGTGAAAGAAGGCCTGACCACCCAGCTGCCCTGTCCCCTCCAGGGCATGGCCGGGGTAGTGCAGGCCTTTGACCCATCGGACCCACCTCCTCTGGTACACCCCTTGCCTCTGGGGCTGCAGGACTTGCAGACTCTATTACCTGTTCTTCTTGTCTATGTCATTGACATGACAGCCCCCGCGAACCAGCAGACGCCTTACTCCTTTGACATCACCGTCCCTGGCAGCTTTATGGATTCTCCCAATCGGGTTGTATCCATCCACTTTAGACCAGGCGCAGACTGCAGCAAAAGTCTTCCACATAGAGGTCATCCTCGGGCATCAGAGGCCTTGTCAGTACCTTGATTTTTTTTCAGATGATTTACAGAAGTTTTGACTTTGTAAACCCTCGAGGATCAAAATAAAGCAACAGTACACTCTTCCCTTTCTAACATAATTTAATCCAACCTGTCTTATCATAGCACGTATCTCATCTAGATGCTGAAATCATTCTTTGAATAGACTGTCTTCAATATTTAATACTGTATAAGAGCCGGTGCAGTCATAAGAACTTGTCCAAATCAGTGTTTTTTAAATATATTCTATTGGAGCTAGATAAAAATAGACTCACTTTGCTGAAGTTAGGTCCTTGTGGGAATGTGTACATTAGTAAGAAGGTTTTCAGTGAATATATCTCCTTGTGCTTCATCCTGCATTAAACCTCAGTTTCCATATGAAAATAAAACTTTCACAGAATGTGATGAATGTATATGTGGTTCTCTTCTGACATGTTTTAGTTTTCCATAGGTGCTTGGCTTACTTTTATCTCACAGATTTAAAAAAAATTAAATTTGGATCTCTTATTAAATAGTGATTCCCCTGTGAAAAATTCATTTAAAAAAAAAAAAAAAGGAAATTCTGATATTTAGGACATCGTATAAGAAAGAACTTTTTATTTTTGGCTTAAGTCAATGGATCCATAGATAAGTGGACTTCTAATTTCTAACTCAATTGGTGAAAAGCTAGTGGACTAGAAGTTTATTTGCAGAACCAGGGTCTTTCAGCAACTCAATATCAGGCTTCCTGTTTGACTTTGGGCAAGTTTTTAACTACTCGATATCTAGAGTTACTCATCTGTAACATGAGTAAAACAATATTATAGCCATGTTATGTTTGGCTCTCAGGCTGTTCCCAACCTAGAATATGTAACTGAAACGCACAGAGGAATTTCACAGAACTAATGAATATCTGCAGAAGCTGGAGGACTTTGAGTCAGACATTGACTTCATGGTCTTACAATTATGAAGGAGCCGCTAAAAGACCAAGGTACCATTGCTCTGTCCTTTCTGGTGTGACCTCTCTGTCCCTCTGCTGGAAAAGTTTTCACTCCCCTTTCCTTCATTAGCCCCTCCCACAGATCTCCTCTAGCAAGCATAAGAAGTTTTCTTTGTCTTGTCTTTTCTTCTTCCCATCTTAACCCTATAATCTGATTTCTATCACCCCTTATGATTTTGTTTTTGTCAAACTCAATGGTTCCTTTATATACACATCCTTCTACAAAAGAATGTTTTTTCCCCAATCTGTTTTAGTGCTGCAGTGGTTGATATGTAGACTTCAGAGATATCCACATGCAGTAGATCACCAGCGACTTTTCTGATAATTCCTTAGAAGACACTTATTTCTCTTTCTGCCCAATGACATTCCTTCTGACTCTTCTCCATATGGTGTTTCCAATAAGTGACTTGTCTTATCATATGGTATCCCTATCAATCATATGTGCACTCTCCACCTTCTATTCCTTATCTCCTTTGGATATGCAACATGAATTCTAAGATACTTTTTATCAACTATCCATTTTCAAAATAATAATGCATAACAAACCACCTTCAAAGTTTGTGGTTTAAAACAGTAACTGCTTGTATGTGAGTATTCTGGGTTGATTTGTGATCTGAGCCTAACTTGAATGACCTCAACCAGGTATGTTCATGTATCTGTTTCATTTGGTGGACAGGTAAGGACTCAGTGATCTCACATGTTCTTAGCAGGGACAACTGGGATGTCTTGGCTTTGTGTGACTTCATATTCTCCAATAGACCAGGCTGGGCTTGCTCACATTGTAATGGCAGGGTGACAGGAGCCAAGATCTGTGTGCCGGCTCAGAATGGAGCCCTGTCACTTCAACCACACAATCTTCTTGACCAAAGCAAGACACAGGTCCAGTTCAGATTCAAGGGGTGGCAGAAAAGTCTCTCCTCCAGATGGAGTAAGATGAAAAATCATATTTTAAGAAATATGAAACCAGGCATAGGATCAGGATTGTAATTCTAGCAACTCGGGAGACTGAGGCAGGAGAATCACAAGTTCAAGGTGAGATGCAGCAACTTAGTAAGACCCTATCTCCAAATAAAACATAAAAAGGGCTAGGATGTAGCTCAGTGGTAAAGCACCCCTGGATTCAATCCCCAGTATAAGAGAGAGAGAGAGAGAGAGAGAGAGAGAGAGAGAAGAAAAGAAATATGGGTTCAGGTAGAGAAATAATTGTGATGATTTTTCCAATCATTGTATCACAATGGCCCTGTATAAATATCCCACTATCGAATACAGCTTAGCAAAGGGAGGGAAAAAGCTAACCTCCTTCCCCAGCCTTGTTGGCAGTAATATCAGCCTTTTGAGACTCTTAAGGTTCCTATGATTAGAACTTTAAAACCATCATTCAACCTACTCAAAATATCAGTATTGTCTGTCTATATCACATTTGGCCTCAGATTTTGAAATCATTTCCTTACAAACATGTGATTTCCAGGGATCCATCACTCCCTACAAGTCGTCATTCTCTGTCTGTGAGTGTTGCCTTTACCTTCTCCCGCTCTTGGAAAAATCTCTGCTCCTGGTCATGGCTTTTCACAAACATAGATGCACAGGTTGATGAGCTACTTCTTAAAATCAACAGTAGAGGATAACAGAAAAGGATGAAAAGGAACAGTAAAATAAAATGACACAATAGTTGAAATCCAGTTTATCTATATCCTCTAAGTGAGCCAAATCCTGAAAAACTCTTAAAATGACATTAATCTCTTCACAAACCATTCACTTACATTGTGTAACCATCCATCTCTGACTATTTATAATAAACATTCAGAATTGTTGGAAAGCTAATTAATCCAGGTCTTGTTGATAGCTACTGTCAAAATTAATCATCTCTTCCCAAACAAGATAGTTTTCCCTTTGTTAAAATCATTAGAGTCCATGAGTAAAATAAAATGTGCCTAGATTTTCAAAAGTATGTTTGAAAATTATGATAAGATCCAAACTCAGTTGATAATTTCTAGAACCAAAGCCTGCAATTGGTTTATATAATGCTCCACTAGGACTACAAATTGGAGCCATTTTCTTGATTTACTCTTGTAATTAGTCCATTTTGTGTTGCTATTACAAAATATCTGAGGCTGGATGAATTATAAAGAAAAGAGGTATATTTATCTCACAATTCTGGAAATCCAAAAGAATGGCACCAGCATCTGTTTGTCTCCTTTTGGGGACACAGGAAGAGTGGAATAGTTCACAGGGTGAGAGAGAAAGCAAGAGTGTGGGCATATTACCATAGAAGAGGCCAAAACACCAGGGGTAATCTTGCTTTATAACAATTCATTCTCTTGATAACTAAACCTGTCCCACAAAACCAAAGTCACTCCCTCAAGACCTAATCCATTCATAAAGGCGGAGTTGCTCATGACCTAAGTATCTCTTAAAGGTTCCACAGCCTCTCAACATGATTACCTTGCGAATCAAATTTCAACATGAGTTTTTGTGGGAACAAACTGTACTTTAACCATAGTGGCTCTTAATCTTTGCTTGCCATTCTGCCAAAAATGCCCATGCCTCTACCTTGGTTCTTTACCCAGTTTCTACTCTTCTTCTCTGAGCTTCCTCACATTGCTTTGGTGCATCATGGGAACATGATAACTATTTACATTTTACAGTAGTAGTAAGAGTCCCACTTCAAATGGACCGCCTCTTTGTTAGTGGACTTCACAAAGGCACAAACTTGTAGTGGAAAAGTGCAGTCTTTTGAACATCTGGAATAGATGCCAAGACTCTCCTCTGAATATTCTTCCCTGGAGATTTCTTTCTTTGGAGTTTGTGTGTGGTTGTAGCTATTATTCTTGAAAAACCAATGTCTGGTCATTCTTCTTTGGACTTTAGACTTTCAGCCTTAAACGGACTTTAACCCATTAATGGTTGCCCTCTGTTCTTTTTGTTTTGGAACTTTGGTTCCCTTTTATACTTTCTTTACCCTGTGTCTTTTAGTTTTAAATTCCAGGTCTCAGGTCAACCTTAAAGGTCCTTGGAGGGAAGAACCGGCATCCCACGGATTCTCTTTACTAAAAATCTCACCCTTTCTCCTCTCTGTTTTCCATGATGCTGTCATTATTAAGTGCCATATGCAGTCTCAGAAGCTGGCTCCACCTATGCACTTTTAAGGTTCCCATACCCATTCTTGGGGTACCACTTGATCCTCCTTGGTTTTCTTTGGCTTCTGAATCAGGTCATGGACTTCTTAGTCTTTCCTCATTTTCAGTATGAAGTCAAAAAGACCAGTGAATCATAATAACCAACTAGAAGGGTAGGATCCAGGTCCTAGAGGGTTAAAGTCCCAGGCTGTTTTCCTTTGACATGTCCCCATTTGTACTGGATACTTCCTAGCACACTGACTTCAAGTTGCCTACTTTACAAAGCTCCTTCTGACAGAGTTCACCATTGTTTTCTCTCCTCTTCTCTTTCCCACAAACCCTTGAGGCCCTAGAAAGTCTTCTTTCAATCCATACGGACAAGCAGTTCCACTTATTAGTTTGATTCAATGCCAAGTTACTCTTCTGAAATGCTTTCAGCCTGCATTAAAAGCCAACACTCCTACGAGAGTCGGCCTGTTTCCTTCCCACACTGATGGTGTGAAGGGGAAAAAAAAACACCTACACATCAAAGAACAATTCTACTCCTGTCTATGATTGGTGGAGAGACAATACAGGGCGTGGTCATGGTCAGCCTTCTGTTCTTCCACCCACCCTCTTTAACCTACAGAATTGAATTAACAATCAACACAAAAATGAAGCAAATCACACAAGATAAACTAAATGCACTTGTCTTTCCACATGCTAATCTGCCTGGTGATGGGGAGAAATTTCAAATCAAGATGTGAGCAGTAGCCAAAACTATTAGTAGGTTGGGAAATGGGGTACAGTAGGGGTCAAATTTATAAAGTGGTTCTCTTCAGCCAAACCTCTGAAATACTAAACAAAAACAACACTCAGACCCATTGAAAAGACCAACCCAAAGCATCTGGTTTCCTTAGCTGGTGCACATAGCAGGAGAAATGTTGGCAGAACATTGGATTACCATAAAAGAGAGAGCTATGCAAAAACCACATTAGAGTAAACTCAACCAAAACAAAGTCAAATGTTTGAACTGTTTTGAATAGATCGTGGTAGCAACTTGAAAAACGGTCTAACCTGGATTAATGAGAAATGCAAATGAACTGGCTCACAAGTAAACTGACTCCCCCTGTGACGTGACCTCACGCCTCTCAGATTTGGGGGTGAAGTAAATACCTGTCATCTACCGGACTGCTCAGAGCCACATCACATCCACATGACAGGTAGCTTGAGCCAGGATGTTATCCATTTCCAGGGTGATAAGTCAGCCTGATGCTGAAGTTGTCTGCAGATCCCCCATTACTGCCAGCCCCACCCCTCTTATTCCTTTCAATGAAGAGCTACATGGAGCAGCTGGTTTTGATCATACTATCCATGGCAAAGACTGTGAGAAACACATTTATTTTGGTAACACAGAGAAATATATATACGTTTATACATATATATTTGCACATGTTTTTTTTTCCTCTGGGCTGCATATATGTCTATTTATTGTCTAGGGTTGGCAATAACCTTCAATCAGTCTTTCAGAGTGTCCTCTTATGAGCTGTCAACAAATCCTTCCCTAATTTGGGTTCTTGGCAGCTAAATCCAACCACCACTGGAAACCAAACTGCTGGGCTTTGGAAAGCCCAGCCCATCCATCTGGATAGGCCTTACTCAAAGGGACCTAGCCTCCTCTGGAGACCCTCCCTCTGAAGCCCCTCCTAGCATTATTTTGCAAAAAGAGACTGTCAAGAAATTAATATTAGCTTGAGAATATGTGAGTGGTTCTCATTATGCTCTGCAGACACTCTCCAGAATGAGAGCAAAGACTCAATGATTTGTGGGCTTGGAGGTTCAATGAATCAGGAGAAATTTTCCCAAACTAATGTTAATGAAAAGAAAAGGGGAGCGTAGGAAATTAGGTTGACAGGATGACTACGGGGCTTGGGTATGGCTCTGCTTTCCTGTCAGAAGAATGAGCGCTGAGTAATAACCATGCTGATAGAGAGCTATTTTCATGAGCAGGGGCTTTAAGCAGGGGCTCCCCAGATAGCCCCGATGCCTCTTGCCAGGGAGCCGGCCCCACCCCCAGGGCTACTGCTGCCCAGCCTGGGCTTGAAAAATGTGAGGCAGCTGTGGGAGAGGAGAGCCAGGCATCCTTTCTATTTATTTATTTAACTACTCTCCTGGCCTGGGTGCAGTTGTGCAGTTTTCCATTTATATGATCTGCTATTTGGACATTCTTACCTGCCCAGCCTTGGTCCACTGGTAGAGGCCTGGACCCAGGCCTTGGCTACTTTGTTGCAAAGGTGCCCTGGGGACCGAGAGTGGCCAGATAAAACACCTGAGAACAGTGTTCTCCATCCGTAGCAGGCATGAGAACCACCTGGTGAACTCGGTAAACTACACATTCCCAGGCCCGCCCCCAGAAGATTCCGACTGGGTGAGTCTGGAGTAAAAAGTTGCGTTTGTAGTAACAGTGGAACACTGACGTCCGAGGTCTGTGGATGACACTGGGCTGGGCACTGCCTGGGAAGGAGGAGCTACCGGAAAGGGTGAGACATTGTTCCTTTCCCTTCAGTGGAGTCAGTGACGGGTGTGCATTGGAAACTGATTTTCTCCAGGCAAGAAAGGCATCCTGGTCCTCAGGTGCCACACTTTCTCCCCTCACTGCTAATCTAATCCTATCCATCCTTCAAGGCCGGGCTTGAGTCCCTCTGGCGTCTCAACCAGCATCTCCAATCAACACCAAAGTTCCTTTTATCTGAACTTCTGCACTTCAGTACAGCGCTGCCTGCTTTTGTTCTTGATTTAATTGCTCCTTGCATGTGAATTTTGTCACAGATCTGAACCCTAATGCAACTGGACAGAAGCCCTCTGGACACGCACAGAGCTAGGAATAGGCACAGAATACTCTTTAAAATGAATTTTAAAGATCAAAGCAGAACTGAGTGAGTGGGCCTCTAAGCGGAAGAACAGGTAGTGCTGGAGAGCCATGACCGTAAAGTAGTCTTCAGATCAACACATCGTCCCGTCATTTTGGCTGTGATTTCAAATTTTTGTTTGAAGTGTCTGGCACAAGATAAAGAGAGACTTCTGTGTGGAACATTAAATCACTTACCTTTCCTGGTATTTTTTTTTTTTTTCTAGACAGAGATTAGTGCAAACTGTTCCCAGGGTGTTCACAGATTGGATGTTGTTGCACGAAACAGATTAAAAAGTGATATGGCAGGGGCTGACTGGAACGGTAATGTGGGAAGTGGGACAGACCGTCTCCCCAGGTCAATGCCATTTAACTACTGAAATTTACAAAAGAAAAATAAGTAGAAAAAGATGTGTATTGTAAATCCTAGAGCAACCATTAAGAAAGCAAAAAAATATAGTTAAAAAATTATTATGGATATAAACATTCCTCTGGAAAATTCACTTAATGCAAAAGAAAGCAGCAAAGGAGAAACAAAGGAACAAAAAGACATGAGACATATAGAAAAAAAGAAGCAAACTGGCAGACATAAGTCCAACCATACCAATAGAAACACTAAACATGAGTGGATTTTACAAGTTAATCAAAAGGCAGAAGTTGTCAGGCTGGATCAGAAAACTGGACTTAATTAAATGCTGTTCACAGAAAACACATATTAGGTTCAAATATACAAATAAATTGAACCAGGCACTGTGGCACACACCTGTAATCCCAGTGGCTTGGGAGGCTAAGGCAGGAGGATCACAAGTTCAAAGCCAACCTTTGCAACTTACCAAGACCCTGTCTCAAAATAAAAAATAAAAAAGGATTTGGTATATGGCTCAATAGTTAAACAACCCTGCGTTCAATCCCTGGTAATACACAAACAAACAAAAAGTTAGAAGTGAAAGAACGGAACTAGATATACTATGCAAAGCAGCCATAAAAGAGCTAGAACAGTTATACTAACATCAGACAAAATATATAGTGAAACAAATAATGTCACTAGAAATAAAAAAGACTGTTTCAATGATAAAATTATCAGCACATCAGGAAGATGTAGCAATTAAAACCTATGTTCAACTAACAACAGAGACCCAAAATACACGAAGTAAAATTAACAGAATTGAAGGGAGGAAGATAATTCAACAATAACAGTTAAGGACTTCATCTGAAAATCAATCAGTGTAATGCACCACATTAATGGAATAAAAGACAAAATCCACATGAGTATCTCAGTAGATGTAGAAAAAGCATTTGACAAAACCCTAGACCACTAACTGATAAAAAAAAAAAAAAATTCAGCACACTAGGAATAGAATAAAGAGCATCTATGAAAACCACAAGAAACATCATATTTAATGAGAAAAGATTGATTACTTTCCCCAAAAGAATAGGAACAAGACAAGGATGTCTACTCTTGCCATTTCTATTCGACGTCACACTAGAGTAACTAGAGAGATTCAGCAAGAATAAGAAACAAATGGCATCCAAATTGGAAAGAAAAGAGCAAAGTTCTTTTCACAGGTGACATGATCTCATATATAAGAAACCTAAAGAATCCATTAGGACTAATAAAAAAATGAGTTCATCAAGGTTTTAAGACATAAGATCAATATGCAAGTATCAGTTGTAGTTCTATACACTGTCAATGAAAAATCCAAAAATAGAATTAGGAAAATATTTCCATTTATAATAGAATTTTAAAAAAAAAAAAAACCCAATACTTAGGAATAAGAAGCACTAAAAACTAAAAAACATTGTTGAAAGAAAATCTAAATAAATCGATGACGTCCTATTTGTGGATTAGAAGATTAAGGATTATTGATGGCAATACCCCCAAAGTGATCTATAACCATAATCCCCAGCAAGACCCCAAAATCCCAGTTGGCATTTTGTTTCATTTTGTTTTTTGTCATGGGAGTGATTAACAAGCTGTTCTAAAATTCATATGGAAATGCCCAAGATGTAGAATAGCCAAAACTACCTTGGAAAAGAAGAGCTCATTTGAAAGGCTCACACTTTCCAATCTCAAATCTTCTACAGCTGTAGTAATCAGGACTATGGTACTGGCACAAGGAGAGATGTGAAGATCAATGAGGTAGAATTGAGAGCTGAGACACCAACCTTACACTTACGGTCAATTGATTTTAAACAAGGGTACCCAGATAAAAAATAGATGGAATCTTTTGATCAACACATGGTCTAGGGCTGGGCACTGTGGCACAGGCCTGTAATCCCAGCAGCTCAGGAGACAGGCAAAAGGATGGAAATTTCAAAGTCAGCCGCAGCAAAAGAGAAGTGCTAAGCAACTCAGTGAGACAAAGTAGAGCTGGGGATGTGGTTCAGTGGTCAAGTGCCCCTGAGTTCAATCCCCAGTACCCGCCCCCCCAAAAAAAGAAAGAAAAGAAAACAAACGGTCCAGGGACAACTAGATGTGCACATGAAAAAGGAAGATCTTGGCCTCTTTCCTCACACCATATATAAAAATGGACCATAGGTTTACATATAAGAGCTAAAACTATAAACTCTTGGAAGAACATATAGAAGTAAATCTTCATGACCTTGGATTGGGCAACAGTTTCTTAGATGTAACAAAAACATAGCAACAAAAGAAAAAGTTAGATAAACTGGACCTCATCAAAATGAAGAACCTTTGTGCTGCAAATAATACCATCAATCCACAGAATGGGAGAAGTATTTTCCCATGTCATGATAAAAGACTTGTATGCAGAAATATATCAAAGGAACGATCACTTACAACTCATTTAAAACCCCAATAAAAAGTAGGCAAAGGATTTGAATAGGAAGTTTTTTTTTTTTTTTTTTTTTTTTTTTTTTGTGGTACTGAGGATCGAACCCAGCGCCTTGTGCTTGTGAGGCAAGCACTCTACCAGCTGAGCCATCTCCCCAGCCCTAGGAAGTTTTCCAAAGAAGATTTACAAATGGGTAACAGGAACATAAAGAGATACTCAATAGGAAAATGTAAATCAGTGTCACAGTGAAATGCCATTTCACACTCACTAGGATGGCTAAAATAAAAAAGGACATAACAAGTGTTGACATGAATGTACAGAAATTAAGTAGAACTCCATGGTGTGTGTGTATATTACCTTCTTAATCCATTCATCTATTTATGAGCATCTGGGTTAATTCCATAATTTAGCTATTATGAATTATGCTGCTATAAACAATGATGCAGCTGTATCTTCATAGTATGCCAATTCTAGATCTTTTGGGAAATACCAAGGAGTGAAATAGCTGAATCATATGGTGGTTCCATCCCTGCTTTTTGTTTTATTTTGTTTTGTTTTGTTATTGTTTTTTTTGTTTGTTTGTTTGTTTTTAGGAATCTCCATACAATTTTCCAGATTGGTTGTACTAGTCTGCAGTCCCACCAACAATATATGAGTGTCCCTTTCTCCCCAGAACCTCATCAGTATTTATTATTGTTTATATTCTTGATCATTGCCATTCTAACTGGAGTGAGATGAAATCTTAGTTCAGTTTTGATTTGCATTTCCCTGATGGCTAGAGATATTGAACATTTTTTCACATATTTGTTGTCCACATGTGCTTCTTATTTTGAGAAGTTCTATTTAGTTCTTTGGTCTGTTTATTGATTGGGTTATTTGGGGGGTTTTTTTGGGTGCTAAGTTTTTTTGAGTTCTTTGTGTATTCTAGATATTCATTCCCTATCAGAGGGGCAGCTGGCCAAGATTTTCTTCCATCCTGTAGGCTCTCTCTTCACGCTCTTAATAATTTCTTTTGCTGTGCAGAAGCTTTTTAGTTTGATGGCATCCTACTTATTGATTCTTGGTTTTATTTCTTATGCTTTGGGGGTCTTGTTAAGGAAGTCTGTGCCAGCACCTATATGATGGAGTGTTGAGCCTGTTTTCTTCTAGCACTTATAAAGTTTCTGGTCTAATTCCTAAGTCCTTGATACTTTTCTATTTGAGTTTTATGCAGGGTGAGAGAGAGGGGTTTAATTTCATTTTTCTACACATACCTATCCAGTTTTCCCAGCACCATTTGTTTCAAAGGCTGTCTTTCCTCCAAGATGTATTTTGGCACCTTTGTCAAATATCAGATGGCTATAGGTATGTGGGTTTGTCTCTGTGACACAGACATTTGTACACGAATGTTCATAGCAGCATGAACCACACTATCCAAAATTCCACCACCTTATTTATGGATGGATAAAGTGTGATATATCCATAGAATGGAATGTTATACTAAGATAACAAAAAGAAATGAGATGGTGATACATGCTGCAACTGGAATAAACCTAGAAAAGATACTAAATCAAAGAATCTAGTCACAAAAGACCATATGTTATATGATTTCATTTATATTAAATGGTCAGAACAAGGAAATCTATAGGGACAAAAAGTAGATTAGCAGTATAGAGAGTTTCAATGGGCACAGCAATTCTGGGTGTGTGTGTGTGTGTGTGTGTATGTGTGCGTGTGTGAGATTGAGGTTTGAACCTAGGGCTTTGTGTATGCTAGGCTTTTTGAGGTGATGGAAATGTTCTAAAATTAGATTGTGGTGACTGTTACAAAACTCTGTGAATATACTAAAACCATTGAATTGTACACTTTAAACAGATGAACTGTATGGATGTAAATTATATTTCACTAAAGCCGCTTAAAAATTTAATGTGGTGGATGAGCCTGGAGGATATTATGTTAAATGAAATGAGTCAGGCACAGAAAGACAAAGATGAATAGCACATGTTCTCACTCATATGTGAAGCTGAAAAAGTTGCTGTCATCAAAGTAGAGAGCCTGGTGGTTACCAGAGGCTGGGAAGGGTGGGCAGTGGGGGAGATGGACAGAGAATAGTTACAGGTATGGGGTGCCTTGGATAGGGGAAATAACTTCTCATATTCTGAAGCATGATAGTATAACCATAGTTGACAACAATTAATTAAATATTTCAAAATAGGTAGTAGAAAGAGTTTTGAATTTTCCCAACACAAAGAAATGCTTGGAGTAATAAACATGCCAGTTACCCTGATTTGATAATTACACACTCTCTACATGGAAATATCACACCGAACCCCATAAATATGTACAACTATTTTATGTCATTTAAATTTTTTAAAAGCATATTCTAAAAAAATAACAAAGTAAGTCTGGTAGCTCAGAAGCTCTGCACACACAGGACACTTGGCAATGAAAGTTCATTGGTGCACAGTCCCTATAGGATGACTGGATCCAAATACTTCCATTAGATCATCAACAATCTCTCTCAATGCCTATGTGTCTCCCAGGTCTTCTTTCTTCTCTGCTTACCCTGTCCTCAGGCAGGCTACCCCATCCAGATGACCACCAGCCTCTCCAGGTTTACCACCTCACAGTCCACCACTTCATCCACTCACTGGAACGAGGGTCTCCCCAGTACATACTGACAGAACCCCCATGCTGGGACACTTGCCCAGCATGGAGTCAGCTGCTGTGGCCTAGAGAACCCACCATGGAGGATCTGACTTGGTTGCCAGCTCAGGTCTGGGTGGACGATGGCGAGCCTTGCCCGGACCCCTTAACTATTATGTTGTGGTCCCCTAAGGAATTTCAAGGCTCTGGCAGCAGATGTGGGAATGGCAGTTGGTGTGTATCCCCAACAATGGCAGAAAGTGTAACTTAGACTGTTTACAGTTTGTGGTAACCTCTGAGCTTAGCAAAGATCTCTTATGATCCCTGGAAATGATCACATATCCAGCCACACAGATGGTGCCTCTTGAAATCTTCTAAAATGATACCAGTTGAAGTTCTCTGTGGTTTTAACCAATCTAGTCCTTGTGACCATATAACTAGACCTTGCACAATTTTGACATCTAGTTCCCATTGCAAGTTTTCCACTTCATCATAGTGTGTACATAAACCTGATGTCTAATGCCAGGAGAAAAGATTAGAGACCCAAATTAAATGGAGTTGGGTGAGGACTGCAAATACAAGAGTTTTTACGAATATTATTTCACATCGTTTCCGGGTGTCTGATCTGCAGAACAAAACTGGCTGGCATGTTTACCTGCCTCTCCATGGAAAACTTGTGACTCAGGATTAGTCTCAGAGCCCCTTTCTGGGTGGTTGACTTTCAGACTGGCTTCTAGGGTCATAACATCTATAATCTTTGTCATCTTAATAGAAGATTTCCAGGAAAGGTTTTTAAGTTAATAGTGTATTAAAAACATACACATAGGTCCTCAAACAGCTTTCTACAGATCAACTCTTTGGGATTTTTCCAAATCTTAGCATTTTAAATGTATTCATTTCCCATTGCAAACAGAGACCAGATACAGTTCTATTAATTTAGATAGCAACTCTGCAGAGGAGATGTAAAAGAAATCTTTTAAAATTAATATGAATTGATTAAGAATGTTACTCAGGGTTTTCAAGATGGCGGCCTAGAGGGTGGCTGCATTTCATGTTGCTCCAGGACTCAGGATTCAAAAGAGGAGATATTGAGATGCTTGGGACCAACTCAAAGCAGCCGGGTGACTCTCACCCCCTGGGGGGGCATCCCGGATGGGACGGGGGTCCCGGAACGCAGGAAACTTTGTGAAGTAGAACTGCCGGCGAGACGCCCCTCCCCCCGCTGGAGCAGTGAACTCGGACAGCTGGGAGCGCCGTAAAGGAGGCCGCTCGGCACAGCGCTGGGACTCGGAGCAGCCACTGGGGCTCCGGCGGCTGCCCAGGGGAAGAGTGGCGAGGAGAACTGTGTGGACTCAGGACACCGGGGCCTGCCCTGAGGAGGAGGAGAGGAGCGTGGCCACTTGGATTCGGAGAGACTGCACCAGAGCTACAGGCGGTTGCCAGAGGAGAAGCCGCGCGGCGAGCTGTTTGGAATCAGAACGACGCTTCTGAACACCGGGGCCTGCCTTGAGGACGAGGAGGAAGAGGAGCGGCCGCTTGGATTCGGGTGACTACACCAGAGCTACAGGCGGTTGCCAGAGAAGGGGCTGCGTGGCGAGCTGTTTGGACTCTGACCACTTCTGAACCCCGGGGCCTGCCCGGAGGAGTAGGAGAAGGAGGAGGAGGAGCGCGGCGGGTCCTTTGGACTCGCAGTGACTGTATTAGCGCTCCAGGCGGCTGCTCAGAGGAGAAGGCGAGTGGTGAGTTGTTTGGTCTTAAAGTGACAGCTCCTGAACACAGGGGGGCTGCCTGGAGGAGAAGCGTGGTGGGACGCTTGGTCTTGAGTGGCCGCACCTGAGCTCCGGGCGGTGCCCAGAGGACCCGTGCAGCGGGTCACGTGGATTCAGAGCCACTCAGAGGGACTGCTCCTGAACACCCGGGGGGTTATCTGGAGAAGGAGGAGGAACGGGGAGGGTCACTTCGACTCGGAGTGATTGATTGCCCCGGGCTACGGGTGGTTGGTGGGAGGAGGAGGCACGAAGTGAGTTTCTTGGACTCCTAGTGACCGCACCGGCATACTGGGCGGCTGTCTGGAGGAAGAGGCCTGTGGCAGGTCTCTGGGACTCAGAGCGATTGTTCGGGGCCACAGGTGGCTGCTCAGAGGAGGGGCCACGCAGCCAGGCGATTAGGTGCAGAACAGGGTCCCAGGATCTAGGAGGCTTCTGGGTGGAAGAGCCGCACAGAGACAGGTTTAGGGCGGAGCGAAGGTTCCAGGCCTGTGGGCAAATTCTCTGAGGAGGGGCAGCCTAAGGAGATTCATCTGCGAAGGGTGAGGCTCCCAGGCCCAGGAGGTAGGGCCGGGCCCCTGGAAACTTTGCAGAGGAAGGCAGCCCAGCCCAGGCAGTAGCTGTAAATTGAGGGGAACCTCTAGGAGGAAACTGACCAGCGAGACCTCCCCACTGGGTGAGTCTTCCCTGCCTGGTGAGGTTTCCCCACAAGGACGGTAAAACCAGAGACACAGGCCCAAACAGGCCTTGCCTCAGCCCACAGCCTAGGTCCCCTTTGAATGACCATTGGTCAACAAGTGGAGGCACCTCTGCCCACTAGCAGGGAATATACCCCACCTGAAGGCCACCACTCCTAGAGAGGTAGCTTCCTTGTGGAGCACTGCATTATCAACTTCCTCCAAGACTTCAGCCTACTGAAGGCTAAGAGGGGATATATATAGAAATCTTCAGGGACATTGTAAATCAACAGAGGAAATCTGCAATATCTCAGCGAGCCACTGATATCTGAACAATATGAGAAAACAAGGAAAGAAAATGCTGCAAACAAATCTAGATGTTACATCAATAAAACCCAATGACAGCATGGCAGAAGAAATGACAGAAAAGGAGTTCAGAATGTACATAATTAAAATGATCAGAGAAGCAAACGATGAGATGAAAGAGCAAATGCAAGCATTGAATGATCGCACCAATCGACAGTTAAAAGAACAAATACAGGAAGCAAAAGATCATTTCAATAAAGAGTTACAGATATTGAAAAAAAACCAAACAGAAATCCTTGACATGAAGGAAACAATAAACCAAATTAAGAACTCCATAGAAAGCATATCCAATAGGGTAGAACACCTGGAAGACAGAACCTCAGACATTGAAGACAAAATATTTAACCTTGAAAACAAAGTTGAACAAACAGAGAAGATGGTAAGAAATCATGAACAGAATCTACAAGAACTATGGGATATCATGAAAAGGCCAAATTTAAGAATTATTGGGATTGAGGAAGGTCTAGAGAAACAAGCCAAAGGAATGAACAACCTATTCAATGAAATAATATCAGAAAATTTCCCAAATCTGAAGAATGAAATGGAAAATCAAGTTCAAGAGGCTTATAGGACTCCAAATACACAAAATTACAACAGACCCACACCAAGGCACATTATAATGAAAATACCTAACATACAAAATAAAGACAGAATTTTAAAGGCTGTGAGAGAAAAGAACCAGATTACATTCAGGGGGAAACCAATACGCATATCAGCAGATTTTTCAATCCAGACCCTAAAAGCTAGAAGGTCCTGGAACAACATTTTTCAAGCCCTGAAAGAAAATGGATGCCAACCAAGAATCTTATACCCAGCAAAACTTACCTTCAAATTTGACGATGAAATTAAATCCTTCCATGATAAACAAAAGCTAAAAGAATTTACAAAAAGAAAGCCAGCATTACAGAACATTCTCAACAAAATATTCCATGAGGAAGAGATGAAAAACAAAGAAGCAAATCAGCAAAGGGAGGAATTATCCTAAAGGAATTGTCAAATAAAGGAGGAAACAAGTTGTGTCAAACAAATAAATAAACAAAATTTTAAAAATGAACCAAATGACGGGGAAACCAAATCATTTCTCTATAATAACCCTGAATGTTAATGGCCTGAATTCATCAATCAAAAGACATAGACTGGCAGACTGGATTAAAAAGAAAGATCCAACAATATGTTGCCTGCAAGAGACTCACCTCATAGAAAAAGATACCCATAGATTAAAGGTGAAAGGATGGGGAAAAACATACCATGCACATGGACTCAGCAAAAAAGCTGGAGTATCCATCCTCATTTCCGATAATGTGGACTTCAAGCCAAAGTTAGTCAGAAGGGATAAAGAAGGTCATTTCATACTGCTTAAGGGAAGCATAAATCAGCAAGATATAACAATCATAAACATCTATGCCCCAAACAGTGGCTCATCTATGTATGTCAAACAAATCCTTCTCAATTTCAGAAACCAAATAGACCACAACACAATAATACGAGGTGATTTTAACACGCCGCTCTCACCACTGGACAGATCTTCCAGACAAAAATTGAACAAAGAAACCATAGATCTCAACAACACAATCAATAATTTAGACTTAACGGACATTTATAGAATATACCATCCAACCAAGAGTGAATACACTTTCTTCTCAGCAGCACATGGATCCTTCTCTAAAATAGACCATATATTATGCCACAAAGCTAATGTTAGCAAATACAAGAAGATAGAGACACTAGCGTGTATTCTATCAGATCATAATGGATTGAAGTTAGAAGTAAATGAAAGAGTAAAACACAGAAACTATTCCAACATCTGGAGATTAAACAATATGCTATTATATGATGAATGGATAACAGAAGATATTAGGAAGGAAATTAAAAAATTCTTAGAGGTAAATGAGAACAAAGAAACATCATATCAAAATCTCTGGGACACTATGAAAGGAGTACTTAGAGGGAAATTTATTTCATGGAGCGCATTTAATAAAAGAAGTAAAACTCAACAAATAAACAACCTAACACTACAGCTCAAAGCCCTAGAAAAAGAAGAACAGAACAGCACCAAAAGTAGTAGAAGACAGGAAATAGTTAAACTCAGAGCTGAAATCAATGAAATTGAAACAAAAGAAACAATACAAAAAATTGACAAAATAAATAGTTGGTTCTTCGAAAAAATAAACAAAATTGATAAACCTTTAGCCACACTAACAAAGAGAAGACGAGAGAAAACCCAAATCACTAAAATTTGGAATGAACAAGGAAATATCACAACAGACAGGATGGAAATACAAAACATAATTAGAAGCTATTTTGAAAATCTATACTCCAACAAAATAGAAAATTTCGAAGACATCAACAGGTTTCTAGAGACATATGAATTGCCTAAACTGAATGAGGAGGACATAAACAATTTAAATAGACCAATTTCAAGTACTGAAATAGAAGAAGTCATCAAAAGCCTACCAACAAAGAAAAGTCCGGGACCAGATGGGTTCTCAGCCGAGTTCTACAAAACCTTTAAGGAAGAGCTCATTCCAATACTTCTCAAAGTATTCCATAAAATAGAAGAGGAGGGAACCCTCCCAAACTCAATCTATGAAGCCAATATCACACTGATACCTAAACCAGACAGAGACTCATCAAGGAAAGAAAATTTCAGACCAATATCCTTAATGAACATCGACGCAAAAATTCTCAACAAAATTTTAGCAAATCGCATACAAAAACATATTAAAAAGATAGTGCACCATGATCAAGTGGGTTTCATCCCAGGGATGCAAGGTTGGTTCAACATCAGGAAATCAATAAACGTAATTCACCATATTAATAGACTTAAAGTCAAGAATCACATGATTATTTCAATAGATGCAGAAAAAGCATTTTTCTGCACCCCTTCATGCTCAAAACACTAGAAAAAATAGGGATAGTGGGAACATTCCTTAACATTGTAAAGGCCATTTATGCTAAGCCCATGGCTAATATCATTCTAAATGGTGAAAAACTGAAAGCATTCCCCCTAAAAACTGGAACAAGGCAGGGATGCCCTCTTTCACCACTTCTATTCAACATCGTTCTTGAGACTCTGGCCAGAGCAACTAGACAAACCAGAGAAATTAAAGGGATACGAATTGGAAAAGAAGAACTCAAACTATCCCTGTTCGCTGATGACATGATTATATATTTAGAGGAACCAGGAAATTCCACCAGAAAACTCTTAGAACTCATAAGTGATTTCAGTAAAGTAGCAGGTTACAAGATCAATGCCCATAAATCCAACGCATTTTTATACATAAGTGATGAATCTTCAGAAAGAGAAATTAGGAAAACTACCCCATTCACAATAGCCTCGAAAAAAATAAAATACTTGGGAATCAATCTCACAAAAGAGGTGAAAGACCTCTACAATGAGAACTATACAACACTAAAGAAAGAAATTAAAGAACACCTTAGAAGATGGAAAGATCTTCCATGTTCTTGGATAGGAAGAATTAATATTGTCAAAATGGCCATACTACCTAAAGTGCTATACAAATTCAATGCAATTCCAATTAAAATCCCAATTGTGTACCTTACAGAAATAGAGCAAGCAATTATGAAATTCATCTAGAAGAATAAGAAACCCAGAATAGCTAAAGCAATCCTTAGCAGGAAGAGTGAAACAGGGGGTATTGCAATACCAGATCTTCAACTCTACTACAAAGCAATAGTAACAAAAACGGCATGGTATTGGTACCAAAATAGAAAGGTAGATCAATGGTACAGAATAGAGGACACGGACACAAACCCAAATAAATACAATTTTCTCATACTAGACAAAGGGGCCAAAAATATGCAATGGAGAAAAGATAGCCTCTTCAACAAATGGTGCTGGGAGAATTGGAAATCCATATGCAACAGAATGAAACTAAACCCATATCTCTCACCATGCACGAAACTAAACTCAAAATGGATTAAGGACCTCGGAATCAGACCAGAGACCCTGCAGATTATAGAAGAAAAAGTAGGTCCAAATCTTCACCTTGTTGGTCTAGGACCAGACTTCCTTAACAGGACTCCCATAGCACAAGAAATAAAAGTTAGAATCAACCACTGGGATAGATTCAAACTAAAAAGCTTTCTCTCAGCAAAGGAAACTATCAGCAATGCGAAGAAAGAGCCTACAGAGTGGGAGAATATCTTTGTCAATCATACTTCAGATAGAGCACTAATCTCCAGAATCTATAAAGAACTCAAAAAACTCTACTCCAAGAATTCAAATAGTCCAGTCAACAAATGGGCTAAGGAAATGAATAGACACTTCACAGAAGAAGATCTACAAGCAATCAACAAACATATGGAAAAATGTTCAACATCTCTAGTAATAAGAGAAATGCAAATCAAAACCACCCTAAGATTCCATCTCACCCCAATTAGAATGGCGATTATCAAGAATACGAGCAACAACAGGTGTTGGCGAGGATGTGGGGAGAAAGGTACACTCATACACTGCTGGTGGGCCTGCAAATTAGTGCAGCCACTATGGAAAGCAGTGTGGAGATTTCTTAGAAAACTTGGAATGGAACCACCATTTGACCCAGCTATCCCACTCCTTGGCCTATACCCAAAGGACTTAAAATCTGCATACTACAGAAATACAGCCACATCAATGTTCATAGCTGCTCAATTCACAATAGCCAGACTGTGGAACCAACCTAGATGCCCTTCAATTGATGAGTGGATAAAGAAACTGTGGTATATATATACAATGGAATATTACTCAGCCATAAAGAATGATAAAATTATGACATTTGCAGGCAAATGGATGAAATTGGAGAATATCATGCTAAGTGAGATAGGCCGATCTCAAAAAGCCAAAGGACGAATGATATCGCTGATAAGTGGAGGATGACACATAATGGGGGGGAGGGAAGGGTTAGAGTTAGGGTTAGGGAGGGGGGCAAGTATGGAGGAAGGAACTACTGTATAGAGGGTAAAGAGGGGTGGGAGGGGTGGGGGGAAGGGAAAAAATAACAGAATGAATCAAACAACATTGCTCTATGTAAATTTATGATTACACAAATGGTATGCCTTTACGCCATGTACAAACAGAGAAACAACATGTATCCCATTTGTTTACAAAAAAAAAAAAAAAAAAAAGAATGTTACTCAGCATTGGAATAATATGGTACTACTAATAATAACAATAGCTAGCAATTATTGAGAAGTTTATGTACTAGCTATTTCAGTCCTCACAAAACTTTAAAAGGATGGTACCATTTCAACAAGGAATACACTCAGAAAGGTTAAGTAACTTGCCCAACATCACACAGCTAGTCAGAGATGGAATTTAAACTCAAATGCCACATTGTAACAATCTTTCTGGTATATTGAAGGTGACCTCTAAGTCATTAAATCTGTTACAAGCCCCAGGGACTCCAACATGAGGCCTCGTTACTGCAATGACTACACAGGCACGCTCATGAAGCAGCACATGCACCAACACAGCCAACATCTGTCCCCACAACTACACACACGTACACTTTCTCCAGTCTCCCTCTCACGCTCACCCCTTCCTCAAGTAGCCAGCGGTGCCAGAGGTGGAGTCTGCAGTCAGTGCCGCTTGCTTCCTGGGGGACTGTTGGTAAATGGCTTAAACCCTCTGAAATTCCATATTTGTAAAACATTCTGGATCCCTTACTGTGTCCTTGTCAGGATCAAACAAGCTTCTGTCGGGGCAGGCACTGTGCATGCAGAGCTGCTGGATTCGTATCAGGGGAAGGAGTTATAGCTATTTGCCTTTCTTTTTTTCAGAGTGACTGAAGAAAGGTGGTCCCAGGCCCCTGCCCACAGCTCTCAGCGGCCCTCACTCTCCACTGTTGGCACATCATTGGTGCTCCCTGTCTCTAACAGAATGAAAAAAGTTTAAAAAGGCCAGAAGAGCATCCCTTGTGGCACTCCATGACAGCCTGGTGGGACAGTTCCCAGCCTCTTTCTATGCTTGATGGGTGTTTGGGACCCAAAAGTTAAAATGACCCCAGAGACACATTGGTAGCCAGCTTTCTGCAAGGAACACAGTCCCCTGTAACCTGCTGGTATGGGACACCAACTGGGACCTCCCAATTTTTGCAGGTTACAGAAATGATGCCAGACCCAGAGCAATCTGTATTGAAAAAGAAGGTTCTACATTTCCCAGGGCCAGATTTAAAGAAGCTCTGAAGCTCAGGGGCAAAACCACAGAACCAGCTGCAGGTCTCGTCACGAGAAGAAAGAGAAGCAATGGAATGCAGAGAGGCTGGCTATCAGAAGAAAGAGGATTCCCAGGCCCAGGGAGTGGGTCCTCAGAGACTCACTCTGCACATTTGAGGGTGTCAGCAAGAAAGGGAAGCTGAGGCTTATTTGGCTGGTCTCTTAGCCCTTGGAGTTCTCAACTTGCACAGGTAGCAAGGACTGAGGAAGGATGGCCAGACTGAGAGTGTCAGAGTCTAGAAGAACTAGAGGTGGATCTACCTCTGCGTGTACATGTGGCATGAGACCACAAAGCACAAAGGTTGGGGCTGAAGGCTTACCTGACACCACTGAGGCACGGGAACATCAGGGGAATGTGGCACTGAACCTTCAATTGGGGATGTCTGGAACAGGCGATCCCAGCCTGCAAAGCTTGAAAGATGCCAAGCTCCCGTCAACAGGCCCTTGGGAGCTGTGTAGGGTTTCCATTCCATACCAGTTCCAAGGTCAGCAAGCTGCACCAGCATAATGGCCTTCTGGAAAGAGACAAGAAGTTGTTCAGTGGCGATCGCCTAGGAAGAGCCTCTCCCCTGCCTTGCCCTGTGCTCTCACCAAAGAGGGCAAAGCATAGGAAAGGTAGGGCACATGAGAAAGCAGAGACATCCCACCGCCTGTCCAAGTCAATGGGGCCTTGAAGTCTGCCAGTGCTGGAAGGGAGCAAATAGCTCCTAACAGAATCCAAGGTTGAAGTTGAAATTACAAAATAAATGAGCTTAAATTCCAATAACCAGAATGAAACTGTTCTAACAAGGAGAAATGAGTGAAAAATTATGACTTCCAACTGAGAAGTTGCTCAGGGAGCTTGTCACCCCAGCAGGAGAGGAGGGGCCCATGGCCAACAGAGCACAGCAGGGAGAAGTCATTGGAAAAACAAAGCTGTTTCATGTTTATTTGCCAATAAGGTGAGATATCCCCATTGAAGCTCCAATGTACCAACAGTAAGGTTAAACCATCTGGGCCAAGACTCAAGCTTACGGGTGCAGCCATTAGGAGTAGAGGATCCAGAACTACAGAAAACCAGCAAGAAGACCTGGCTCTACCACTCACCAGCTGTGGGACCTCGGGGAAGTTCAACTCCTTGATGTCTCAGTTTCCTCATCTGTAAAATGTGGGATAATAGAGTTCTTGTGACAACTGAGAAAAGTTATATAAAGCATTTAGATGCTAAAACCTTAAACGTTGATTAGTGTTCTCACTGATAATCTCTGCTCAGAAATGCATAGCATATTCCTGATGCCGCCATCTTCTTACCCATCAGCACACCTCTCTTCTCCTGGCTTCCTTCCAATCAATCTCTCTGGTCTCCCCTTATCTCCTTGTTAGTTCTTCCCTGTCTTCCAGCTTCTTCCAGCTCAGACTTGGCCCTTCCCCCTCTCTCACCTCCACAGCCTCCCAAAGTGACTGGACTTACTCTCAACACTTCAAATACAATAGCTCCCAGATATACCACTCACACCCAGGTCTCTTTCCTGAGCACCAGGCTGATAGACTCACAGCCAAACAGACATCTCCCTTGGACAGCTCATGGGTCTCTCAAACTAACATGTCCAAATCCAGGCTGTGGCTCTGCCCTCCTCCTTCACTGCCCACACCTGCTCTTCCTTGTGTTCCTACCTACCTGCTCTCCAGCCCAGTTAGTTGCCCAAGCCCAAACCTTAGAAGCGATTCTTTAAACATCTCTTTCTATCACCCCACCACCAATCCATCACCAAGTACTTTTATCTCTAGTCCTGTTTTAATCAGCTTTTCACTGCTATAACTAAAAGATCTGACCAGAACAATTGTAGAGGAGGAAAAGTTTACAGTTTCATAGGTCCATAGACAGCCGACTCCATTCCTCAGGGCTCAAGGGGAGGCAGAAGAGTGTGGTAGAAGGAAGTGGCTCACATGATGATCAGAAAGCAGAGGGAAACTAAGCTCAGCTTACCAAATACATACCCCAAAGGCACGCCCCAATGTCCCGCCTCCTCCAGCCATACCCTACCCACCTTAGTTACCACTGTGTTAATCCCTATTGGGGGATTAATTCTCTGATTAGGTTAGGGCTCTCATAACCCAATCATTTCACCTCTGAATGTTCTTACATTGTTTCACACATGAGCTTTTGGGGAATACCTCACATCCAAACCATATCACTCTGCCCCTGTCCCCCAAATGCTCATGTGTGAGACAATTCAGAAAGATTTAGAGGAGAAATGATTGTGTTTGGAGAGCATTAACCCAATCAGCAAATTAATTGCCCCATAGGGATTAACTGAGTGACAACTGAAGGCAGAGGGTGTGGCTGGAGGAGGTGGGTCTCTGGGAACATGCCTTTGGGTATGTGTTTGGTAAGCTGAGCTTGGCCTCTCTCTCTGCTGTCTGATCATCCTATGAGCCACCTTCCTCTTCACTCCACTCTTCCACCATGGTGTTCTGCCTCACCTTGAGCCCTGAAGAATGGAGCTAGCTATCTATGGACTGAGACCTCTAAAACTGTGAGCCCCTAAATAAAATTTTCCTCCTTAAAATTGTTCTTGGCAGGTTTTGTTGTGACAGCAGTGAAAAAGCTGACTAAAACATGTCCTAAATATGTCTCTAATCATTCACTTCTCTCCATGCACACACCCGCCACCCAGTCTACACCACCCTTAGCTCTCACAGAGAGCAGAAACATGGCAATAGCTTCCGAACTGGGCTTCTGGCTATCATTCTTTTATTAGGTACTTTCTTTGTGGTTAAAAACAAAACAAAATAAAACTCAGCATTTTCACCATTGTAAAGGGTACAGTCGACGGCATTCAGTGCATTCACAATGTTGGACAACTATCATCACTATCTAGTTCCAGAAGATTTTTTATTGCCCCCTGAAGGATACCTCATACCCCTGAAGCAATTGCTCTCCATTCTCTTATCTCCCCGCCCCAGGCAACCACTAATCTGCTTTCTGTCTCTATAAATTTAGCTATTCTGGACATTTCATATAAATAGAATCACACAATATGTGACCTGTCGTGTCTGGTCTTTTTTTTTTTTCCTAATATTTTCAAGGTCACTCGTGTTGCAGGTTCCTTTTTTCCTTCCTCCCTTTCACTTTTGTCTCCTATTTATTCTCACAAAGATGCCAAAGTCATCTTTTTAAAAAGTGTAATATTTTCTGCTTAAAACATTTTGTCGGCTGCCTATTGTTGTTGGGATAGAGCATAAAATTCTTCACATGACCTTTGAGAACCTGCATTGCCTGACCTCTGCCCTCCCTCCACCACTACCTTCCTCACCATCTCCCCTGGCTACTTGGTCCAGCTCCACTGATCTTCCTCAGCTGTACTGAAGCCTCTTCCAGCCCCAGAGCCAGTGCACATGTTGCTAATGCTCCTTCTCCCCCTCTCGGCCTTTCACAGAGGAACCCTCCCTAACCCCTCAATCAAAATTACTTTGTTCCTCTTTCGCTCAGTGCGCCTTGATATGTAACTTCAGAGCAACATCGCAACTTGTCATTCACAGTCTGTCTGAATCTTCGTATTTAATGTTCACCTTCCCCACTAGAGTGTAAGCTCAGTGAAGTTGGGATCCAAGCCTATTTTCCTTATCATTATTATCTCAGAGACTACCATTTTGCCTAGCACATAATAGTTTCTCAAAAAGTACTGATGACCAAGTAAATGAGTGAATTTTCCAGAGCAGAAAGAGGGGGCAACAGTAACTCAGACACCTTCTATTAGAGAATCTAATCCAAAGTTGTTGAGATGGATGGAAGCACTCATTTACCCTCCTCATCACCGCGGCCATCAACAGAGGCTTCCTGCTGACCTAATGGTGGCTGCAATGCAGCAGCCTCAGGAAAAAACACACTTTCTGAGTAATTCCAAGTTCTCCTCCTCCAATTTTCGCTCCAGGCAGCTGGAAGCTAAAGGCTAGCTGCCAGCCCCTGTGAAGAACAATTGTAGGGCCACCGAGAGACCGTGGGATGATTTCCCAGCTTCTGTCCTTCTGTTGGCCAACTCGCCCTTTGAGCATTGGTTCTCAAACTTCCTCACACACAATGCTCTTTAGTGAGACCAAAAACACCTCCCTCATAGCTCCTGCTCACCATCCCAAAAGAAATGGAGAATTCGGGAGAAGAATGGCCTCGCGACTGAGACATCAAACGAGGATCATCATAAGTAATTACTAATTCACACCAGCAACAGAAGCTTAACATTTAACATTCACCCTGCAGGAGACCAGCTTTTCAGACCACCAGGGAACCTGGACCACACCTGGAGAACATCCCTCTGAGAAGATCTGGGAACTTCCTACTAACCTCCCTGATGAGATTATTGTGGTCGCAGATGAGACCAAACCCGGTTAAGTTAGCAGAGCCAGCCGCCTGTGGGCAGCTCACCGCTTTGTATTGCCACCCCCTCCCGTCACTGCCTTTGGTGCCTCTGTCAGCTGGCACCATCTTCCTCCTCTTTTGATGTGGTTCCCCATTTACACATGACTCAGTCTCAGCACATCTGGAGCAAACCAACGAGGTCCATCAGTTCTAGTGCTCCAGGGCTTAAAAACAATTGAAGGCCACAAGTGGGTTTTAAAAACAATGAGAGACCGCAAATGGGACTTTTAACATTCATCACCACTGCTCACCCCTGAAAATGAGCCCCAAGTCCCAAAGAACACCGAGAAATAGTTGCTGAGCATTACCAAGTGCCAGGCACTGAACTGCGGGCTGAGGATACAAGGGTGAACTAGGCAGACTCAATTCTGTTTTAGTGGAGTTTATGGCCTTGTGGGGAATAAACAAGTCCCTGGCTACATGATTTAGTAATTGCTACAATGAAGGAAGTTAAAGATCCACTGGGAGGTCATAGGAGGAAACACTCATCATGTCTTGGAGAAGGGAGTTGGAGAAGGCTGTCTGATGGAAGTGCCATCTAAAGCAGTTGTTCTAGTTAGCTTTATTTTTCCAAGAACCACTTCGAGAAGGAAAATTTTATTTGGGGCTCATGGTTTCAGAGGACTGGGTTCATAGATAGCCAACTCCATTGCTCTGAGCCCAAGGTGAGGCAGCATATCATGGGGCAAGGGCATGGCAGAGGGAAGCTACTCCCCCCATGGCAGCAGAGAAGGGGCACAGGGCACAAGTGCCCTTCTAGAGCATGCCCCTGATGATGCCCAACCTGCCTACGATTACCAACCGGTCATTCAAACTAGGATGGACAGATTAGGTTATGGCTCTCATAATCTAATGAACATTCCTGCATTAACACAGGAGCTTCTGAGGAGACACTTGGCATCCAAACCATAGTAGCAGGGATGTGAAGGATAAATAGGATTTAGCAAATGAATTAGATAGGGCAGAGTAGGGGGGGAAAAAAAGACCTTGATACAAGAGACAGTGTTAATGGGTTCTTGCCAGTGGCAAGAGAAAGTGAAGAACCAAACTGATCCTTAGACTGGGTTCTGGGAAAAGAGTAGGAGAGATGATACCGGAGAGAGGAGACAGATCATGCTGAGCCTCATAAATCACTTCAAAGAGCGTGGCATTTATTCTAAGCACACTGGGGAGCCAAACCAGAATCTGAAAGAGGAGAGGGAAAACGTTTGCATTTTCCAAAGTTACCTTTAACTGCATTGTGGACAATGTATTAGAGAAGAGTAATAATGGATGGAAAGACCAGCTAGAAGCTATTCCAAACAATCCAGAAGGTATGGAGAAAAGAAGACAGTTATTGAGAAGCAAGAGGACTTAGTGATGGGATGGATAGGAGTTTGAGGGAAATGAATCCTGATGACACGCTAGCTCAAGTAGATAAGTGGATGGTCATATGACTCACAGACACAGTGAACCCCGGGGGGGGGGGTTTAGAAGAAAGATGAGTGCATAGACAAAGGCACCATAAACGTGCATTAGAGAAAAGACAGCCTCTTCAACAAATGGTGCTGGGAAGACTGGAAATCCATATGTAACAAAATGAAATTAGATCCCTATCTCACACCCTGCAGAAAACAACTCAAAATGGATCAAGGACCTATGCACTAGACCAGAGACCTGTGCCTACTAGGAGAAAAAGTAGGTCCCACTCTCCATCATTTTGGCTTAGGAACTGAATTTCTCAACAAAACTCCTACAGTGCAAAATAAGTAAAATCAAGAATTGATAAATGGGATGGTATAAAACTAAAAAGTTTCTTTACAGCAAAGGAAACAATTAAGAACATGAAGAGAGAGCCTAGAGAATGGAAGAAATCTTTTCTACCTGCACCTCAGGTAGAGCATTAGTCTCCAGGATATATAAAGAACTCAAAAAACTTAACACACAGAAAGCAAATAACCCAATCAATAAAAGGGCAGAGGAACTGAGCAGACACTTCACAGAAGAAGAAATATGAAAGGACAACAAATGTATGAAAAAATGTTCAACATCTTTAGCAACTAGAGAAATACAAATTTAAACTGTACTGAGATCTCATCTCACTCCAGAATACAAATAACAATAAATGTTGGTGAGGATGTGAGGGAAAAGGCACACTCATACATTGCTGGTGAGACTGCAAATGGGTGCAACCTCTCTGGAAAGCAGTACGTAGATTCCTCAGAAAACCTGGAATGGAGCCCCATTTGACCCAGTTATCCAACTCTTGATTATATACCCAGAGGACTTAAAATCAGCATACTATAGTGACACAGCCACATAATGTTTATAGCAGCTCGGTTCACAATAACTAAACTATGGAACCAACCTAGGTGTCCTTCAACAGATGAATGGATAAAAAAAAAAAAAAAAAATGTGGTACATACACAATGGAATATTACTCAGCCAAAAAGATGAATGAAATTATGGTATTTGCTGGTAAATGGATGGAACTGAAGACTCTCATGCTAAGTGAAATCAGCCAATTCCAAAAAACCAAAGGCCAAATGTTCTCTCTGATATGCAGGCGCTGACTCACAGTAGGCTGTGGGGAGGGATGTTCACAGATCGGATGGGGGAGTGAAGGAAAGGGAAGGGAGATGGGAAAGGGAGAGACAGTAGAATGAATCAGACGTAACTTTCCTGTGTTCATAGATGAATACACCACCAGTGTAATTCTACATCTGTACAACCATAAAAATGGGAAGTTATACTCCATGTAAGTATAATATGTCAAAATATACTCTATGGTCATGTATATATCTAAAAATAACAAATTAAATAAATAGAAGATAAGTTCAGTTTGTCCTATATTGTTTTGTTAAGTGTCAGAAGAACATTCAAATATGGTTGTTGTATAGGTAGTTTGATATGTGCATCAGGAGAGAAGTCTGGGCTCTGCGACCACCTTTGAGATTCAAGACGTGTGAGCTTTTTGAAGCAATAGCAGACAATACTCTGTCCGATACTGTCATCCCCTTGCTAATAAATCCACTTTGGGGAAGCCCTTCCTGAGGGAGGTTACAGACAAGCGGAACCTGAAGTGTGTGTAGAAATAACAAGTGAAGTGGCAGGGTGGGAAGGGAAAGCATTTTAGAAAAAAGGTGTAGCATATGCAAAGGAACAGAACTGAGAATTTGAAGAACTAAGAGAAGTCTAGTAGTGTGGGCAGAGAGCACGGGAGAGGTCCCATAGGAACACCGACAATTAAAGTGTGTGCCGAAGAAAAGTCTGACAAGACTAGAAACAGACCAAAGACTAGAAACAGGAGAAAAATGCTAACGTCAGAAGAAGCAAATAATTCACAAGAAAAGTCAATAGGGTCGCTCCCGCTCTCCTACCCCTGCCAACCGCCGCCCGGGCCTCTGCCGCGTCGCTTCCTCGCTCGCTCTCTCGCTCGCACATCCTCCCCGATGCAGCGCCGGGACGATCCTGCCGCGCGCATGACCCGGTCCTCGGGCCGCAGCGGCTCCATGGACCCCTCAGGTGCCCACCCCTCGGTGCGTCAGACGCCGTCTCGGCAGCCGCCGCTGCCTCACCGGTCCCGGGGAGGCGGAGGGGGGCCCCGAGGGGGCGCCCGGGCCTCACCAGCCACGCAGCCGCCACCGCTGCTGCCGCCCTCGGCCACAGGTCAGGACGCGACAGTGGGCGGGCCGGCACCGACCCCACTGCTGCCCCCCTCAGCCACGGCCTCGGTCAAGATGGAGCCGGAGAACAAGTACCTGCTCGAACTCATGGCTGAGAAGGACTCGCTCGACCCGTCCTTCACTCATGCCATGCAGCTTCTGACGGCAGCTGCCCGGCGCTCCAAGTGTTCAGAGCCTTCCAGAATGAACCTTCATCTCTTCGCTCTCCCCAGAGGGACAGCCTTTTGATCTAGGGGTGGCGGGGAGCGCCTCCACCGCGGTATAAGTGGTGAAGACCGCCGGAGCGGGGTGGGATCGTGGGAGGGAGGGTCGAGCTGCGGTGGAACGCCCTGTCCAGCGCGCCGCGGTCTCCGGGCCCGGCCGGACTGAGCGGTAATTGGAGTTGGAGTTGCTCAGAGGCGGGAGCGACTTGTGGGAATCGGAACTTGAGGCTTTCGGAATCCGATTTCCGACTTGGGCCGATCAAATGAGAAATTGCCACAGACTTTGAAGGTTGTTCCCCTTTATTTTACAACATGTGTTCTCTATCATTCTAGAAGCGGGGAAATAACCCTAGAGATAGTGAAATGAGAAGATAGAGTTAAGGGACTCCAGGAGGGTTTACCTGACGTTCCCCAATGAGATGGACAAAAATTGAGAGAAGTTGCACGATGCTTATACCTGAAAGGCTTGGTCTTTTTGTTGTTTTAGTTTTTGCTTCAGTAGTGAAATATATCAGGAATGGTAGCCTTTGTTCGCCGTAGACTAGCGCTCCTTCCTGATCTGCACTGCCAATTACTTAGACATTCTGATTTGTCCCTCAAGCTGCCCGTTTGATCCTTGCTTCTAGTTAAAACATTGTTTTAATAAATGTTTATATTACCTACATTTTATTAAGCAAGTAAAAATCCACAACCCTCAACACCAAATGAGTAGTTGGAGTCTGGCAAGATTGATAAAGTGATAAAATGATTCATTACGAAAATGTCACTTCTAATTTCCCTCCCTTTGTTCTTTATCTCCCAACATTAGTAAAGGGTCTTTTAAGCATAGTTATCAAAGCCCGGTCAAGAACATTTTAGATAAGCTACTTATATTTTCAACATTTACTCTTCTGTAACACATCCAGATTGTAACAATCCTGTTCTGTTGTGTTCTTCTGACAAGCTCTGTGAGGATGAGGTTTGTTTATGTATTTTTCATACAGTTTGTAAATAGTAAACAGAAGGTGTTTGATTCTGAAAGCATGTACATGCACACTCCGAAATGTAAGACTAAGTGGTAAAGGTTGACTTGGTAGTCTTACTTTCTCAAATCTTTAATGAGTTCAGAGTAAACACATGAGAATAAAATAACTTTAGAGCTTTAAGGTGTTGACAGTTCCCAGTTAAGGGAAATTGACCCTTAACTAGTTAACTTGATCTTGGGAGATTTTCTGAGCCTCAGTAACCTCATCTCTAAAGTCGGATGGTGAGTTTTGGAGATTAAATGATACATAAAGTCAGTGATAGTTTCCTTTGATCTATAGTTATTAAATTAAAATTTTGTCAGTATAGTTTTCTTATAATTGAAGATCCGTGGGACTAACCAAAGTCTGAAAACACAAGATACATTTTTGTCTTTCTGACCACATCAGTGCCTGGGGTGTTAATCTTTTAAAAGATGGTTTCTTATGCTTACCATCAAAAACTATGGATCCTTAATTGTTATTTATGATTTTCACCTTCCTCTCTGTTTAACTTTTGTTACTAAGAGAATGCTCTTTAATTTTTTTTTTTTTTAACTTGGGCTTTCGATGCTTTTTTGTTTTTTTGTTTTTAATAAACCAAACTGAAATTTAAAAAAAAAAAAAAAGAAAAGAAAAGTCAATAGGGTCAACTGGTGGCAGGAAGTAGTATTCCCAGTGCCTAGAACTCAACAGTTGCTGAATTAAATGAAGTGACTTACTTCTTTTTTAAATTTGTTCACTGAACTTAGCAACAGAGCTCATTAGTAGCCTAAAAAAAGAACTTTCACTGGGGTGAGAGCCAGATTGGTGAGCTGGGAATGAATATAGGGTAAGAAAATGGATGTTGAAAACTGTCCAAGAGCTTAGGCTAAAATCCCAACTCTCACTGAGGTCTAAAGTGGCCCCTTCTCCACCCACTCTCTTCACAAACTGACCTGGTGCCATCAACCCCTGGCTCATGTGGCAGAGCCACATGGTCTCTCTTTCAGGTCCCCTTCCAAACTCAAGGACTCCCCTACAGTGAGTCTGCCTAGAGTTCTCTCTTCCCTCCCCCACCTCAATCCCCAGCCTGTCAATCCCTGCTCATCCTTTAAGGCTCAGCTTAACATCAGAGAAGGTTTCTCCGTCTCCCCCAGTTACCTGTGAGGTTCAATGATAGCATTACATTCTCCTGCACCCTGGTGGCTCCTCTTTATCACCTAACACAAATGCAATGAATTATTTGTGTGGATACTCACTCAACTAGACCACAAGCTCAACAACTCTAAGTATTGTGAGGACAGGGAACAGACCCCAGACCTAAACAGTGACTGACACATGGTAAGCACTCAACGAAGACTCAGTGGATAAATAAATGATGAAGGAAAAGAGGAGGATAATAGTTTAAAGGAGCACAATGCTAAAGGGAGGGCTTTTAAAAAAATAGAGATGGATGCATATGGAAATGCTCATGTGAAGGGGAGGGTCAGTAGAGAGGGAAAGGACATGACCAAGAAGGTGAACTGCCTGAGGAGCCTGAAGAGGCTGACAACAGATGAAGAACTGGTCCTCAGGCAAGAGCAGCTGCACCTGTCTCACTGAAGTAGGAAAGGAGGGGGAAAGGGTGTCCATTCAGGGGTAGAGGCAGGGGGCTGAGGACTGCCTATGAGCATATTTTTTTTTTTCTGTGAGATAGTATTAAACCTTGACTTCTCATAATCATAAATAGCTTTTTCAAATAGTCTTTTCCAACTTGACTTTGATGTAGACAAAAGTTGAGAGAGTCACATAGGCAAAGGAGGTGGAAGAAGTGGATGGATTTGAGGTATGTTCTGGAAGTACATTAGATTAAATGTGGGCATGATAGAGAGGAAGCCACTTACCTTTTAATGTAGTTTTTGACAAAATTACGTAAGAAAATAATTTGAGGAGTCAAATAGTTTTGTTACACTTACTGTTGCCACAAATGGCGGTAACTGCCCATACTTTCCTTCCCCAAGACGACTAGTTTCAATTCTTTCCATTAGGTATTCAGGTCTTTATGTCCATATCAATCAATAATATGTGTGTATTTCTAATTCCTGATTGGTCTGCTTTAGGCATTATGCATGGGCTTCCCACTAGGGAAGATGAGAATGTAGCTCTTTTCTGCCAAATGCTTCCACCCCTACCACACACAAGCACCACTCCGGCCCACCAATTCTCTAAGACATTAATCACATTTGGGGTAGATTAATATTCTGCATTTGTATCTATTACTAAGTATATTCTATTTATAGATGAGCCATGGACTGTCCTATGTATACTTTTCCTTGCCTGCACACATTTTTGTTTTGTCTGAAGTTAATAGTCATCTCATTTTGCTTTCTGGTATCAATATTGTTGCCACTAATCCAACCCCTCCTCTCAATATGTTTGGATCCAATGGAAAGATTCTCAATTTTAATTTATTAATTATTAAATATCTCCTGGGTCCTCCTACCTGTGCCAGGTTGGCTTCAATTCCTCACTTATAGGCATATGGCTATCACAATGATCCCGGTAGTTCCCTTCTTCCTTCTCCTTTATTAGCTCTCCTATTCCCTACCTCCTGTGTCTTCCTCTTTCTTAGTTTATACTTGGGTTTGATGAAGTACAACCTTCGGTAACCTCTTGAGAACGGGTGCATGGGAAGTAAAATGATTGATAGCCTGCATGATTTAAAATGTCATTCACATATTACCAGCTTAAATGAAGATATAGACACATGATCATTTCAGCAGATGAAAACAAAGCATTTATAAAATTCAACAAAAATTCATGACTGAAAAAGGAACTCTCATTGCAGAATTCTTCACAGTAGCCAAAAGGTAGAAACAACCCAACCCCCCATCAGCAGATGAATGGATAAACAAAATATGGGATATATAATAGTTCATATATAGGCATATACATATGAAATAGATACCAGCCAAAAAAAAGAATAAAAAGTAAATAAAATGAAATTTTGGTACATGCTATAACATGGATGAACCTTGAAAACATGTTCAGTGAAAGAAGCCACTCACAAAAATTCACACGTTATGTGGTTCCACTTATGTGAATTCCACTTATGTACCTCAAGTAGGCAACTTAATAAAGAGAGAAAGTATAACAGGTTACCAGGGCTGGAGGGGAAAGGGAAAATGGGGTATTATTGGTTTTGAGCTATGAGTTTCTCTTAGGGATGATGAAAAAGTTTTGGAAATAGATAGTGGTGATGTTAGCACAATATTGTGAAGGTGATTTATGGTCACTGAATTGTACATTTTGAAATAGTTAAAATGACAAAATCTGTTTTATATATTTAATCACAAAATATTTTTCAAAAGGAAAAACTTAGCAAATTAATAATAGAGGAAATTTCTTAGTCTGATAAAGAGTATCTATAAAAACAACACTTTAAAACATCATCCTATAAACCAAATTTACCTGCCCTTGTCAGAGACTGCAGCAAGGAGATGCTAATTAATGCCCCCTGGGCCCTTACCTGCCTGAGTCACTTTGGCCCTCCCCTGCCCCATCCGCTTCTCACCTGCAAACCAGGCCTAACCTGTAGGCAGGAAGGAAAGAGATAAGGGGGAGAGAATGGGAGAATAAACCCATAAAAAGGACAGGATTTGCTCATCCCACGGATTCCGCCTTTGGGTCCCCTTCTTCCACCCAGGAGAAGTCTGGCTTTTACTTTCTTTAATAAAGCTGCATTTTCCACTCTAAAAAAAAAAAAAAAAAAAAAAAAAAAAAAAATCATCCTAAATGGGAAAACATTATAATAATTCCTTTTAAAATAAAAAAGAGACAGCATAGCCCAGTCTTACTTCTATTCACATGGTCTTGATGGTTCTGCCTAGCACAAAAAGAGGAGGACTGAAAAGGAAAGAAATAGAATATCACTATTTCAGATGTTTTAATTATTTGCACAAAAGAGCAAAACGGATCCCTGAGCAAATTATTAGGATGAATAAAAAATTTAGCATAAAGTCAATTGCATTTCTGTACCCTTGAATAAAACAACCAGAAAGAGTAAAAAGAAGACAACATTTACAATAGTTTCAAAAGATACCAAGAAACCCCAAAAGAACCACAAAAAATATATTCAAGTCCTCTACAGAGAGAATTACAATATTTTATTAATAGGCAGTAAAGTGACCCAAATTACTTGAAGGGTACATCACATGTGAATAAGGAAGACAATAGCAGAGTATTTTTCATCTCCCTATTTCAATAAGTTTCACAAAACTGCTAACATGTGTTTTCATGGAACTTGATAAGCTGATTCTAAAATTTATATGAAATAGTAAAAGAGAAAAAACAGCCAGGACTTTCATCAAGAAGATGAGCACTGAGGGAAGACTTGTTCTATCAGATAACATGTTTTTTTTTGTAAAACTACAGTAATTAAGACAGGATGGTATTGGCACTGGGACAACTAGACCATAGAATAAAATAAAGAGCTCAAAAACAGACACACACGTATGGAAATTTGTTATATAACAGAGGTGGTCTGCCAGATCAGTGGGAAAATAAATACAGCTGGATAAAAAAGGTTATACATACAGAAAAATATGAAATTGGATCCCCACATCACACCATATACCAAATTAGTTCCAGATGAAAGAGTTTAACAACAAAAGATAAACTTTAAAACTCTTCGTAAAAAATCATAGACAAATACCTTTTAGACTTTGAAATATAGTAGGATTTCTTAAAAAATACTCAAAAGTACTGTTTTTTAAATTAACAAATTTCCCTGTATTAAAATTAAGAACTTCTCTTTGCCAGAAGAAAGCGAAAATAAACTGAAAATGGGAAGATCAAGAACTACATCATATATACATATACATATACATTCATTCTTGGCCAATAGGCAAAACTGGGACTGTCCCTGGATGAAAGGTCACCTACCTTTGGCCAGCAATTCTATTCCTGGCATAAATTTATGAGAGATTTTTGCCAAGGAACACCTGGAGATGTCTACAAGAATGTCCATAGCAACCCTGTTCACAATAGCAAAGACTGGAAGCAACCCAAATACCCATCACAAAGGGAGTGACTAGATAAACTATGGTATATTCACATAATGGAACATCATAAAGCAATCAACAGGAATGAGCTGCAGCTATACAAAGCAATATAATAAGTCCTAATGATATAAGATTGAGTTTAAAAGTAGTCCTGATTGATACATATAATCACATGATATGTTTATGAAATTAAACTTTTTTAAAAAACTTACTTCGTAGGAATATATTGGATGAGTGTAGATGGGTCCATGCTATGTCACCTGAGCTAAACTGGAAGTGCATGTCCCAGAGTTCCTTTTCCTTGCATAGTTCTGGTTAGCTAGGGTCACAAGATGTTTGGCATGATATTTGGAAGGTAGCCTAGGAAGTGTTCAGAAGGTGGGCTCCAGTGTACTGATGGCCAGTGCAGCTCATGCATGTTGTCACCACCCTGCTGGCCAACACACTGGCTCAGTCAGCAGGTGGATCCCGATAACCCTGCCTTCTCCTTCTGCTCCTCTGAATGCTGGCCCAGTGAGTGCAGCTCCTGGGGTAGCTGCTGAGCCTACTCCTCAGCTCCTGATGGAAGTAACTCCGTCGGTCAGCTGCTCCGACTCCTGGGCTGGGGCTCAGTACCAGATACAAAAATATCAACCACAAACAATGGTTTAATTGACTCTGGTAATTTCAGATACTCAAATTCCTTTAATAAATTCCGTGTCTATATCATTCCTATAGTCTGGTTTCTGTGATCAAACCCCAACTGAAAAATCTAAAATTTAAATTTAAAAATTTTAAGGAAAGTAAGGGAATGGTGGATAAGGGTTCAGGATGCTGATTGTTTCATATAGGAGGAAGAAAGCAGGTTGACTGGGGAAGGACCACAGAAGTAGAGGTATCTTATTGTCATAATTCTGCTTTTTGTATTGAGTAATAAGTTACTAATTACATGAAGGCAAATGTAGTTTGAACAGATGACCATCTGGGCCAATGGAGGATTATGAATATTCTATGTGAGCCTAAGGGCAGGTGGGGAGAAAGGAAAATGGAAGGAGAGAAAGGAGACAAGCAACTGTTTTGAAAGACTTGTCCTAGAAGGTGCATTATCACTTTATTTGCATCCCATTGATTCAAACTTTGTCCCTGGGTCACATTTAATTGCAAGGAAAGAATGTGCAACCTAATGAACACATTAGTGCCATGGGCAAATGAGGCTCACCCCCATTTGGGGGCCTTTGAGGGAATGTGTGGGGACATTCTCAGGGAGCAGAAGCTGGGGTATTTACACATCAATGCCTGTCTCTCACTGAGGGTTACTCTGGGGGAATTGAGTCCTCCGTTCTTCAGACCTGCCCTGTCATAGGCTGATTTTGTCCCATAGACAGAGTGTCCTTAGGCAGGGAGGCACAGGAAGCCATCATCAGGTTGGCACACAGACAGCAAAGCTAACCCATGTACATGCTCACTCCCAGACACTAAAGAGTCAGCAGAGGCACATGGAGAGTGAAAAAGTTGAGGCCATTTCTGCCCTGACCAGACTGCTCCTAGTGGCAGATCCTGATTACACAGCCCATTCCTAGCCTTCTAGAGAGGTCTTTTTGCTAGCCTACTTCCAGATCTAGTTCTTCAGGTTCTCCACCATTTCTGAAAACTTCCAATATCCTTCCAATATTTGAAATAAATTCCCAGGAAAGATATTTAGAGTTGATTTCTATTGTTTGCAACCAGATAACATTAATGGTACATCAGGATATATAACTAGTGTACCTAGGTGCCCCGTATGCTTGGTGCCTGGGCACATGACTGGCATACCTGGACGCTCCATATAGTTGGTAATTAGTGCACCCTTAGACCACTGCTACTGACCTAAGTCTTTAAGACTGTAAATCACCTCCCTGTACTTTAGTTTCCTTGTCCACAAAACGAAAAGATTGAGAGATGATTTCCAAGTTTCCAGTTATGGTAAGATTAAACCAAGTTGGTAGTCAAATGAGGGAAATCCCTGAAACTCATTCCTGTAACCTAACTTTCAAACTCTGCTCTGTTCCCATTTCAAAGCCTCCTATAATCAGTAATATGATCATTGTGGATGGACTCTGTTAAAAAAAAAAAAAAAAAAAAAAGATGGCAATTGGATTTCACCCTTTCCCTATCTGGAAACTCAAAAAAATTGACTCAAGAAAAAAGTTTTTGCTTTTATCCAAAGAAATTCTTGACAGGTAAAGCCAGGTTGCCCACAGAATTCCCATCACAATGAATTTCCAGTCCATACCTAATTGGATTCCTCTTTGCCACGCCATGGAGAAGGCAGCACACACAGCCCATTGTTCATCATGGATTCAAAAGACAGTTGCCAATGTCGGGAAGAGCATGAAGCTGTGGTCGGTTATCAGCTCCCAGCTTTTGATACAGTTGAATGAACGCAGCAATGTTGCAGAAAAGGAACAGGCTCGGGACTCTGACTCTTCGTGAAGTCACAATGATTTCCCAAGGCACGCAGGGAGGAGCAGAGATGTGGTTGATAAAGGACGTGGCGTGGATTGAGCAGCATGAAGGAAGCAATGGACTGCAGCTGTCTGTGTGATTTGGCAGCCACAACCATTCTGACAAATCTAAACAAATCACCCTCGCTGGCTTCCTGATACCTCCAGGAAAGTCCTGTAATGACTGCTCTGCGCTGGCCTCCCAGGCAGGGGTGAGGAAAATACGCAGATTCTGCAAGTCTGGGGGCTTTCCTGGGGCATCTGTTCAATGCAGCAGCTGCCATTCTTCCACAGATTTGACTGCTTTCTGCAAAATCCAAGTTTTCATTAACTAATCATATATTTGCAACCCTTCCCGCTGTGCCCACAGCCTGCCTGGTGGGCACCAAAGTCCCATTTCCCCCAACAGTCCCATCTGGAAGAGACCCAGAACTTGGATTTGCCCTCTGCCCACTAGCCAGCTCTCTCTTGCCCATCCCCAAGGCTTAAGGAGGAAGCATTAACAGCAGGGTGCATACATATGGCAGTCACCTGGAGGCACTTCTCCAGCCCCGAGTCCGGCAGCTTCCTTTCCCCCAACTCTCCTGCAACCCTGCTATGACAGCCATGGTTATCCAATTAGGCAAATTTTGCTAGGGGTAAGGGATGGATTCGTCCTTACCTATTCAGAAGAAGATACAAAATGGGTAGGAGGAAGAGAAATCCCTGCCCCTCAAAAGAAAACAAGATAGCGAATTTTTTTTTTTTTTAACACAGAAATTAATTTAGTGCTTAAGTGGCAGACACTGGGCTAAACGCTTTACAGACATCACAGCTTCTTGAATTCCTCACAACAACCCTATGAGGTAGGTACTAATGCTTTAGCCCCATTTTACAGATAAAAAAAACTGAGTAGTTACCTTTTAACTGAGCAGTTAAAAGACACTTTGGCTCAATGTCACAAAGCAAGTTAATGGCTGGGCCAGGATTTGAACCGGGTCTGGCAGACTCCAAAACCCAGAGCTCGAAACCAATGCCCTTTTCTGCCACCTGGCCTGGGTTTTGTTTTTTAACAGTCAAGTCATTACAAAGATGGAAAAGGGCTACTTACAGCAGAAGTACAGAGTACAATGTCCATTTGTCACAAAAAACAAATCTGTATTTTCTCTTACCATTGGACGCTTCAACAGTGAGTTAGCACAGTTCTGAAAGATGGCGTCCCATCAAACATGCACTGCGACCCTGCATCACATGGTTTTACAGTCATAAATACAAGTTACGGTACACATTCGCTACATTTTTTTAAGAATTGTTTTAAAAGTCAATGTTTTGATTAAATCAAAATTGGCTCACAGATGTTCTGTCCTCGGAAGATATCAGAAAGTGGAAATGAAGGTGTATGCAGTGGGTAGTGTCCCTCCGTGTTGTCACTCCTCACATTGTGTGCTGCAGTTCGGTGCTTCTGGCTGTGTAGTGCTCCATGTGCGTGTCTCCTGGTATGAAGTGTGCCAGTGGCCCCACTACGCCCACACTTTTGGCCTCGGGAGCGCGCCTGGTTACCCACCAGCAGGTAACTGTGTGCCTTTGAGCTGTTTGGCTGTCTGGTTTTAGGTCTGTTTTGGTTTTTTTATTTTTTTTTTTGTTGTTGTTGTTGTTGTTGTGGTTTAAGCTTTTTTTTTTTTTTTTTTGGTTTGTTTCTGATCTCCAGTTGGTGCAGATTATGTTGGCAGCCGATGACTGCAGAAAAAATAAAAATATCAAAACAGAAAAGAAAAAAAGAAGGCCCTCCCCAAACCAAAGGACTTAAAAAAGCAACCCATATGGCGAGGAATGGAGAGAGGATCCTATTGTCTTGGAGGCCCATGGAATCTACTTCAGTCTATGAAACGTTCTCCGAAAAGAGCACCGCTGGCTGGCTGGGAGAGCTCTGTTCTCTGTGTTTCCTACTTCTGTGTACATTCTTGGGTTCAAGTTTGCTTGGATTTTGACTTTTTTTTAATGTTTAATAAAAAAGCAGTGTCTGCTGCCATGTTGCGTTTCTTTCTCTCTTTGTCTCTGTCTGCCTCTGTCTCTGTGCTTGTAGCTGTTCCTTGGAGCGCGGTGTGGTGTTCTTGATGTAGTGAGCTCAAGTCTGCGGCTGTTTCTGGGGACGTGGTGGAGGCTGCATGTTCTGTTCTCTCCAGGAAGAGCTAGTGGTTTTCTACCCTGTGTGTTGGTGAGCAATGTGCAGAGGCAGAGCCGCTGAAGTATGGTTCCTGAGGGGGTGGCGAAGCACCGCCCTCACTCCAGGTTACCTCATCAGCCCTCGATTTTTGGGCCCCCGCCTTGGGGCGGCCAAAGCTGAGAGGCATCAAAACCAATGCACAGCCAGCCCCTGCCACTAGCCCCTGCCGGTCTGCACATCTTCTACTTATGTTCCTTGGAGAAGAAATGGTTGGTTGCCATGTTTCTGTTAGCAGTCATGTAATGCCATTGCCCGCTCTGGTACATTCACTTGGTCACCAATTTGCCTCTGACCTTTGGAGCAGCCAGGCCCACAGGGCCCATTGTGAGGGTCCTGGGGAGACTAGCCCACCCTGCCCACTGCTTTCCCAGCTGCAAAGGTGAGCAAAACAGGCCTCCCTAGGAGTGGGGCCTCTGGCTCCCAGCGCCTCTGCGATGTCAGCAACCAGCCTCCTCCCTCAGCCCATGGCCTAGTTCGACGAATCAGACCAAGATTTGGACGGTCTTGCTGATTTTCAGAGTGGGTGCCGCTGCTTTTCAAAGGCAATCCTCCACCTCTCCCGCCTACCATTCTTGGCAGACTAGGGGGTAGTCCATTTGGGCCCCCTGCAGAGCTGTTGAGTCCCCTATACAAATGAGGTGTGGCGTGTCCGCCCTGGTTCAATCCAGAATGTCTGACCTCCACAAGGTCAGTTTGCTCAAAGGTTCTGCTGCGAAGTCCAGCAGCCCTCATCACCTCCTCCATCTGTCATCCCCACAACCAGACCCTCTCAACAGCAGAGAGCAAGAGGACCATTCCTGGCCCAGTGGGAGTGAGAGTCAGTGACCCTAACCAGGCTCTAGAAGGAAAGCAGCAATAGCCAGCTGGGAGCTGCTACTGGTTTCTAAGTCCCTTGCCAGGCTTCATCCTCAGTGAAGCCATGATTCCCACCTGGTCCAAGCCTGGGCCTTGACTCTGCACCCTCAGCTCTTCAGAGGGCCCCAAGCAGGACCTGCGCAGGTCCCTCATTCGCCCTCTTATCACTGGGGTGTCTTTTCCAAGAACTGACCCCAAGGCCCTCCCATGCCCATAGGGAGCCCAATGGCATTACATAACCCTGAGCCCAGGTCTATGAAGTGCACTAGTCGAGTGAAGGCGAGGCAGGTGTGTTTAGAACAAAGTGGCCGTCAGGATTACCTTGTCCACTGAGGTTGGGGTTTGTGTAGTCCCAAGTATCTTGATCATTCTTAAACACATTCAAGCGTGTAGGCTTTGCATATTCAATCTTCAGAGTGCAACAGCCAGAATAGATGTCAGCCCCATTAAGCGAGGCCTTGGCCCGTTGGGCACTTTGCACAGAGTCAAATTCCACCATGGCCTGGACTCCATTCTTCCGGAAAATGACAATTCTCTGGACAGGACCACAAGGATTACAGATAGTGTAAAGAACATCCGTGGTTATGGAATATATGGGGTTCAAGATGGTAAAGAGAAGCACGCTGTTAACGCTCCGGGAGTCATCTGAGTCCCCAGGGCGAGAGATCAAAAGCAGGGTGACCAGCAATATAGATTTGGTTGTCGGCTGCGTAGTTCACTGCATTGCAAGTCCCCAACACATCTTCAAATTCTACCAGTGCTTGTCTCTTCTTAGGCATCACCACCACATAGCTGATGGGTCCAAACTCCTGCAACGCCTCCACAAGATCAGCTTCTACCACACCGTCAATCAGGCCCCTGATGTGGACAACTGGGGAGGCAGCGGTTTTGTGGGGGTCATCGTAGTTCTCCCCACCGCCGCCTCCCGCCGCCCCGGCTCCTCCACCGCCGCCGCCACCGCCTCCGTGCTGGTCGCCGGCGTTGTCAGTCTTCAGCCGTTTCGGAGCCCGGCCGCCCTCACTGCCGCCGCCGTAGTAGCGGCCACCGCCGCCTCCGCCGCCCGCCGCCGCCATCTTCACCATCGCTCCCGACCGCCTCAGCTGCTCCTCAGGCTGCTGCCTCTGCTCCAGCCGCCGACGCCGCTTCTCAAGATAGCGAATTTTTAAAACTTGCTTCTTTCTCTCAACGGCACTTCACTGAGCAGCTCTGAAGAAGGCAGTGACAGGCAAGTGTGAGGGGCCACTACAGAGACTGCTAGGTCCCTGAGGTGGGCGTGGGACCTGTAGCCCGGAGCCTGTTGGGATGCCAGGGCTGAGGAACATGGGGGAAAAGAGTGAGGGCAAATCCTGTCCCTCAGCATGACACAGTGAGAGGGGTGTGACTCAGCCAGTGCAGCCCAGGGGGACCAGTGAGCAGGACCAGAGTTCCTCCAGGAAGTCAGCTCCTGAAACCGGAACACTGGTTCAATATTGTTTAAGCGTGTCCCACAAACATTCCTGTGCTGGAAATGTCCCCAACAGGGTAAAATTGAAAGGTGGTAGAACATTGAGGTGGGGGCTGGAGGGAGGTAATTAGGTCATTGAGGGTGTCACTCTCAAAGAGAAAATTTCTTTTTAATTAGCACAATAGTACATATGTGTGGGGTACATCGTGATATTTCAATACACATACACAATGCGCTCTGATCCCAGGGTAATTAGTACGTCCATCTCCTCATAATTGCTTTCTATTTGGAGATTTTGAGTTCTTCCAGTTCTTCATAAAATGTACAGTGGTGTATAAATGTACACTGCTGTGAACTAAGACACCCTACCAGGCTCTAGAACTCTGGAACTTATTCCATGTTTCAGCACCTGTTATTTTCTTCTATACCCCTCCTCCCACTGTTCTGAACCTCTAGCAGTTACTATTCTACTTTCCTTCACCTTGAAATCAACATACTTAGCTTCTACGTATGAAAGATAACATTCAGTATTTACCCTTCTAGGTCCAACTTATTTCACTTAACACAATGTCCTCCAGTTCCATACATTTTGCCACAGTGGCAGGATTTCTTTCTTTATGGCTGAATAATAGTCCATGATGTGTGTTTGTGTGTGTACCATGTTTTCTTTACCCACTCATCCATGGATTGACAGCTAGGTTGATTTCATACGTGGCTACGGTGAACAGTGCTGCATAAACATAGCAGTGCACATTTTGTTTCCTGTGGACTTATCCCCAGATCAGGATAGTTAGATCATACAGTAGATCTATTTTCAGGATTTGGAACCTCCATAATGTTCTCCATGACAGGTACTAATTTACATTCCCACTAGCAGTGTTAAGAGTTCGCTTCTCTCTACACGCTCACCAGCATTTGTATTTTTTGCTTTCTTTGTAATAACCATTCTGACTGGGGTGAGGTAACACCTCATTTGTAGTTTTGCTTTGCATTTCAGAAGACAGTAATGTAGTTCTTGTGGGACCCCAGTTAATTTTCATGAAAGCGAGTTGTCTTAAAACATACTGCTACCCCCACCCAGCTCACACTTGACTCTCTTCTGCATGCAGCTGGTTCCCATTCCATTTCTTCATCATGTTATGACACAACCAGGGGGACACTCACCAGAGGTCAAACACCTGGGGCTGCCCAGTTTTGGACTTTCAACCTCCAAAACTATGAGCTAAATAAACCTATTTTTCTTATATAATGTACCCAACATTAAATACTCTGTTATTGCAGCAGAAAGCAAACTAATAGAGAGAAGGAAAGACAGAGCTGGGAGAAGAGGGAGCAGGGGAGAGAGAGAGAACAGAGCTTCTCTATATGGTAATTATAAGTCAGCACCATCACAGCAGAAACAACTGGGCACCTGTTAGGTTGCCATGTACATAGCAGGTGCTCAATAAAAACCTGTTGGTGGTAGAATTAAATGTAACTTCTTAGAAAAGCCTATTTACCTCAGTGAAATAAATACCTGATGAACTGAGTTGAATTTAAATAGTCAGTGGATTAGTGGTATAATTTGAGAAGCTATGGGAAAAAATGGTCCCTTGCCCCAATTGCTCTTGGAGTGGGACTGCCAGAGTGCTGGAAGTTTCCAGGTTCCTTTTCTGGGTTAATGGGGTGATCGAAACCTTGTTGAAAAGCATATATTATCTAGGAGGGATAACTGATGAAGCTACCATGTCACCCAGCAACCCAGATGGAATTCAACTCAATGGCCAGCACTGCCAGACTCACAGGGCCACCAGGGTTCTGTCCTGAGGGGCCACCACTGGCCTGGCAGAAAGCAGTATGGTGGGGAACCAGTGCTCTCTGTGGTAGATGTGGAAAGGAGTTCAGTATGAGGGTGCCATGAATTTGCCATTCCTGCCTCTTAACCTTGATTCTTTATATATATTAACCCCCACAAAGATCAGGACCCCTAAGGGAATGTCAGCTGGGATGGACATTCTGGAAGGGTACTGAACATAGGAGTTTTGACTGAAAGCAATGCCAGGGAATATGGAGCTGATGCACAGTACGAGAATACCAGGAGGCCTTGTGAGTTGGGTGGTAGGGGACTGGAAAAAGGTTAGCAATCTGACTTCCTATTTCAACCCTGTCTTTGTGAGCACAGTCTAGAGGGTACCCATACCTCTTGCTCCCTCATTACATGAATTTTTCTGGCTCTTATCAAACCTTCCTGTCAAGTTACCCTAACAACAGAGGAAAGTGAATGAATCATTCCATGGACACCCAGGAATAGTACCCACAGCTGCCATGAACAAAATATGTCTTTAAAACCCAGTTCTAACTTGAGAATTCACTTATAGTTTACATTATATCGTATGACTATTGCTTTCATGGAGAAATATTTAAATTACTATCATTTCTAGTTGAGTAATGTTATCTGCTACCACAGATCAAGCTCAAAACCTCAAGTGATTAATACTTTAGAAATTAATTTTTTGCTAACATAAAGTCTGTGTGGGTGGGTTGGTCAGTAGACAGCCTGCCCCTTGGTCTTGTGATTCCACCCTCATTAAAGAAGTCTAAGTCCTTTCAATTCAAGCAACAGATGGGGAAAGAGATCACTTCTTAATAGCCTAGACCCAGGATTGACAGCTATTCTCCCACACTCCGTGAGCAAGAACTTGTCACATAGTTCTACCAAAACATGTGGGTAGCTCATAAATCTTTACCCCCATCAGTTAATCTCAAATATGTGGGTTAAATTAATGTTCCAGAATGAGATGCTGAGTTATCCCACATCTTTACTCATCCCAAGCACAGTACATACACTCCCAAAGGCAATCTATCCCCACTTAAGAAACACATGGGCCGTTCATTTTCAAAAAGACACAATTTCCATTTGTAATGTCAATGAAAACCAATCTTAACAGACTATTCCATTTTACCTCCTCCTTTCACTACTCTCTGTTCTCTCCCTTTCAATCCAGTTGGGTGCCATCAGGATTTTGAAAGTGGGCCCAAAGCCATGTTGAATAGTGTCAGGAAATGGCTGGCTGGCTGTCCACCAAGAGACCTTCCAAAGTGGCATTATCTTAATGAATTTTTCACAGTCCATGGTCTGGCCAGAAGACTTATAGGTCCAAAAATTCAATCTTGTTGATGTTCCAAGATTTGCCTGACTTAGGAGAGTTGTTTTATACAAACTAAACTCACAAGACACCAAAACTCACCAAAAAGTCAATACCTCTATTGACAAGGGGATGTGCAAATGTCAAGAATATCAAATATTCAAAGTGTTCTACTCAGCATTCCTTCCTCCCTGAAGAAAATCTATTGAGGAGTCAAATGACAGTGGGGAAGTTCCTTGGTGAGTCTGGAACCAGAGCGTGGGTTCTTAGTTAGATGATTTGAAACCTCAATGGCATTGTGGGACCAGTCTGATGAAGATATCAGCACTGGAACATTCATCCAGTTTTTCAGGGATCTGTCTTAATTCTATGTTCACTAACTCCCTTTCCAGCCGCCATATTCTTCCTTTGAACACAGCTATACCATCAATAGAATTCCTGACAGACCTGTTCTCTGCCTTCTTCTAACACAGCAGACATTTCTTCTCTACAGGTGTACAGGGGGCCTTGTCCATTGTGTTAATTTTATAATCTAGCTCATGGAGCTTGGGAAAGGAAGAGAGGGTCAGGACACAGATACCACCCTCATCTCCACCTACATCAACTGATGTTGTCCTAGAATGAAACTTTGATTTATTTTTATTTATGTGAAAGTTTACTTGGAGTTCTCAGCAGGAAAAGATTGAATATTTGTAGGTCCTTGATTGAAAAAAATTGCTTTCCTCATTTACTGGGGCCAAGGCAGTCTCAGCAAGATGCCTACAATGCTCCCATTCAAGGTTGTAACTCAGAGCGGCTGGCAGCAAATGCACACTGAAGGATGAATCCTAATCAAAGCCAAGAGGGGCTGCCAAGATCAGTGCCAGAGAAAGCTATTGAGTTTCGGTTGCACTGAGTGAGAACTAGACTGGATGGATCAGGAAAAGGTCACCAGCCACAGTGCAAGAAACAGACTGGAAGCCAATGGCAAAGAGGGTTCAAGGAAAGTGAAATAGGGTAGAGACTTGAACAAAACCAAGGGCACCAGGGGGCACTTTTTGGGGGGATAATTGGTTCATTGAAAGCAGAAGACTATTCCAGGCAAGGTGGCACACACCTGCAATCCCAGCAACTCAGGACTGTGAATTCAAGGCCAGCCTCAGTAACTAGCAAGACCCTTTCTCAAAATTAAAAATAAAAAGGATGGGGAATATGATTCCATGGTAGAGCATCTCTGGGTTCAAATCCTAATATTGAAAAGAGAAAAAAAGAAAGCAAACTCAAGACTAAGCTAGGTACTGAGATACCTAGGGAAGCAAACTTCTCTGAGTTTACAACATCAACAGGCAATTACATGGGATGGTGAAGAAAGGGACTCAAGCATGAGAACAAGGAAGGACAAGCCACAGCCAGATTGTTCTCACATGCAACCAGTATATATAAAACCTGCTTTGTGGTTTCAGCTCTGACAGTAATTGGAAGTTTGACTTCTGCAGCTCATTTTACCTCTCTGAGCCTTGGTTTTCTCCACTCTTAAATGAGGAATTTGAAATCAGTGCTGTCTGGGTCCTCTCCTGTTGTGGTACAATGATACTGGGCCTATAAGGATTAAGCAACCCTCTGCATACACATCCGTTGATGTCCTATGCTGAAAAGATCAGCCTACTAGAAAAAGTCTGGTGGCTTTTTGGTTTTTACTTTTCAACATTTTACATACATAAAAACAGCCCTGCAACCATCTCCCAGAATAAGAAACAGAACTCTTACCAGCAACTCAGTAACTTCCCTACGTCCCTCCCTTGCACTCTCTCCACCCCCAAAGTGACTACCCTCCTAACTTCAAACAGGATGTAGGATTAGTTTTGTCTGTTTTAGAACTGTATATGAATTGAATCATGCAGTACATACTCTTTTGTATCTGGCTTTGTTTACTCAGTTATGTGTCTGGGAGACTCCCCCATGCTGTTGCATGTAGCTAGATTGGTTTTTTTTCTTGCTGCTTTATAGTGTTCCATTGTATGAATACACTACAAATGTACTTAACCATCTTGTTGTATTTGGACTTTTGAGTTCTTATTTTGGTATTATAAAGAATGTTGCTATGGAAATGCTCACACCTGTCTTTAGGGACACATTGGTAAGCCATTTTGTATTATCCATTACTGTGCAACCATTGCCACAAATTTAAAATAATTCATATTTATTATCTCACAGCTTCTGTAGGTCAGAAGTCCAAACACAGATTAGCTGAGTCATCTGCTGCAGGGTCTTCCAGAAGACTGCAATTAGGTATTGGCTGGGGCTGGATTTTCATCTGATAGCTCAACTTGGGGAGGATTTGCTTCACACAGTTGTTGGCAGAATTCGAGACTGTTAAACTGAGACTTCGGTTCCAAGCTGGCTATTGGTCAAAGTTGACCCTCATTTCCTCACCATGTAGACTCCAGTATAAAAGCAATACAGTCTGCTGATGAATAGAAGTGACAGTAATCACACAATCACTGTAGCCATATCCCATCACCATTGCTGTATTCCACCTGTTAAAAGCAGGTTGGGGGTCCCATCCGCCCTTGAAGGGAGGGAATTACACAAGAGCATGAATTCGAGGAAGTACAGAACATTAAGATCACCTTAGAGTCTGGTTGCCCCAAGTTCTGTTGGGACCATCACTGGGAATGGAACTGCCTGGTTGTAGACTCCACTTTGGGTTTGGAAACCCATTAATATTCCATTGTGGTAGTGCTGATTGACATCCTCACCAGCATCCACTCCGTGTCTTGAATTAGATTTTATACAGTTTTCTTTCTGGTATGAGTTGTCCAGTTGCTCCTGCAAAAAATGAAAAATGGCTTTCTGCACCATGAGCTATAAAGTTTAGGAGGATGCAAAATGCACACTTTTCCAAATGCAGAGTCCAAAAGGTGCTGTTCCAGTAGCACCATTGGTGCTAGTGACCATTAGGCCATGGGCTGACAGACAATGGAAACAATCTGACCTACCCACTTAATCAAAGTCCTCTGCAATTAACCACCATCTATCCAGCCACTAGATAGTGAGAGCCACTGGGAGTAAGTCTGATTGGGTCCTGAACTGTCAACCTAAAGAGGTGTTGATATACAGTAACATGAAAGGTCCCCATTGACAATCCTCTTTCACAAAAATGTACATGGTGGCCACTCATCAACTGTTTAATTAGGATACAGCAGGAGGGGTGATGCTCCAGGCATTTGCTCCCAAGTAGGTACCTCTATTTCAAAAGGAGCACAAGGTTCTAGGTGTAGGAGAATTCTGGGAGTCGGAGGGATGAAGGGGGCCAAGAGCATTTTGGGATTTCCATGAGTTTCATTGAGATTTCTGCCCAAGTGTCTCCAGCAGGGTGGGCTCCTGAAAGCCACTAAGTAGTGGTAATAACAGCCTGGGATGACAATGTGAGTGAGCTGCCTGGATATGGAAAGGTTCACAAAAGGTTTTCAAAGAAGTTTTTAGGGGACAATTGATTTGAGTAGGTTCTGCATAAAAATACTCTCCTCTGGACACCTGTGAAATGTTGACGCTAATTGGGGCTTCTGATGCTGATTGTGGAGGGGCTTCAGGGGTTGCTGTTTTTCCTCCACTGAATCCCAACTCCTTTCCCCTATTCCCTTTCATTGGGGCTGTTAGTGTATCGATGTAAAGAGTATTAAATGGAAGCGTGCTTTTGTGTGGAAGTCATTACTTTGAACACCTGTTCACTGTTGAGTTTAATTGGATTACAGCTGGTGCTGATTGTGTGTGAAGGGGGCTGCTCCTCTCACTGAGGAGTTCACTGTCAGTGGTAACAGTGGGGAAGTCAACGCTACAAAGTTCAGCTCCCACATCGTAAGGTCAAGTGCTCCACGTGCCACATGGCTAGCTGCCTCTGAGGTGCACCCTGGCAAATTTAGACAGGGGAGAAGAAAAAAAGGTGCCCACCTCTTGGGTCTCTTTTATTAAATCAGTTCAGTTCTGTACATAGAAATTCAGGGGAAGGTGTCTGATATAAATTTAGCCTCATTATTTACAAAGGAAACAAAGCAATGGCTAGTTTGCTCAGAGTAATATTCTTAGCACCATTAACTGCTCACCTATGTCCAGAGATGATAGGGGCTGAACAAACACATAAAAAGGACACTGATAATGTAGCTCCAGGGTAGGCAGATAATGGCAGATTAAGATTGCATTCCTGATTGAAGAGTAAGAAAAGAATGTCAGTAGACTTTAATAATGTGTATTTAAAAAAAAAAAAAAAAAGCTCAAGTTGTTGACTTAAAAGTACAGATGCTGACTTGCATATTTCAGTCATGCAGATGTAATTCACATTACTTATTCATTTAATATCAAAATGCTTTGAAACAATGAAACATCAAGTCTACTTTATAAAGGCTCTTGCTTCATATTAATATTAACTTCTATGATTCTCAAGATGACCCAGTGTCCCAGAGATGCCAATAACTCCTAAAAGCCATAAAACCTCCATACTGAAGATAATCTGCTGATTCTTGGTTTTGGATGCTCCATGGGTACAGCTAACAGGCTTTGTGGATGTGACGCATCTTTGGAGGAGGTGAAGCAGAAGTGCTCCTAAGAGTACTGATTCTTATGAGTAATTGTAACTGAACTCTATTCCAGGGCCTGGGGGCATGTAGCCTGGTGGTAGAGCATTTACCCAGCATGCACAAGGTCCTGGATTCTATCCCCAACACTGAAAAGAAAAACTAAATGATATTCCAGGACTCCATTTTTTCATTGTTTCAGTATTTGCACAATCCCTCTGTCCATTGAATTTTTTAAAAATCCCACTTGATCATTTTTGTTTGCCGAGACTGAGGTCTCTGTCACCATCCAACCTCAGTCCAGCAGAGAAAGTGTGGTGGAAATTTTCCCCAGAGTCAACAGCAGGCAAGACATAAAATATCAGCCTTTCCCGCTCTGAGTTCCACAGACAAGCCAGCATGGTGACACCCTGGTCTTTAGGGAAGCAGCTGCCCCTGAACTGCCTGTGGAATCCCCAGAGCCAGAATCCAGCCCAGCTTGCTGGTCTAGCTGTGGGGTCTTGGTGAGTCACTCCACCCTGTGGATAGGATCAAATGAAAAAAACATTGCAAAAATGCTGTCAACTGTGAAGAGCCTTACAAATATAGAGATGTTTATGACTCAAGAGGCAGCCTTTCAGTGTTGTTTCAGATTTTTCTGCGTGAGAAACTGTATTGCTATGAAAGGCAACAGTGAGAGATTTAAGGGCGGGAAGTGTTGGCCCTCTCTTCTGTTCTCTTTTTGATTACTTATGATTGATGATTCCTTTCAAGCAGACACCAAATACAGCTTTACTGCTGATCAATAGACGTTCTTCCTCAGTTGTTTCTGTTTTGTTCTCTACTTTTGTAAATTCTAGGGAAATAAGAATAGAGATATTGGTTCCGTAGTCTCTGTACACTTCTATATCATTGTGTGTATGTGTAATCTTAAAACAAACCTAGACAGAAACTGAGCATTCTTGGTAGTTTGTTAAAAAAAAAAAATGTGACCCCTTTAGTCCTGCCAAAGTTTGTTCTATGGACTGGGGGTCCATGGGTGTGGAAAGAAGACAGGAAGTCCCGTAGTTTAGCGGGGGGGAAAGGTGGAAAAAGCTCATACATCAAAATTAAATAGGCTTTATTCTTGCAAGACTTCCCAAAGCTATTAGTATACAAATGTTCATGGTGAGCCGCCAAGAACAAAATAGAAGATGTAGCATTTCCGAATTCTCTGACCGTGAAACAGACTATGTCCAGCATGCCATCTTGCAGGATTAGCGTTTCACAGAATGATACCCCTTGGACAGAGCATCCAAACCACTGGCTGGCATCAGAGTGACTGTCTTGGTTTACAGCTGTTCGGCAGGCAGACGTGTGCACATTGTTCTGGAAGCATAGCACACAGCAGTGAGATCTGGGGTTGCAAACATAACATAAGCTTTTTGGAAAGAAGCACAATGTGGACTTGAAATTCAGTGAGTACACACAGGCAAAGCCAGACCCACCTCACACCTAGCTTCTCTGCTTCTCTTCTGATTGGTCAGTACAGTCACCATACTGATGCTCCATTGTTCTTACCTACTGCCCTGGGATATAAAGATTGGGAGGGAAAAAGAAACCAATGATGGTAGAAACAGTCATGCAGACCATACTGTCCTGGTGAACCATGATTTGCTTTTGATTCTGGGAAGTGAGTTTGGGAAGATTCCCCAGATAGCTTACTTGACCTCAACAGAACTGTCCCTTGTATGCCACCAAATGAGCTTCATGGTTAGTCCTGCCCATTGCAGTTGGCCAAGTGCCCAACAAGGTCTGAACAGGTCCAAGTGTTTCTTCCCCAAGTTTGAGCTGTCAGACTCTCTAGGTAGGGAGTGGCAGCTCAGTCTCTTCAGAAAAGATATTTCTAGAAGATCAAGGCTCCTATGCTCCTGGTGCATTCTGAAGCACAATTAGGAATTCAGAGGAGTAAATCCACACTGAACCAGTCCCACTCCCAGTGTCTTATTCTAGGTTACAAGTAACCAGCAGGACTTTTTGATTCTACATTCCCAATCCCCAGGATTTAGAAGAGAAAGGAGCGCCCTTAGGGTAGTCGTTGACTTGACACTTTGGGGGTTTTGTTCATGGTTCAAGCAAACTCGACTTTTATACCACTACTTCCATGATAGGACTCTGGCTAGCAGATTGCAATTTTACATTCACAGTGTTGTGCTCCACTGGACTTAAAATGCAGCAACACTAGACCCTCGTTCATCCCAAAATCCCCAGCACAGAAGAGAGCTGCTGGGTGGCTGTCTCATCTACTCATCTGTGTTTCAAGTGGAAGCAAGAGAAAGGAGAAAAGATGAAGACAAAAAGGTACACATCAGGCAAGCCCACCCCCATTTATCAGGGAAAAAACAGGGTCCTCCATTTCTAGAATTCATTAGACAGGTTACCCTTACAGCTCATGGGCCAGGACTGAATACTTAGCCATCCCCTAAGTAAATAAATCCCTGCAGGAAATGGGCAAGTTTAAACTAGGCTCATAGTTGCCCTAAACAAGATAGGATTCCTTAATAAGGAAGGAGAGATGGATGAGGAGGCAAGTCAGTGGCTGGAATGTCTGATGTGGATGGAACTGAAAACACTTTTTTTGTTTTGTTTTGTTTTTGTTTTAATAATTTTTAGTTGCAATCAATCTTTACTTTGTTTATATGTGGTGCTGAGAATGGAACCCAGGCCTCCCACGTGCTAGGCAAGCGCTCTACCACTCAGCTACAACCCCAACCCCATTAATTTACTTTTATTCCTAAAAAATAGATTAGATTTTAAAAGGATGTGTTCTGGCATATCTCTTCACAGGTAAAGAGAAGACTTAATTTATCTTAGATTCTACTGAGAAACCTGCATGCTCCTCTGGCCAGTGAAAGGATCCAATTGTGGGCAGGGAAGTGGTTCTTTTTAAATAAATCATTCTGTTGTCAGAAATTGAGCACACTCCTTCATCCTTTGGGTTCCTTCATGAATCACCAGACAGCATCCCTTTCCATTTATTTGCCTGTGTTGTGTTGCAAATTAAGTTTTAAAAGGCATTTTTTTCTCAAAGAAGATTTAAAGAATAGAGTACCCCCACAACCACAACCACCCAGGATAATGAACTGTAGATGCTGTCATCCCAGGAGGGTTTAATGACAGTGTTCGATGTGTGTGTGGACAGCAGAGGCTGCCTTCAAAGTTGTCTCTGTGAATGGGCTTCAAGATGTTTTGACTAATATCTGTTACAAGGAAACTCACTATTAATTGCATATTGTCATAGCTCTTAGTCCAACATAAGTGTTAGCCCAACAAAGCCTTCTCTCCTTGGGAGAAGAGAACAGGAACACAGTTTAATTTTTTTGCATTGGGTAAATGCTTTCTCCAAGTCCTTCTCCATTCCTTAAGTTTTCTCGGAGAAAATCAAGTTGAGGGAAGTCGCCCTGTCTGTGTGACGTCAGCTGTAAGACACCCCTATCCCAGCATCCCATGCCTTTGAAAGCCCAGCAGCCTTTCTCAATGAGGGACACAGAGGCATTAGAGCTTTGGAGGCCCCACGTCGCTCAGATGACGATGTGGGATGCTTCCAGACACCCCTCAGCCCTATGCTCTCTTGTATCCCTATGTAACCTGATGCGGGAGAAAATGTGATTTGGAGACAGGCTGATGGGGAATGAGTCAATGTGAGAAAGAAAGAGCAAAAGTAAGGTGGAAGTGTTTACATTTTTAGTTGGAGAGATAGTAACTATTAACTCCAAAAGACATTTTAGTCCATCCTGGACAAATATAGGGAATTGAACCAACTGGACTCCAATCCATTCCCTACTCCCCCACAAATTGATCTCTTTAAAACACAGACTTAATCATACCCATCCCCTCCTTATGCACCTCCAAAGGCTCCCATTACCCTCAAGATGAAACCCATACCTCTCAGCCTGGCACAGTCTTCACAGACAGGTCCAGCCTCCTCTTCCAGCCTGTCTCCACCATGACTCCTCCTCTTTCCCCTCCCACCACCACACTGGAGCCACAGTAGGCTGCTCGCTGTCCCCACAGCCAGTGCACTTCATGCCTTCTGACCTTGGCTATGGGACTCCCTCTCCCTAGGATGCTTCCTCTTCCTTTTGCCTAAGTTCGTGTTCATCCTTCAGGACCAATTTAAATGTCATCTGCTTGGGCTGGGGATATAGCTCAGTTGGTAGAGTGTTTGCCTCGCAAGCAAGCACAAGGCCCTGGGTTCAATCCCCAGTACTGAAAAAAAAAAAAAAAAAAAAAAAAAAGTCATCTCCTATGTATTGCCTCTGGCAGGATTCATCTTGCCTCCTCTGGGCTCTGTGCCCTTCGCCCCTACCTCAACTACAACACTGAAAACACAAAAATCGTCACATTTTTGTGTCCTCAGTTAGATTATGAGTGATCATTTCAGCAGTAATTGTTCTATTGACTGCTATCATCCCAGCAGCTAGTATAAGCAGAAGAAAAGTACGGTGTGTTCAAAGATTCAGATATCCTGGCAAAGAACATTCTTTTGTTGTTCTCCTTCGATTTCCCTCCAGGTCATTTCCATAGATTCCAAGCTCTCATTGAACAATTTTTCTTCTCAAAAATAAGAAGTCCTCTTCCCAACCACACTCTGCCTTCATTTGGTGGCATCCAAGAGTCCTGCCATAAGAGCTATGGAATGCAGTCCTGCTTGGCATTCTCAGCAGGAAGCCTAAGAGAAACAGAAAGATCAGGGCTGTGAGGAATCACCTTGCCCTAACTTTCACCTCCCTAGAGCCAGGTTTCTCTTGCCTGAGGCAAGGTGGCCCTTCATCAGTACACTTCAGACTGAGGAGCTGCTGAGACTATTGGGAGAAACACTGCAAACAGCAGGAAAGTACTGAAAGGATAATTATGGAAAGATTAAATAAATACCTCTCTCCTTCTCTCTCTCTCTCTCCCTCCCCCCACTGACTTACCACAATGCTACAAAGTTGCATTTGGAGCCAAACAAGCACTCAGCACTCAGCACATAGTAAGCCAAAGAAGCATTTGTTTCTGCTGAGACTATTGGGAGGTGTGCTGCAAACAGCAGGAAAGACTGAAAGCATAATTAGGGAAAGGTTAAATAAATACCTCTCTCCTTCTCTCTCTCTCTCTCCCCCCTCCCCCCACCCTCTTACCAATGCTACAAAGTTGCATTTGGAGCCAAACAAGCACTCAGCAATCAGCACATTGTAAGCCAAAGAAGCATTTCTTTCTGCTGAGACTATTGGGAGGTGTGCTGCAAACAGCAGGAAGGACTGAAAGCATAATTAGGGAAAGGTTAAATAAATACCTCTCTCCTTCTCTCTCTCTCTTCCTCCCTCCCCCCACCCTCTTACCTTAATGCTACAAAGTTGCATTTGGAGAAAAACAAGCACTCAGCACTCAGTAGTAAGCCAAAGAAGCATTTGTTTCTGCTGAGACTATTGGGAGGTGTGCTGCAAACAGCAGGAAAGACTGAAAGCATAATTAGGGAAAGGTTAAATAAATACCTCTCTCCTTCTCTCTCTCCTCCTCCCCCCCTCCCCCCAATCCTTACCTTAATGCTACAAAGTTGCAATTGGAGAAAAACAAGCACTCAGCACATAGTAAGCCAAAGAAGCATTTGATTCTGCTGAGACTATTGGGAGGTGTGCTGCAAACAGCAGGAAAGAACTGAAAGCATAATTAGGAAAGGTTAAATAATACCTCTCTCCTTCTCTCTCTCTCCTCCCTCCCCTCCCCCCACCCTCTTACCTTAATGCTACAAAGTTGCATTTGGAGAAAAACAAGCACTCAGCACTCAGCACATAGTAAGCCAAAAAGCATTTGTTTCTGCTGAGACTATTGGGAGGTGTGCTGCAAACAGCAGGAAAGACTGAAAGCATAATTAGGGAAAGGTTAAATAATACCTCTCTCCTCTCTCTCTCTCTCCCTCCCTCCCCCCACCCTCTTACCTTAATGCTACAAAGTTGCATTTGGAGCCAAACAAGCACTCAGCACTCAGCACATAGTAAGCCAAAGAAGCATTTGTTTCTGCTGAGACTATTGGGAGGTGTGCTGCAAACAGCAGGAAGAACTGAAAGCATAATTAGGAAAGGTTAAATAAATACCTCTCTCCTTCTCTCTCTCTCTCCCTCCCTCCCCCCACCCTCTTACCACAATGCTACAAAGTTGCATTTGGAGCCAAACAAGCACTCAGCACTCAGCACATAGTAAGCCAAAGAAGCATTTGTTTCTGCTGAGACTATTGGGAGGTGTGCTGCAAACAGCAGGAAAGACTGAAAGCATAATTAGGGAAAGGTTAAATAAATACCTCTCTCCTTCTCTCTCTCTCTTCCCTCCCTCCCCCCACCCTCTTACCTTAATGCTACAAAGTTGCATTTGGAGCCAAACAAGCACTCAGCAATCAGCATATTGTAAGCCAAAGAAGCATTTCTTTCTGCTGAGACTATTGGGAGGTGTGCTGCAAACAGCAGGAAAGAACTGAAAGCATAATTAGGGAAAGGTTAAATAAATACCTCTCTCCTTCTCTCTCTCTCTCCCTCCCTCCCCCCACCCTCTTACCTTAATGCTACAAAGTTGCATTTGGAGAAAAACAAGCACTCAGCACTCAGCACATAGTAAGCCAAAGAAGCATTTGTTTCTGCTGAGACTATTGGGAGGTGTGCTGCAAACAGCAGGAAAGAACTGAAAGCATAATTAGGGAAAGGTTAAATAAATACCTCTCTCCTCCTCTCTCTCTCTTCCTCCCTCCCCCCACCCTCTTACCTTAGTGCTACAAAGTTGCATTTGGAGAAAAACATCACTCAGCATAGTAAGCAAAAAGCATTTGTTTCTGCTGAGACTATTGGGAGGTGTGCTGCAAACAGCAGGAAGACTGAAAGCATAATTAGGGAAAGGTTAAATAAATACCTCTCTCCTTCTCTCTCTCTCTTCCTCCCTCCCCCCACCCTCTTACCTTAATGCTACAAAGTTGCATTTGGAGCCAAACAAACTCAGCACTCAGCACATAGTAAGCCAAGAAGCATTTGTTTCTGCTGAGACTATTGGGAGGTGTGCTGCAAACAGCAGGAAAGAACTGAAAGCATAATTAGGGAAAGGTTAAATAAATACCTCTCTCCTCCTCTCTCTCCTCCCTCCCCCCACCCTCTTACCTTAGTGCTACAAAGTTGCATTTGGAGAAAAACAAGCACTCAGCACATAGTAAGGCAAAAAAGCATTTGTTTCTGCTGAGACTATTGGGAGGTGTGCTGCAAACAGCAGGAAAGACTGAAAGCATAATTAGGGAAAGGTTAAATAAATACCTCTCTCCTTCTCTCTCTCTCTTCCCCCCTCCCCCCACCCTCTTACCACAATGCTACAAAGTTGCATTTGGAGCCAAACAAGACTCAGCACTCAGCACATAGTAAGCCAAAGAAGCATTTGTTTCTGCTGAGACTATTGGAGGTGTGCTGCAAACAGCAGGAAAGACTGAAAGCATAATTAGGGAAAGGTTAAATAAATACCTCTCTCTTCTCTCTCTCCCTCCTCCCTCCCCCCACCCTCTTACCTTAATGCTACAAAGTTGCATTTGGAGAAACAAGCACTCAGCAATCAGCATATTGTAAGCCAAAGAAGCATTTCTTTCTGCTGAGACTATTGGGAGGTGTGCTGCAAACAGCAGGAAGAACTGAAAGCATAATTAGGAAATTAAATAAATACCTCTCTCCTCTCTCTCTCTCTCTCCTCCCTCCCCCCCCCACCCTCTTACCTTAATGCTACAAAGTTGCATTTGGAGAAAAACAAGCACTCAGCACATAGTAAGCAAAAAGCATTTGTTTCTGCTGAGACTATTGGGAGGTGTGCTGCAAACAGCAGGAAAGACTGAAAGCATAATTAGGGAAAGGTTAAATAAATACCTCTTCCTTCTCTCTCTCTCTTCCTCCCTCCCCCCACCCTCTTACCTTAATGCTACAAAGTTGCATTTGGAGAAAAACAAGCACTCAGCACTCAGCACATAGTAAGCCAAAGAAGCATTTCTTTCTGCTGAGACTATTGGGAGGTGTGCTGCAAACAGCAGGAAAGACTGAAAGCATAATTAGGGAAAGGTTAAATAAATACCTCTCTCCTCTCTCTCTCTCTCCTCCCTCCCCCCACCCTCTTACCTTAATGCTACAAAGTTGCATTTGGAGAAAAAACACTCAGCACATAGTAAGGCAAAAAAGCATTTGTTTCTGCTGAGACTATTGGGAGGTGTGCTGCAAACAGCAGGAAAGACTGAAAGCATAATTAGGGAAAGGTTAAATAAATACCTCTCTCCTTCTCTCTCTCTCTTCCTCCCTCCCCCACCCTCTTACCACATGCTACAAAGTTGCATTTGGAGCCAAACAAGCACTCAGCACTCAGCACATAGTAAGCCAAAGAAGCATTTGTTTCTGCTGAGACTATTGGGAGGTGTGCTGCAAACAGCAGGGGAACTGAAAGCATAATTAGGGAAAGGTTAAATAAATACCTCTCTCCTCTCTCTCTCTCTTCCTCCCTCCCCCCACCCTCTTACCTTAGCTACAAAGTTGCATTTGGAGAAAAACAAGCACTCAGCACATAGTAAGGCAAAAAGCATTTGTTTCTGCTGAGACTATTGGGAGGTGTGCTGCAAACAGCAGGAAGAACTGAAAGCATAATTAGGGAAAGGTTAAATAAATACCTCTCTCCTTCTCTCTCTCTCTTCCTCCCTCCCCCCACCCTCTTACCTTAATGCTACAAAGTTGCATTTGGAGCCAAACAAGAACTCAGCACTCAGCACATAGTAAGCCAAAGAAGCATTTGTTTCTGCTGAGACTATTGGGAGGTGTGCTGCAAACAGCAGGAAAGAACTGAAAGCATAATTAGGGAAAGGTTAAATAAATACCTCTCTCTTCTCTCTCTCTCTCCCTCCCTCCCCCCACCCTCTTACCTTAATGCTACAAAGTTGCATTTGGAGAAAAACAAGCACTCAGCACTCAGCACATAGTAAGCCAAAGAAGCATTTGTTTCTGCTGAGACTATTGGGAGGTGTGCTGCAAACAGCAGGAAAGAACTGAAAGCATAATTAGGGAAAGGTTAAATAAATACCTCTCTCCTCCTCTCTCTCTTCCTCCCTCCCCCCACCCTCTTACCTTAGTGCTACAAAGTTGCATTTGGAGAAAAACAAGCACTCAGCACATAGTAAGGCAAAAAAGCATTTGTTTCTGCTGAGACTATTGGGAGGTGTGCTGCAAACAGCAGGAAAGACTGAAAGCATAATTAGGGAAAGGTTAAATAAATACCTCTTCCTTCTCTCTCTCTCCTCCCTCCCCCCACCCTCTTACCTTAATGCTACAAAGTTGCATTTGGAGAAAAACAAGCACTCAGCACTCAGCACATAGTAAGCCAAAGAAGCATTTCTTTCTGCTGAGACTATTGGGAGGTGTGCTGCAAACAGCAGGAAAGAACTGAAAACATAATTATGGAAAGATTAAATAATACCTCTCTCCTCTCTCTCTCTCTCCCTCCCTCCCCCACCCTCTTACCTTAATGCTACAAAGTTGCATTTGGAGCCAAACAAGCACTCAGCACTCAGCACATAGTAAGCAAAAAGCATTTGTTTCTGCTGAGACTATTGGGAGGTGTGCTGCAAACAGCAGGAAAGAACTGAAAGCATAATTAGGAAAGGTTAAATAAATACCTCTCTCCTCTCTCTCTCTCTCTCTCCCTCCCTCCCCCCACCCTCTTACCTTAGTGCTACAAAGTTGCATTTGGAGAAAAACAAGCACTCAGCACTCAGCACATAGTAAGGCAAAAAAGCATTTGTTTCTGCTGAGACTATTGGGAGGTGTGCTGCAAACAGCAGGAAAGACTGAAAGCATAATTAGGGAAAGGTTAAATAAATACCTCTCTCCTTCTCTCTCTCTCTTCCTCCCTCCCCCCACCCTCTTACCTTAATGCTACAAAGTTGCATTTGGAGCCAAACAAGCACTCAGCAATCAGCATATTGTAAGCCAAAGAAGCATTTCTTTCTGCTGAGACTGTTGGGAGGTGCACTGCAAACAGCAGGAAAGAACTGAAAACATAATTATGGAAAGATTAAATAAATACCTCTCTCCTTCTCTCTCTCTCTCTCCCTCCCTCCCCCCACCCTCTTACCTTAATGCTACAAAGTTGCATTTGGAGCCAAAGGAGCACTCAGCACTCAGCACATAGTAAGCCAAAGAAGCATTTGTTTCCTGCAAGTAGGACCTGGGCTCAGCAGGAAGATTGCTCCCTTTTCCACACAACCTTTATTTAAAAAGAAACTTCAAGGACCAGAAACCCAGAAGTACCCGGAGTAGTTGGGGCTGCAAGGAAAACAATGATAAAAAAAGTGCACTGAAAGCTCTCAGATGATCCTGGAAAAGATGAATGTAGTTTTTGTTTCTTTGTTTTTTATTAAATATCATAAATTTACATAGGGCAATGTTGTTTGATTCATTCTGTTATTTTTCCCTTCCCCCCACCACTCCCACCCCTCTTTTCCCTCTATACAGTCCTTCCTTTCTCCATTCTTACCACCCTCCTTATCTCTAACCCTAAACCTAACTCTAACCCTAACGCTAACCTCTCCTACCCCCCATTATATGTCCTCATCCACTTATCAGTGAGATCATTCATCCTTTAGTTTTTTGATACTGGCTTATCTCACTTAGCATGATATCCTCCAAATTCATCCATTTGCCTGCAAATGCCATAATTTTATCATTCTTCATCACACAGTAATATTCCATTGTATATATATGCCACAGTTTCTTTATCCATTCATCAACTGAAGGGCATCTAGGTTGGTTCCACAATCTGGCTATAGTGAATTGAGCAGCTATGAACATTGATGTGGCTATATCTCTGTAGTATGCTGATTTTAAGTCCTTTGGGTATAGGCCAAGGAGTGAGATAGCTGGGTCAAATGGTGGTTCCATTCCAAGCATTCTGAGGAATCTCCATACTGCTTTCCAGAGTGGCTGCACTAGTTTGCAACCCCACCAGCAATGTATGAGTGTACCTTTTTCCCCACATCCTCACCAACACCTATTGTTGCTTATGTTCTTGATAATTGCCATTCTAATTTGGGTGAGATGGAATCATAGGGTAGTTTTGGTTTGCATTTCTCTTATTACTAGAGATGTTGAGCATTTTTTCATATATCTGTTGATTGCTTGTACATCTTCTTCTGTGAAGTGTCTGTTCATTTCCTTAGCCCATTTGTTGATTGGATTATTTGTATTCTTGGTGTAGAGTTTTTTGAGTTCTTTATAGAGTCTGGAAATTAGCACTCTATCTGAAGTATGATTGGCAAAGATATTCTCCCACTCTGTAGGCTCTCTCTTCACATTACTGAGTGTTTCCTTTGCTGAGAGAAAGCTTTTTAATTTGAATCTATCCCAGTTGTTGATTCTTGCTTTTATTTCTTGGGCTATGGGAGTCCTGTTAAGGAAGTCTGCTCCTAAGCCAACAAGTTGAAGGTTTGGGCCTACTTTTTCTTCTATAAGATGCAGGGTCTCTGGTCTGATTCCGAGTTCCTTGATCCATTGTGAGTTGAGTTTTGTGCAGGGTGAGAGATATGGGTTTAATTTCATTCTGTTGCATATGGTTTTCCAGTTTTCCCAGCACCATTTGTTGAAGAGGCTATCTTTTCTCCATTGCATATTTTTGGCCCCTTTGTCTAGTATGAGAAAATTGTATTTATTTGGGTTTGTGTCCGTGTCCTCTATTCTGTACCATTGATCTACCTTTCTATTTTGGTACCAATACCATGCCGTTTTTGTTACTATTGCTTTGTAGTAGAGTTGAAGATCTGGTATTGCGATACCCCCTGTTTCACTCTTCCTGCTGAGGATTGCTTTAGCTATTCTGGGTTTCTTATTCTTCCAGATGAATTTCATAATTGCTTGCTCTATTTCTGTAAGGTACGTCATTGGGATTTTAATTGGAATTGCATTGAATTTGTATAGCACTTTAGGTAGTATGGCCATTTTGACAATATTAATTCTTCCTATCCAAGAACATGGGAGATCTTTCCATCTTCTAAGGTGTTCTTTAATTTCTTTCTTTAGTGTTGTATAGTTCTCATTGTAGAGGTCTTTAACCTCTTTTGTGAGACTGATTCCCAAGTATTTTATATTTTTTGAGGCTATTGTGAATGGGGTAGTTTTCCTAATTTCTCTTTCTGAAGATTCATCACTTATGTATAAAAATGCGTTGGATTTATGGGCATTGATCTACTTTACTGAATTCACTTATGAGTTCTAAGAGTTTTCTGGTGGAATTTCCAGGTTCCTCTAAATATATAATCATGTCATCAGCGAACAGGGATAGTTTGAGTTCCTCTTTTCCAGTTCGTATCCCTTTAATTTCTTTGGTTTGTCTAATTGCTCTGGCTAGAGTCTCAAGAACAATGTTGAATAGAAATGGTGAAAGAGGGCATCCCTGCCTTGTTCCATTTTTTAGGGGGAATGCTTTCAGTTTTTCACCATTTAGAATGATATTGGCCATGGGCTTAGCACAGATGGCCTTCACAAGGTTAAGGAATGATCCCACTACCCCAATTTTTTCTAGTGTTTTGAGCATGAAGGGATGCTGTATTTTATCGAATGCTTTTTCTGCATCTATTGAAATAATCATGTGATTCTTAACTTTTAGTCAGTTGATATGGTGAATGACATTTATTGATTTCCGGATGTTGATCCAACCTTGCATCCCTGGGATAAAACCCAGTTGATCGTGATGCACTATCTTTTTAATATATTTTTGTATGCGATTTGCTAAAATTTTGTTGAGAATTTTTGCGTCGATGTTCATTAAGGATATTGGTCTGAAATTTTCTTTCCTCAATGTATCTCTGTCTGGTTTAGGTATCAGGGTGATATTGGCTTCACAGAATGAGTTTGGGAGGGTTCCCTCCTCTTCTATTTTATGGAATACTTTGAGAAGTATTGGAATGAGCTCTTTTTTAAAGGTTTTGTAGAACTCGGCTGAGAACTCATCTGGTCCCAGACTTTTCTTTGTTGGTAGGCTTTTGATGACCTCTTCTATTTCATTGCTTGAAATTGATTTATTTAAGTTGTGTATGTCTTCCTCGTTCAGTTTAGGTAATTCATATGTCTCTAGAATCTTGTTGATGTCTTCGAGGTTGGCCTGCATCCTTAACAGCCTACCAAAATACATACTGGGGATAGTTCTGTCTGCATTGGTTGCTTATTTAGCTGTGGTTACTTTCCCTGAAAAAACTAGAAAGGATAGTTTGTTCATATCCAGATGGGTTCCCTCTGTACAGCACCTACCACATCACTTTGGGATCATAGATATCCAAAAATGTCTGTTGAATGGATTGATGGGTTTAGAAATAGATATAAAGCAGTGGGAGAGACGTACTTGCACAAGTTTCTGTGCCAGCCCTCTTCTTCCCTGCTTAACATTCATTTAAATTAAAAAAAAAAAAAAAAAGAAGCAGCAAATCATTCATAAGAAAAGGCAGCCTATTTTAGGAACATCTCAGCTTACTTAGAAAGTACTGTGCATTGCTTTTGAAAATGGATTGAACATTTAATATGAATGTTTTATGCAGTGTTAGTTATTTTTCCTCTTGCCACCAAGCTTAGATTTTAGAAGTAGGAGCTTTGTAGTGTCATAAAAAGTCAGTTCCTATTTTTGCTCCACAGAATATTTGATACTGCTGATATCATTATTTCTAGTGTTAAAACTCAAGTCTAGTAGAGTTCAGAGGCCTGGGAAACAGAAGGCTTAAGATGTGCTGCTAGTGACGGGCTCTGGATGGGCCACTTGAAGTCTGGGTCTGTGTGTCATCATCTGTCAACTGAGAGGCTGGGACTAGAGGATGGATGAAGTTTTCCAGTCTTCAAAGGATGAATGGAGGATTTTCTCCAGCAGTGTCTGGGAAAGATGGGAAGATGGCAACATGGCCTGTTGAGGAAGTGTCTGGGTCAGTGAGTTAGTCTTAGCTGTATACACAGTGACCATGAACTGGTGTTAAGTTGATTTGTAGAAGCTATAGGTTCTTATTCAGAAGATTTAAGAATATATATGTTTGGTTTCTAAAGAGCCCATATTGGGAAAATTCAGATTAAATTTAGTGTGCTTTAATTTTTATTAAGTCTCAGAATGATTAATAGATAAATCTCCAACTGTGTGTGTGTGTGTGTGTGTGTGTGTGTGTGTGTGTGTGTGTGGTACTAGGTACTCTCCCACTGAGCCACATCCCCAGCTCTTTTAATTTTAAGACAAGGTTTCATTAAGTGGCCTGGGTTGGCCTCAAACTTGTGATCTCTTATATCAGCTTCCCGAGTTGCTGGGATTACAGGTGTCTACCCCAGTGCCTGACTAATGTGTCCCTTCAAACATGTGTTTTAAGTAATGTCTAAGTCTGACATATTTATGTTCATATTCTTGTTGAAATATTTTATGATGGGTAAGGCTCATATAATGTTCAGAATTCTCCTGCTCTTCTACATGTGAAGCTGGCCAGAGCCTGATTACGATTTAGAAGATTGTTACTTTGTTGGTAAATATTATGGATGATAACCTCCCAATGGCAAGACTCAGTCTAGGGAGCCTGTGTAAGGCATCTGGAGACCACGGGACAGGGGGATGCATACCAATGCCAAGGTGGGGTCTCTCCTAGGGCATGATGCCTGGTCCTGCTCAATCCTTCCCCATCCTCTGTCAGAAGAACATGTGATGGCATTACGGGGCATGCACCTCCCTCTGCACTAGTTATTTGTAGCTACCAAACAATCGATATGGCACACACTTGGAAGCATGATCAATTCACAGGTTACCCCACCATTTCTCTGGGTCAGGAGCTTGGGCCGGACAGCTGGGGCCTAGGCAAGACTGCAGTCAAGGTGTCAGCTGTGGTCACCATTCTGTTTTTTGAAGCTTGGCTGAGGAAGAATTAGCTTCCATGCTTGTGTAGTTGGCAGGTATCAGTTTCTTATGGGTTCTGGACTGAACATTTCAATTTCTTGCTGTCAGTTGGAGGTTGCCCACATGTGGTTGTCATGAGGCAGCTGGTAACATGGCAGTGTGCTTTTCAAAGCCATCAAGGGAGAGATGGTTGCAGCAGAGTTATAGTATTATTATAGACATTGTAATTTTATGTAATATAACTACATGTGTGCTGTCATTTCTGCATTATTCTATTGGTTAAAAGCATGTTATGAGAGGGGATTACCCAAGGCCTGGATAAGATACTGAGATCAAGGGGCCACTTCAGAGTCTGCCATAGCTGACACTGGCCAAGACTGTGAGTTCTCTTTATTCTTTCCTGTTTGTGCATTCTCCTACTTAACCAGAAGCATCTATCTATCTTTCTTTCTTTCCTTTCTCTCCTTCCTTCCTTTTGGTGTGGTGCTGGGGTCCCCAGCCCCAAGGAACATGTTTTTTGTCTCTTATGTTTTAATCCTTTCTTCTGTTTTATAGAGAATTCAGCAACCTTGAGTAATTTTTTCTGCTCTTCCCTGTTATAGAAATGCAATGAAAAGATAGCTGGAAACTGCCTGAGGAAGAAACTCTTGTGCTCTTGGGGGCAATACCTTTGCGTATGTGACAAGTTCTCTGAGCAGGTGTTTCTAAGTCATAATGTGGCTTCTAGGAAAAGGCCACAAGTGAGATCTCAGTTTTTGTGTTTCTGATCACTTACTCTGTGTGGTGTGTGTGTTTGTGTATGTGGTACTGGAGACTGAGCCCAGGGACACTAATCTATATCCCCAGTCCATTTTATTTTTATTTTGAGACAGAGTCTCGCTAAGTTGCTGAGGCTGGCCCCAAATGTATCCTCCTGCCTCAGCCTCCTGAGTTGCTGATTACAGGTGAATGCCACCACCATCACTTGCTCTGTAGGCAAGCACCAGATTCCAAAACTAGTTTGCTTTCACATGCTGGATCTCATGCAGTTATATATAAAGAATGATTAGGAAGCACCGGGACTTAAAAAATCACAGACAGGAATTATATGGCCACATTGTTCTTTCTAACAACATCATCTAAGTTGATTGCTTCTCTACCATCACTACGGCCATTGCTCTGTATTCTT
>NC_136464.1:80054998-80080730 GCF_902686455.1 Sciurus vulgaris
CTAACAAAAAAAAAAAGTCAAAAATACTTAAGTTAATGACTGTGACTGCCTCGTAAAGTAACTCAAGTAATGAAACAAATTAACAAGCAACTATACCATATATGAATTCATTATCATATGTAGAATAACTCTGTAATTAATCTGCAGAGGCTCCTGTTAACTTTTACATAACAGAAAGAACTTGGCAGAAGATATCTATTGGGTACTAAGTAAGCTCACAGGTACAAACTTGTCCTTTATCCAGAAATATCAAGCTCTGGGGTGAGGGTAATTTTTTTTTTTTTTAATGATTAACCCCCCACACACACAAAGCACCTTCATGGGTGCTAAGGTTGGGATGTGGTCCATCCCACAAGGTTCACATGCTGAGAGCTTGACCTGAGCACAGTCTTGTTGGGAAGGACGTATAGATCTTGAAGATACTGGCCTAGAGGGAGGGCTAAGGTCACTGAGGGCACTGCACTCAAAAGAGGTTAAGACAGTTCCCTGGGGAACCCTGAGTTAGTTATTGAGACAGTATTTTGTATAGGCCTGGGCCTAACCTCCGGATCTCACTCTGGCTTCCTGTCTGGCCTTGTGATCTCTTTAGCTCACACACATTCCTGGCTTCATGATGCCATCCACCACTGTGCCCTTTCCTAGGGCCAAACTGATGGAGCTGCCTGATCTTGGACTTTCAGCCTCCAAAACTGTGAGCTAAATATACCTCTTTTCTTTATAAAGGAGCCACCCCAGTTATTTTGATACAGTAGTAAAAACAGACTAATCATGGGTTACTAATTATGATTAGCATATAGGCACATTATTACGATTTAAGATGGGCAATTTGGTCAGTAAAAAATAACTTAAAATAAGTTGTTGGAATCCTGAAGATAATACTAATAAATTCAGCTTCTTTAGACCATTAAGGAGCAGGTGTACAACTATACTGTAGCTAAAGTTTTCCTAACCAATTGATTTCTACTTAACCCTCAGACTAGATTATTCATCCCTACTAAGTCTACTGATGCATGCAGATGACTAAGCAATGACTCACTATCCTTTGTAACAGCTAAGCATGGAACTCCTTTCTCACTATCCAATGTGCAATGTTTTACAAAGACGTGGTTGTAATGGTTTCTCAACTTGTTCTGTAGGTTGTACTTGTTTCTGTATTACATAATTTAATTAAATATGAAGTACTCAGTGAGGTTCAATCTGAGAAAATGAGCTGTAATTTCATAAAACTAAACTGAATGCTTTAGAAAGACTTGAAAAGGTAAATAGTTAAAAAAAATAAAAATGATGGGCTACAAAATTAGTATTTGAGACAACAAATATTATGAGGGGGAAAAAGTGACAAAAATCTAGAAGGATCTGAAAATAGGGCTGCCTTTGAAAGTTTTGATGTTTGACGCCACTTTAAATAAATAAAGAATGGACACTGCAGATGACAAATCATGTGTGGTTCTGCATGCTCCCACTGAATTTTCTCCAATTCCTTGATAAAAAGCTTTATGAAAGTGAATGGGGCAAAGTTTGCCTTGAGTGAAACCTGTCTGTCAGTGGTCATCTCCATAGAAGGTTGAATGTCCCGGAGACTCTTAGGGGTGGTACTCCCAGTCCCAACCCTCTGGTGGCCCAAGCTTAAAACTGCCTCTGCTCTTCTTTCCTTCCCAAGCACAACAGCCTCCACTTCTCAGTCAGGACCTGAGCAAGGTAGAGGTCCATTCTCACTGCCAAGTAGGTTTCTCTTCCCTAGGATTTTGCATTTCAGAAGATCTATATCCACCATCTTTTAGTAGTAATAGTTTAAGAGTATACAAAGAGAAGTGAAAAATTTCAGGACTGTGGAAGAGGACATATTTTGGAAGTAGGGAAGGCAAAGATCAGCTTAGTCTTAAGGCAAATGAAACACAAAGTAGAAAGGAACCAGACTTGGACTCCATCTGTAATTTTGGGACGGTAATAGCCTTTCCAAATCGGTTTCCTTAGCTATAAAATTACAAAACCCACCAACTACACCTCATTGGATTAAGAGAGGAAATAGTTTCAAACCACCAGGTACAGTCTAAGTACAGAGCAGGTGCTCAACAAATTATGACTGCATGTAGTACTCTACCTGCTCACAATCATGGCCATGTAGTAGTTTACCTTCTATATCCAACACCACCCAACACCCAAAATGGCTGTATTTATACAACTTTTTCCCCTCTTCCAAATTCTATACCCAAAGAAGAGGATAAGAGCAGCTTGTAAATAGCTTTCTTAGTAGGGTTCCCATTCTTCAATGGCTCCCAAAGCAGTAGCCTTAAGGGCTGTTACGAAGAAAGTTATAGGGAACAATGGCATTACTGCTTGAAGATTTGCACTCCACGCCTCAGCATGCTTTTGGGGACTCCAAAAATATGAGGCACTCAAAATGTGAACATCCGTTGACTGATTTATACTACCAAATTTACTCAAAATTAATGTACGTAAAATCAAAAGCAGAAAGTTTATTACATAAACACTACCAATCCTTGTTGCAGTCAATCACAATCCACCATCTTTGATGTGGTTACTAAATTGACACATGCGAGTTGTACATTCTTTGCAAATGGCACATCATCACTCTTGAGTAGATGGCCTGCTGCACCCCTAGACTAACAGAAAGCTCCATCAGTGCAGATACCAGAGATGATACATGGTTCAGAGGTGCCTATACTGTCACTCCACAATTCAAGAGAGGAATCTTGAATTTCAAATTATATACATGCACAATAAGGCCAGATGAAGATGTGGAAGAATACAGGCAGGACTAATAATGGTTGGCCTTGTCTAGTTCTTAAAAGAATGAGAAGACAACTTTAACACTAAACCAAAGGAGCAGAGGAGCAAGGCAGACACAGCCAGTGATTTTTAACAACATTCCAACTATACATACAGCTATACACATCTGATCATGGCTCACTCTGCTTCTATGAAGAAGAAATCCAATTTTTAAAAGTCAACCAAAGTGTCTGGGTGTACTTATAAATATACATCTTTTTGCCTTTGTGCACACGAATTATCTTACAGATAAGTATCAGCTGCTACATTTCTTTTTCTTTTGTGTTACTGGAGATTGAACTCATGATGTCACATAGGGTAAGCAAGTATGCTACGCTGAGCTAAAAATTTCTTAAATTTTTATTTTGAGACAGGATCTCACTAAGTTGCCCAGGCTGGACTCAAACTTGCAATCCTCCTACCTAAGCCTCCTGAGTAGCCACAGTTCCTGGCTCATTAGTATATATTGCTTTGTTTTTTTTTCTTTAGAAGACAAGCACAAGCTTGAGAAAGCTGCCTTCCCCACTTTGCCAAAAAATGATAAAAATGCAATAGCTGTTACCCTAAGCAACCATGCAGGTTCCAAGAGCATCAAGATAAATCTGTTATTTCCTCTAAAGAAAAGCTTTTTCCCCAGGTGTGTAATTACTGATTCACAAAGAAACCACAATGAATTAGGGGGGTCCATGAAAGGCTGATGGTGACACAATCTGCCTCAAAGGGGTGGTAATGGCATCTGAGAAGTGTCACTGGGTCTCCCTTCACTTCTCGTCAGTACATGACTTGTGAGACGCCTTCTACTTTCTAGATGTTGTTCAAAGTGCTACCCACACAAACTTCCATCCTCAGATTTTGTACTCTGGTGTGCTAACATATTAGGATACAGTAACCCCATCCATCATATTTTTATCTCAGAAATAAAAGAGGCAGGCAAGCTTGTTTGGTTATGTTTCTACCCCTCCCTGAGCTTCTGCAAAAGTAGAGGTTTTGGAAAACAGAAAATATCCACTTGAAGTAACAATTAATAATAAATATGTGTGTACTTAACCCCAAGTAGAGCGTCTAAATTTGGACTCTTAGCAGATCTACAAATGAAATGGGCATTCAAATACTTTAAGGAGTCAGGTGGTAGGTGTGGCACAGGAGACTGTAATCCCAGCTACCTGGCAGGAAGATGGCACAATTTAGAGAAACACTTGCTTTGCAAAATAAAATGAAAAGGGCTAGGGATCTAGCTCAGTGGTAGAGTGCCCCAGGGTTTACTCCTCAATACCATAAAGAGTAAGGAAAGGAAAGGAAATAAAAAATAAATACAGGAACTATCAGATGTACAATCTGATTATACCATCTGATATTGAAATATTAAATATTGAAATGAAACTATTCTTAATTTTTAAAAAAGCTTCTAATTTTAAAATGCATTTATAATGGCCAAAAATAATTTTAAAAAATATAAGGGGAAGGGAAAAAGGTGAGGGAAAAGAGGAAGCACTGGGGACTGAAACAGAAAAAATTAAATTCCCTGCAAGTATGATTATAGCAAAATGAATTACACTGTTAGGCATAACTACAACACACTAATAAGCTTTAATAAAATTTTAACAAAATTTTTGTTAAAAATTTAACAAAATTTTTTAAAAATTGTCTTAACACTACGGTTCTTTAGTCCAATCAAGTTATACGACTTTTCTAAGCAATTTGACGCTAACACTTAATACCCCAAAAGGGGGACGAACGGGCAAGAAATTAAACCAAATTATAAGAATGAATCCCACTGTTTTCTATAATTAAAATGCACCAATTTAAAAAAAACAGGTTTGAGATGTCATGACCAAGAGATGCTTTCACAGGGCAAGATACTGTCCAAGTTCTCGCTGTTTTTGGTAGCATGTCATCAGTGAAACCAATGCACACTTAGTTCTCAAACTAAGCTGAGCTAACAATTGCCTTCAAGTTACCACATGAAGAAAGTAACTAACGCTGAAAATAATTTAAGAGTTCACTTTTGATATGGCAAGTATGAGGATGCTTCACAGTCTTAGAGGTGATTTGTCCCTGGAATGACAAGAAAAATTCTCCATGGAATGGAAGAAATGTAAATATTATTCAAGACAGTACTGAGCCCTAATATAATGAACAGTTCTAGCCAATTTTATACGGGCCAAATTGTTTCAAAAGAAAATATTACTCATGGATATTAAAATTTTTAAAGTGACAGGCTATATAAAAATGTTCGAGGACAAGCAAATCTACAGAGACAGAAGCAGATGAGTGGTTGCCCAAGCGGGATGGGAGTGGGGATTAATGTAAAAAGGGTAGAATAATCTTACTGGAGTGATGGAAATGGTTCTCAACTGGGTTATGGTGCTGGTAGCAGAGCTCAGTAAGTTCAAAAAATAAACACCATCCCTGAATTTGTAATATTTAACTGATACACTTAATAAAGCTGTGCCTTTTTTTTAAAACTAACACGGTGATCATTTGAACTTAGCATCTGATTGGGACTAAAAAGTAACTAAGTAAGGATGTGCTCAAATTCCCAGTTTTGAGACTGTACATCCTTGAACCTCTAAGACTTTTATTTCAAAGAGGGATTAATTATAGTACTTTCATGCAATAAAATATGTGCAGGTTATGGAAAGTGATGTAGACAAAACACACAGCGTATACTTAGCAATGCAAGCGGTACAGTGAAAGAAATTACAGTACAGCTATCCTGCAAAAAGTGATACAAACCACATAAGGCAGTCAATTAAAAAAAAATGTTAAGGTTATCATCCCAATAACAGAACACACAGAGAAACATGTCCGGATATACTAAGAAAAAAGAGTGCCTAACAGAACAACACACATGCAGTAGCACGGATATATGAAAACGTGTATGGATCATTACACACACAATGTGTTACAACTTGAACATACAGCTGGAATGAAGATAAGTTGATCCAAATTGTTACATTATAGCTTAACGGTCCCTTGGGAAACAGAAGTGGGGTAGGAGAATATTCGTCATCAAATCCCATGTAGCATGAAGATCACAAGTTCAAAGCCAGCCTTGCAAAAGCAAGGTGCTAAGCAACTCAATGAGACCCTGTCTCTAAATAAAATATAAAATAGGCTCAGTGGTTAAGTACCCTGGATTCAATCCCCTAGTACCTGCCCCACCCCCACACAAAAAAAGGAATCTAGAAGTGTGTGCACCAAGGGGCTAAGATAATTATCACTGGTTCAATGAGATTTATATTGCTGTTTATGTTGTTTTTATCTGCATTCAGTATAACTATGTATACTCATACTGGAAGGGACAGTTAGTATAGAGGTCAAGACTGTGCTGCAGTTTTTTGCCTTTACAAATGAAGGATAACAGCAGCACCTACCACGTAGCTTGTGAAAATTAACTGAGTGAAGTTCATAACACAAGGCTAGAAAAGCTTAATACACAGTAAATATTCTCCCAGCTTCTATCAGCCTGTACACTGTTATTAGTAAGAAGAAAATATGAAAAGAAGCTATAAAAACACAGAAGAAAAGAAGTATGAAAACACAGGCCCTGACTGCTCCTTTACTGTCAATACATTCAATATCAGTTTGTGATATTGGATGCACTGGGCAATAATAAAAGTCTGGACAATCCTCAGCTCCCAAAGGCCAACAGTGACGCCACCAAACTCCCTGTGGGCTGCACCAAGGCCAGAGGGTACTTGGGCAGGAAGCTCCCAGATGGAGCAGCTCAATGTGTTTTGACCAACTTCCATCGCCGCTGCCCAGCAACTGCACTGCCTCATGGTGGCAATAATTAGTGCATGACCAGACCAATGGCAGAGAGCTCCAATATAAACACTTATGCCTAATAATTGACCTCAATGGGACTTGTGGCCTCGTCTTGAGATATACAACATAAGCCAGGGTCAATTATCTGACATTTGTGATAGCAATGGGGAAAAAAAAATTACTAGTGGTCACATACTAATGATACAGAAACTCTCTGCCTCACTGAGAAATAGCACCTTCTAAACTGGTCCCATTTCCCAGACCTTATATCTTAAGAAACACTTTAAATCTTGATAGTCCTGAAAATATTTTCCAGTGGCCACCCTCTCAACTGCACAACACTATAAACTCTTTCTTAAAGCAATCACACAATTGTAAGGTGATTGCTATCTTCCAAATTTATCTATTTCTCTCACAGTTCTTTGAGGCAGGTATTTAATCTTCATTTGTACAAATTAAGAAAACTGTGGCTCACAACGTTTCTTACCTGGGTCCACTAGTGAGCAGCAATACTGAGAACCTAAAGGTCTATTTTCAAAGCCTCTGCTTTTCCACTACTGATTCCCTTCAATTTGATTCTCAACTGGTTCACACTCTATTTCAACTGCAAAGCATTCCTCCAAAAGGTCTACATACCAAAAATGTATACCACCTAACCAGAGATACCTTCATGAAAGTGCCTGAAATTGTCTTAATGCATATATTTTATAGTTTGTCATAAGTGCTATTAGAATTTATTTATACATAGACATACACACATATACGTATGTACATAATACATACCAGAGATTGAACACAGGGGTGCTTAACCACTGAGCCCCACATCCCCAGCCCTTTTTATTTTTTATACTGAGACAGAGTCTTGCTAAATTGCTTATTACCTCACTAAATTGCTGAGGCTGGTCTTGAGCTCATGATCCTCTTGCATTAGCCTCCCAAGTCACATGTTGGTGTGCACCACCATGCATGGCACAGAATTTTCATATTCATTTGCTTTATTTCTCCAAAGTCAACTAGTTTTCAACAAAGCACCACAGTCTCACCCAAAGTTCTGTCCTCACAGAAACTCTACTTTCAGAAACTCATTTTTCGAAGTAGATTCCATTATCATATTCATTTATCCTCCTGCACAAAATGTCAATGACATATACACAAATGAATTTCTGTCAGCCTTATTCCGTCAATTTGATTTATAAGCAAAAATGCAAGATGCAAGTTGAACCATATTGGTATAAAACTGTTGGACCCAAGAAATCATTTGTGAGTTTCCCTTTGACATTTGAAACATCTCCATTTAGCTTTCATTTCAATATGCTGTTTAGAAAAGAAAACTGCCATTACTGAACTACAATAAACTTGTCTCATCAATGGTATTATTCATCAATTATTTCATCAGTCTGCACTTAAATGGATGCCTGATAAGCAGCAGGATCATTCAAAACAATAGGGGCTGGTTCTCTCATGTTCTGGCGCCCAATTATCTTTACAGTGAATGCTGCTGAACAGTAATAGAAGTCAAAGTTTAGCATTAGCTTTCTCAAAAGTAAATCTATTTTTCCTATTGTAAGCTTTGATTTCAGTAAATTCAAGTTAATTGAGTCAATTGCCTTCATAAAACTATAAAGAATAAACAAAGCCATTAGGCATCCCATCTCAGGTCAAATGGGAAGAAAGAAGCCACAATCCTACTCGAAATTAAGACTTACTGACATTTTCAAGGAGTAATACTATATGCCAAATACTGTAACACAATACTATTGTCCTTTTTAGGATACTATTAAAAGGCTTTCGCATATATGAATAAGTATATAAATATAGATTATTTGAATTCTCAGGAAACCCTTAAATTTTCTCTGGAGATATTTAATTAAATAATCAGCCTAGTAGGGTGTGGTGGCACACTGTCTGTAATCCCAGTGGCTCAGGAGGCTGAGGCAGGAGGATTTTGAGTTCAAAGCCAGGCTCACAAAAGCAAGGTGCTAAGCAACTCAGTGAGACACTATCTCTAAAAGAAATACAAAATAGGGCTGGGGATATGATCAAGTGCCCTTGAGTTCAATCCCCAGTACCCAAAACAAAAAACAAACAGAAAAAGAACTGGCCTACTAGTTTTCTGGGATTTAGGCTGTCTTAGTTTACACAGTATGTAACAAGTCATTTGTATATTTGATATTTGTTAATTAGAATCCTCTTAAATTTGTTCAAATAAGTTTGCTCTTTGAAGAAATTTGGAGAGAAATCTATTCTGGATCTAGTATTTTAACATCAGATTTTTAAAAAATGGGAGTTGCACATCATTTTTTCTAATAGCACTTGCAAGAGCTGTTCTCTCTTACTGTCCAGTCTAGACAGATAATTAGCACTAAGAAATAAGAGGTTCAAACAAATAACATTTGGCACAAGTGCACAGTTTGTATGTTCAATGTCCTAGAAAATTTATGAGATAAATATACCATTATCTTCAAACTTGCCCCAATTGTCTGGAAGTTAACTTAGTAAGTGTTACAAAGCTGGGAAACAGAAGTATTGCAGACTCCAAGAGGACATGTCAGGCACACAGATCTGGTTGACTGAGATGCTCCACATAGTAAACGTCTTGATTCTTGCTCCTTCTCCCCCCAGCACCTGTTGTTCTTCCTGCTCTTCATTCATTCAATACAGTGTGTTTCATGATCTAGGTAACCAGTCTAGGTGCTCAGGATAGAGGTGAGCATTTCCTACACCTCTGGCTGTCAGGAATGACCTCACCAGATGACTCAGTTCTGATGCTAGTAGACAAGGTTGTTCATAAGCTCACCTGCCCTTAAAGGGGAGATAAACTGATGAGAGCCTTGGCAACAGAGGGCAAGGCCGCCAATGCCTAGGACTCTTGAAGAGTGTCTTAATATAACTGAGATGACAGTTCTACAGAGGTATGGGACACAGTGGTATCAATGGGGATAACCTGTAGCCCCCAACTACAACTATTAAGCTGCAAAAACAGCAGAAAATTTAGCCAACTTTTCTCACCCTATACCCGTCTTTCCTTTCTTTTTCAAATGATCACATTTAATATTTCTTAAACCAAAATGACAATTAAGAGCTCCAAGGATAACATGGGTGAAATACTTAAAAGAATATAAAATAAGACTAATTTGGAGCTCATACAAGTCAATAGGACAAAAATAAGAACTTACAGGAAAGCAAAGAAGGAAAAAGACGCGAGCAAGAGGAAGGTGAAAGCACAAAGCCAAGCAAAGAACAGGCAGATTAGAGAGAAATTCAAACAAATAAGGGCCTACAAGAAGATCCTGAACCTCACCCACAATTAAAGTAAGCAAGAAAAAACAAAGACATAATATTTTTAACTTATAATTGATAGGGGGTATGGAAAAGACACTACTTTAGTTAATAATGTCATACAGAATAATTCAAAATAGCTAGAAAAGAGGATTTTGAATGTTTTTATCACAAAGAAATGATAACTACATGATGAATGTTAAAATACCATGATTAAATAATTAAAACTACAATGATATATGCATGCATTGACCTTCACTGTACCCCATAAATATGCACAATTATGTGCAAATTCTAAACAAAAATGTTTAAAATGATATAACCTTGGTCTAAAATAAAAATTGTCACCTTATGGAGTATAATTTGGCAATATTCATCTAGAATGTTCAAAAGTCCTCTGACCTTGCAATTCTAAAATCAGGAAATTTAACTATATGTATGTGAGCAAAACTCATACAAAGGTATTAATGTAAGGTGGAAGGCACTTAGTCCCACAGCGTAAACACATAACCTGAAAACAACTAAAATATCTAGAAACAAGGTACAGTAACAATAGTTATTGTAGATTCATTTAATGAAATACATCATTAAAGTAAAGAAGATTTGTATGGGCTGATTGGAAAGACCTCTAAAATGTATTAGGAAAAGTTATAAAATAATACATATAATTTAATCTTTTATTAAAAATAAAAAAGCAAAGAGTCAATTAGATACAATAATGTGCCCAAAACATATATTTTTTTTTCCTGGAAAAAAGTTACAAGAAATTGTAACAGTTACATATGAGGGGCAAGGTCTTTATATCTCTGTGCCTTTTGATACCATCTGTACGCTAATCACATACATGTATGGCTTTTATTTATTATTGATGTTATATTGGTTACCTGAATGCATGATTACAGATCATTCTTTCTCTTCCTACCATCTTTCAACAAAATCTAATTAAAAAAAAAAAAAAACTTCTAAGGATTTATGATAAACCTTAATATCTAAACCTCCAAAAATATGCTTAGTGAGTATAAGGTTTTTTACGAGAGTATTAAGGAAGGTAAACACAAAAATGAAATATAAAAAAAAAAAAAAAACCTGAAGTACAGAAAGAGAAGTGGTGTAGACTGATTATCAACTTGGGTTCAAGGACAAGGCTGATTATTCTCCCTTTCTAATGTTTTAAACAAAATGATAAATTATGCATTGCACTGTGTTTATAAGCAAGAAGCCACAAAGAAAGCTAGCAGCTCAAAGTCGTGGAATGTGGAAAACTACCTGGAGGAAAAATCTTTAAAAAAACCCTCCTGGAAGAACTATCATCTCAATTCAAGAGGAAGCCATAAAGAAATGTACTCACAAAGGAAATTAGAAACCTACCTTGTACAAATAAAATCATAATCTTAGTGTGTATTATAAAATCCGTTGGCAAATATTTATAAACCTAAGAGATAAAATTCCAAATTGAATTTTTTCGCAAGCAACTATAACTTTCAGTTGTGTTATATACCTCCAATGGCATTAAACCAGAAGCCCAGAATGTCATCTAGCTGCACAGGAATTCATAATTGTTGTGCCAATTCCTGTTTACCCATGGTTTTGGAGGCAAACAATAAAAAAGACAACTAAGAAATTTAATTCTCAACAGTCCCTTAGTGACAAGTCACTATGTGGATAATAAAATCCACAGGTTAATAAAATCACAAAATGTTAATGGTATAAGGAAAATGATAAAGTACCACTCGGGGGAAAAAGTCACCTAAATCTATGTACATTATGTACAAGTGCCTGATTGATCAAAAGGAAAACCAAAGTTCTGAGAAGGAACTTTTCTCCCTGTGTACATTATCAATATACTGCAGCTCAGATACAAATTTACCTTTTACTACACGATCTGCAAAAAATGATCTGAGCCCTTTAGGTGTTTACCCATTTGCTGGCGGGCATGACGGCTAAGTTTTGTCCTCAGAAGATGCAAGAGGGACACTAGCAGGAGGATAAGTTTTGCTTCAAAGTTCCAGTAAACTGTGCAGGCTCTGTGCAGAATCTGTGCAGATTCTGTAGCACATTCCCAGATAGATTTGTAGTAGAGTACCTCCAGTTAGTTATCTCCCCACAAATAGTTTTGCCTGGCCTGTTGTGAAGAATAGATTTTCAGCAAGTTCTAGAAGGTTTTTTTGTTTGTTTGTTTGTTTGCAAATTCCCAGTAACCTCCCTCCCTCCCATGCAATAGGCCAAGGCTATGTCCTCTCCAACAAGATTTGAATCAAGATCTGGATCTCAGATGTGGAGGGGGTCGTGGCAGGTTCTTCCTTGGATACTCTATCTCAGTCCTAGGGGAAGGGATTGCTTCCTATATTGACTAGTTCTACAGCCTATAGAGTCTGCTTCCTTCTTATTAGAAAATCTATCATTGTTCCAAACCCTTATAATGACTAATAATTTTTACCAAACTTTCCCTGCTCAAGTTATTTTGTGTTTCTGCCCCCAGACTGAATGAACTGATACAATCCCATTACCTGCCAGCATTCCTGGCTTAGGCCTCATGGCAACAAGCACAAATAAAAGACTAAGAATTTTCATTTGCCCAGTTCTGCTCCTGGTTACTTGGCCTTAAACTACTTAACCTCTCTCAATTTGCTAAGACATGTATCATAGAACATGACAATGAAAACAAGAATGAAGAAGTGCTTAGTTCTGTGTGCCTGAAGGAGAAATGGAGAGCTGTCAGGAGCATTTCTTGCCTTTCTCTCTGCTGACATCTCTGGATCTCTTTTATGGCTTTGGTTCCTATCTGCCCCAGAGCTCCACTAACAGACACCTCCATTTGTCCCTCCAGCCCTGGGCTGGTAGTGACTTCCCACAGCTGCTTATCTCTTGGCTTCCTCATTTGTCCATTTCTTTGATGTGCCCTGTTTGGCTTCCTACCACATGATCACCTGTGGAAATAACTTGACTAAGTTCCCTCTGTTGTAAATTTAAGTGGCTCTATCCCCCTGCTTAGGCCTTTCACTACTCTGTTAAAATAGAATGGCTACATATGCAAGTGCTGAGATTGGCTGTGTCTATTCTCAAAAGTCATCATACCCTGCCAAGATCCAAAGTATAAACCTGAGGAAGCTGGGCACAGTGGCACATGCCTATAATCCCAGTGGCTCAAAAGGCTGAGGTGCAAGGCTGAGGCAGGAGGATTTTGAGTTCAGAGCCAGCCTCGGCAAATTAGCAAGGCCCTAAGCAACTCAGCAAGACCCTGTTTCTAAATAAAATATTAAAAAAAAAGGGGGGGGGGGTTTGAGGATGTGGCTCAGTGGTTAAGTGCCCTTGGATTCAATCTCTGGTACCAAAAAAACAAAACAAACAAAAAAACCCTTAGGAATCGTAAAATAATATATACCTTTATTTAGTCTAAAAAAGTCATAGCTAAGCTAAGAAGTGTCTGGAATTATGTAGGAACTCCCTGAAAATGGATATCCTGCCTAATACCTATTTTCTTTACGGCTGAACTTTTGGCTGAATCATCATTGCCCAATTTTTAACTACATATGGAAAAAATAATTTAAAACAGAAACTCCTGTTGGGTGTGGTGGTGCACATCTGGAATCTCAGCAACTTGGGAAGGCTAAAAGCAGGAGGATCACAAGCTCAAGGCCATCCTGGCAACTTAGAGAGACCTTGTCTCAAAATAAAAAATAAAACAGGCATAGTAGAAAACCCTGATTTCCATCCCCAGTACCACATTTGAAGAAGAAAAAGAGGAGGAGGAGGAGGGGAAGGAAGAGGGAAGAAAGGAAGGAAGGGAGGGAGGAAGGAAGGAAGAAGAAGAAATTGTTCAACACTTTAAAAATCATTTAGGATTAACAGAAAATTGCAAGAGACTGTTTCTGTACAACAGTAGGAACATAAGATAAATTTTAAAAGTATGACAGTTTCTGAGACCAAAATGCTCAAGAAACTTCATGTTACCTGTTATCCTGAGAACCAAATAAGAGTGTACTTTTTAAATCTAATACCAGCATGATGAAATTTGAATTTTAGCATTAAAAAACCACAATAAAAAGTTCTGTGAAGTTTTTGCTATGAACTGCTTTGATTGGGGATTCTTTAGTTGTTTGGTAATTTGTGCAATTCATCTACGTAGGAATTAGTTTACCTTGTAATTGTAACTATTACAATGTACTCTAGTTTGCTTTACTCATGTTTACATGAGTCACTCACAGAACAGAACACTACATTTCTAGCATGAATAAGCACTTGGCAATACTCATTTTTTTCCCCCAACGTTTTCTAATCTGCAAAAAAAGATAATAGTGTTACAATGGTCATCACACTCCTGTGTCACAAGTCAGAAGAGGGCATTCACAGCGGAGACAAGCAACACTGGCCAAGCCAACTGGTCCCTGGAGTGCCACACCATCTTGGTGGACTCACCACAGGCCAAGGCGGCCCTAATCTTGCCAATTCATAAATATGATAATCAGAAAAGGGTTTGTGCTAATCATGCTATAGGTGATATTAAAGTAAAAATGCTAATTGAATACCTTATTATGGGAATAAAAACCATAATTTGGGTTGAATGCTGATATATGCTGATCAATGTCTCTCCCAAAAACATCACATCACTACATGAGGAGGTCAAATAGCAGTCAAAAGGATGCAAAGTGAGTATGGAACAGAAATATATCTTGTGAATTCCTGTGTGGCCTGACACTGCACTGTAAGGCTAAGGTAGGCTCAAAGCAAGATCACACTCTAAACCAGGTTTAGATCGTAGGCAACCCACCCCAGTCTTCAAGCACTATCTCCCTAAATTTCTCTTCATACAAATTCCCTTTCAGAGGAACCCATTAGTACCTTTATTGAAGTTATAATGCTGCTCTAGAAGCAATTCCATCTCTTTACTTGCTTTGTATACCTTTGCTATGATTCATTCACTGCAGGTATGTTCTACAGGTTTTTTTTTTTTTTTTTTGAGTTGAATCTTTTTCCCAAGGTAAAAAGGTAGAGATCTGCCTGCTGGTCTTCATGAATGGCATACACACCACACCTGTTGCAGAAGCCATCATTTCACAGTGAAGTGAAGGCTTTCAGAGTTTCAGAGAGGAGGGAGCTCTTTTAAAAAGAGAAAACTAAAGAAGTCATAAAATGTCAAGCTAAAACTCTCAAAAATGCAAAGAAATCTTTATATCTGTTGACTCAGCACACTAGAATCTGGGGGTTTGGTACCAAATATTGTAGAAGTTAATGACCAGTTGTCCTGAAAATATATGAGCAGTCTTCAAGCTCTTTCAGCAGCATGTGGTAATTTCTAGTCCAGTCCACATCTGAGAAACTGAAATGACAGAAAACACCTGAAGAGGAAAAATCATCTACCAGTCTCAAGAACTGTGGTCATTAGTACTATCTAAAATTACAACTAGCTTAGTCTTTCCTTTAGCTTATTCATTATTAACCCATTTTCAGCTTGGCTTGAATATCAAACTCTTGGCTTCGGAGCCCATGGAGGTATGCAATATTGTGTAACCAGTTCAGGATTCTCTATTAAAATCTCTACATTTTTTGCAAATACTGCTTACCCAGCAACTCGGGTGGCTCAAGGCCACGGGAGAGGGAACATCACCCTCTATTTCTGTGCAATCAGAAGTTAAGTGAGCTTGAAGGTTACCTTCAGAAAGGCCTCCATGGACTCGCAGGGCTCTGTCAGTGTTAAAAATGTCTCAGAAGTGTGTTCTGATCCCCAGCCCTTCCCATTCTGCAAGGCACTCACACTGCAGCTGCTATGCTTCCCCTTGGGCTGCCACCACTACAGCGGGGAGAGCCAGTCCTGCATTCTCCTCGCTGCTTCCCACAGGAAAGATGTCCAGATGTAAGATGCCGAGGGGATTGGGTGGCTAATACTTGCTCCATTTGAGGGTTCAAATTATGAGAGGGTCACACTACTCAATTAAAATGCAACAGGGATCTGCAGAAAGAAAATTAAAATCAAACCCTTTTTTCCAAATCACTAACTTCAATTGTCCAACCTCAATTAAGAGCCTTTTCCTAAGCCACAGAACGAGTTCATCCTCACTGGGTCTCTTATTGCCACTGCCCTGGAAAATGATCAGAACCAAAGGCATTCCGCCTTTACGAGGCAGACTGTAGGTGGATTGTGAACACTTTGAAAGTTTCTCACCCGATCCTATCACACACACAAAAATCCCACCAAGTCAAACACACACACACTGCCAGCCGCTCTTCTGGATAAGTGACATTGTGCTGCAGATTGCTACAGAGGGAAAACAGTGGGGGCTCATGGAGTCTCCAGATGCCTAATTCCATGGCTGATACACAAATGGAGATGGCAGGAAGAGTGATTAAAGGAAAGCTTTGCTCTACTGTTACAGGAAGGCTGAGGAGGGGGAAAATACTAAGACAATGAAACTGACACATCTGCACAAATGCCTGGCTGGGCACATTGCTTACTTCTTCAGGTAGTGGAAAATACATTAAGAAACCATAATAGCAAAAGTGGTATGAAAAGCAACACAATCACACTGCTTACAGGCAAATATTTCAAAATTTTATAGTGTGGCAATTCCCAAACACAAAAATTACCTTCTTGATGAATTTCAGACTAATTTATAGTAGAGACGACTCTTGGTCTTCAGTACAACTTAATCTCCTCCCTCCCTCTCATGGGTACTTCTTCCCTTAGTGCTTATTCTTTTCCTTCCCCACAAGGCCAAAGCAACATCTCCCAAGACATTTACTTCTCTAAAATTATACCCCCTTCTGAAGGCATTTATCATCTTTTAATTCTTAAAAGCTAATTTCCTCATTCTTCTTCTTTCCAAATCTTACATTTTAATAAGTACCACTCAGTTTCATTACCACCACCCAAATGAATGTAAAAAAACAAATAGTGATCACCACTGTGCCCAAGACATGCTACATAATTTAGGTACACATCCTATTCATTCCTCTAAACCCAATGAAATAGGGATTTGGTTTTCAAAGATACAGGAACTCGCCTCAAATCATACAGCAGGTTAAGGTGGGAGGGCTGAGAGTGGAGTATAGGTCCATCTGACTCCCAAACCAGTGTAGCATATTCCTCCAGAGAATGGAGTAAATACTATTTTATCATGCAACCAATGATAAAACATACTCTGTACACTCTTGCAGATTTCAGAAAACATTCACTCTCAGAGTTTCTTTCATAAACACACTCTTAAAGCCACTTGGTGGTTCACAATTCACAAATACAAACTCAGACACTGAACTGAGAAGCCAGGGTCTTTCACCCTTAACGTTGCCAACACAAAGGGTAATTCTTCCTTGCAGAGACTGTCCTGCGCATCATAAGATATGTAGCAGTATCCCTGGTCTCCACCCACTAAATGCCAGCAGCAAACTTTCCTGCCCCAATTATAACAATCAAAACTATGTCCAGATATCACCAAATGTCCCACAGAGGGTAAAACTGCACTCTGTGGGGGACCATTGAGTTAAGCTAACTGTCTAAGACCACACAAGTGAAAAATGTACTAATTCCAGGAGGGAGTTCTCTTAAATTCTAACTTAGTAGAAATTTCTCTCACACCAAGCCACAGCTCCTTAAGAGAAATCACTTATTAAACTGGACAAAATGTACAGGACACAGAATGCAAACATCTCTATTTTACTGGTTTGGTAATACTAATCAAGTACTGCCTCAGCTTTTATGCTAAGGTAAACATGCCCAGTGTCCTTGAACCACTGTTCAAAGAGTTTCTAGATGCTCTCCAGAATCTCATTACCCAGTTCTGGGCATAAGTTAAAACACAATCTCAGAAATGTACACAGCACTGCCTCAAGTAGTAATAGGAAAGATAGTAAAAGCCATAACAACAATAAAAGAACTAAGATACACAATGCACTATCAGACTGTTTTAAGCGCTTCGTATAGAATATCTAATTTAATCCTGCAACACCTTCAACAGCTCTATGTGGTTAGTATATTTATTTTTATCTGCATTTTATGAATGAAGAAACTAAGGCAAACAGAACTCCAATAAATTGTACAAGGTCTGGCTCTAGAATCCCTGTTTTTAATCCCTATTTACAGTGCTTAAAAAACTATGGGAATATCACCTCCATGTTTCTAAGCACTTCATCTCTAATAATGTGAGTTTTCCCTCCAGCTGTATGTACATCAAGTGTTCTCATTGAAGCACACCCTGGCACCTTATTCATATCTGAAACAAACCTACTTACTGCCTAATCCACATTTCCATTTGGAGTAAAGAACACACATAAACTGTTCAATGTCTCATGGAAGCTGACATATCATAACTATGGTACTGCCCTCATACACTTGTCTAATGAGGTTCATGGACATGAGTGACCCTTAGCAAACATATGTTAGATACTGATCCTCAAAACTTTTTTCTAAGTGATCCTGATCCCACCTGTTCAAAAATGCGTTTTACAATTCAGCTAGACAACAACATAAGCTCCAAATCTTAAGTTTTCAAAATTTACCATCTCCCCATTTTTGAAAATTGAATCTCCTGGCATGCGTGTGCCCACCCCGCACCCGCCCATGATTTTTCCAAGATTACTTGCTCCCAAGTGCATCACCATGGCATGTTTCTTTCAGCATCCTCCAGAACTGAAGTCACCTAAAGCAGCTGGGATATGTAAGGAGGTGGCCAGGGCACCCACTGGTTGGCCTGGGAAGCTAGGAGGTATATTCTTGTAAGTATATGGTAAGGGTGAGACAGGTGGAATAGATGCTGAAGTTCATGGTCTGCTATGTAGGCTGTACTGTTCTCTTGTACCAGGACATGCTAACAGGTGCTCCAGCAGAGAGACACTCAGAATTGACACACTAACTTTCCACCTCCTTCTAACAAGTTTTAGCACTCACATAGTACCTTTAATAACCTCACTGTTCTCAACAAACAGGTTTAATGCTAACCTAAGTGCTAACATGAATTTAAAAACATTTCTCATAGCACATAAAATACTGCAGGTGTGCCTCACAGAGGTTTCAACTGCAGGACATCCTTTCAACTGCAGGATCCAGAGCCTGGTTTAACACTGAGAGAAAGCCTCCATTACACTTCGTGAGGAGCAGAAAGGATACATTCAGAACTGAAAGGGCTTCAGAAAAAAAAGAAGGCCAACAAAGATCAGCAACTTCAAGGCAGCCATGTGTATGACTGACCCATCAAGAACAGGCTTGCTCAGCTAATATTTGAAAACCACAAGCTTCCAGAGTAAATATGTCATTCCTTGAACTTTGAGATTTGGAGCATTGGGGCAATGAGGACCTTTAAATCACCGAAAAATCTGCTTTGGACTCAAGAAACTCTGTTGGATCATCTCACACAGAAAAAATCAACACTATTTTAAGAGCAATTGGAGTCACATGGGAAAAATAACAAATGTTAACTTCTAACATAAGCTAACTTAACTTGCTGTGAAATTTGAAGCAGGTTATGTAACCTTGCTGAGGCTATTTCTTCAACTATAAAACAGGGATAATACCACTTCCACCTGTTGGCACTACTGTGAAAATTAAATAAAATCATGGATGCAAAATATCTCAGCACCTGATGAAAAGGAGGTCCATACACATTCAGCCCTGTTAATAACATTAAGGGTCCAATACAAACCCAAATTTAATGATTCCTTTGAGGTTTTTAGACATTTGAGATATAATAAATATTTTCTCATTCTCACTACCTGAGGGGGCTTTTTCCAACTACCCCAGAGGGCTAAAGTCATTTTTCTCCAAACATCACCATCAAAGGCAGTTTTCTCAAAAAAAAAAAAAAAAAAAAAAAAGATTACAAGTTGTTACTTTTCACAGAAGCGCTTGCAGTTAAAATCATAACAACTGAGTTAACAATTAACCTACCAGCATGAAAAGAGTGGAAGGAGGAGCTCAGAGGATAACTAAAGTTTCCAAAGTTTTAATTACACAATTTAGAAGTGACTTCTTTCTAGACAAGTTTCCTTCATAGACCTAAAAAAGTCAACTACAATGAATTTTCTTCTACTCTTCCCCTTCTCCTGTCTACTGGCTGAATTAGTCTAGATTTTCACAAACGCAGAAATGTAATGATACTATTCATAACAATTCATATTCATAACAATTCAATTAAAAACTTTCCTGTTATACTTTATGCTACCAAGACAGCTTCAGCCTGCCTCTCTCTCTCTAGTACAGTGTTTCTAATTACAAGACCAGAAGTAACCACAAGATTTACTTTCCCTGTCCCCTATGTCTTGGACCTCTTGCAAGAAAATAAGTTGGCCGGGAGGGAGCATACATACAAGGCAGCTATAGGTCTGTGCATGTGTGAGGCCCTGAGTCTAATGGCCAGCCCCCTCCCTACCAAAAAGTCATGTGCACCATCCAAATGCACTTGCTGACTAATTTCTTTCCTAGAAAAGCAGATTAAGAAACTCATCAAGTTTATCTCTACATACATTTAAAAGTCGTAATAAACTCAACTGGGTTAAAAGTGGAATGATAAACATTTGTACCACTCAAGTCCAAATTCCAAATTAGGGCCCCCCTAATTCCTATTTTGGCACAATGTAAGTAAAAACTACATACATCAAAAACAAATTTAAAAATAAAGATAAATGGCCTTTCTTTTCTATGTATTTATTTTTATAAATTCCACAAAAGCAATTACCTGGCCATACTAAATAGAAAGCATAACTACAGAGTAAACACGCTCATTCCAAAACACGGAGAGCACGTGCTTCCTTCTGGCACTTGGTACAGAGTTCCCTGACTAGCAAGCTTCTAACAGCCAAGGGAGTTGGCTGGAAGATCTTTTTGTACAGCGGCTGGAGTCTGAGAAGGCCAGAAAACTTAGTAACCAAACTGTAAATACATTCCCACTCTCTCGAAAACCTACATTAGGAAAATCTGATAACCCCACAATGAAACAGGGTGAAACCATCCCTGATCCTGGGCTCTAAAACCACTGCGGTTGGCATCACACAATTGTACATTTGTTGATTCTGCCTACCTCTATCCTGACCACCGCTTCCGCCACTGCACTGAGCGGTCTCAGGTGTAACTGGCTAATGCCAGGTTTAGCGTCAAAGCAAAATCCGGAAAAAAAGAAAATTCCCTTTACTTCGCGGGTTAAAGGAAACTGCACATTAATCCCTGAACGGATGTTTTCTGGAAGGCAAGAAGTGTTTGTTTCTTCCTTGCTTTTAACCAGGTCCCACAGTCTGCGAGCGCAAGCCTCCCCAGAGAGCATTTTCACGAACCACAGCATCTTAGAAGGGACAACACTTACTCTCTCCTCTCGTAGGCAGAATCCGCTGGAAAGTTCCTGGAGCACCAAGTTTGCGCGGCACCGGCGCGCTCGAGTGCGCGCTGGCCGCCCGGGCGCAGGCGGGAAGGCAAAGGCGAAGGCGAAGGCTGCGCGCAGACCACGGCCCGCCGGGACCACACCGCCGCTCCCCAGGGCCTGCCGGGCTCAGCGCGAGGACGGCGGCTGCGCCCTGCGCTCCGGGCGGGAGACGCACGGATCCTCTCCTGGAAGGCAGCTGCGAAACGAGCTCAGCGCAAAGGCTCCAGCAGCCAAGGCCGGCGGGTGTGGCCGGGCGGCAGAGGGGTTTTGGAATGCCGGGTGTGGCCCTCTGCCACGGCAAAAAAGAAATGAGTCAGCCTGTTCAATCCTAACCAATAAGCATGTTCACTGTCGGTTAAGGCGGAACTTTCCTTTCTTGATTTATATCAGGCTTAGCAGTCTTTCACAGCCTTTTTTCTTTAAGCCTTTAACAACTTCAGCACAACTTCTAGAAAGTGGTAGGTTGCTCTTTAAAAACTTATGAAACAAGGATTAAAGTTGTTATGATACTTATCAGTAGATGTCCGTTCGTTTTTATAGTAAAAGTTTTTGAGTTAGGTAGGGGCTCTTAGTGAAATGAACGTTGGACCTGATGTCAAAGCAGGTTGGGATGGGACTTCTGGCATTGCATGACCTTGGACAAGTTAATTATCTGAAATGAGGGGGATAAAATGCCAACCTAATAGTTTGCCAAGCGAATCACAGGCAATAACACATGCAAAGCATTTGGCATCTGCTTGACAGAGTAAGCACTCAAAAAATGCTGTGTCTTGTCCCTCTAAGTTCTGAATCAAATTCCAAAATTATAGTCAAACTGACCTATAATTCTCTTTTATGGTAAAAGAGCCAAAGAATTGTATAGCTGAAATAAGTTTTTTGGCATTGCCTGGTCTGATTTGCTTATTTACGTGGTGAGAAACTTAAGAAGCTTTTGGTTTAAGATGGAGAAGTTTTTAGTAGCAAGAGAAGTTTTTTAGTAGCAAAAAAAAATGTGGAGTGGTGCTTAGGTTGGAACAACTTCATTTAGGTCATTATTACATTAAAAAAAAAAAAGCAAGAATAATTTTGGGAATATTCTATCTTGGTCACTGTGCCCTAAATATTATTTTGGAATAAAAATATTTTTTTAAAAAAACTTTAAGTAGTTAGGAATTGGCAAAGTATAAGAGACTCCAAAACTACTAGTTCTGCAGACCTATTAAGTGAGTTGATTACTACTGCTGGTAGAGAATTTCTACAGGGGAAGAAAAGACATTTTTAAAGTTACAAATTAAACCTTCTTGGCTTTGGAGAAGATCTCTTGAATATATCTTCTTCATATTTGTTTAGAGCTAGTCATTTCCACAGGCCAGGATTTCTTCAAAATAATCTTTAGTCAAAGATAAGATCTAAAGTAAGATCAAGAAACTTCCTAAAGTGCTATTCTTCTCTCCAACGCAAACCAGAGAGTGGAAAGAACACTGCACCAGGAGCCAAGAGCTACCTTCCTAGTCCCAGTTCTGCCAGTAAGTGTCCAGGGCTCCAAAGCTCAAACGGTAATCCAAAGAGGCAGACGCAAGCAAGACAGGCCTACAGCCTAACACTGATCCTTAGCAAGAGACACCCAACATACAAAACAGTGCCTTTCTCCTCCATGACACAGCTGATATCTCCCCCGCCCACCTCTCTCACATATTCCTTATAATAGTACTCCTAGTTTCCTAGCTATTTTAAGTTAAATTCTGGAATCATCTGAGCTCCCTCCCTCTCTCTTGCCAATTCACTATTAACAGGTATAATATGAAGGCTTCATTCACACTTTTTCCATTTCTGCTTCAGACATTTGTGCCTTCATGCCAGGGTTACTAAAGTTGAGTGTCTCCTAACTGCTCTTCCAGCTGGCAGGCCCCTCCCTCTGTGCTTCCCAACACTTCATCACCATTACACGATAAATGTTAAAGCTCAGAGTGCCATAAACCTTTCCATTCTCAATCTAACAATTATAATTTTACAGTAGACATCAAAAGGAAATTAATTTATTTTATAGGCAACTTTCCTCAAATGGTCACACAAGTTAATGTGTGTATTTTTAAGCACTGATTTTCTATTTATAAAACTTGTAATTAATCATGCTAGGTGAACTGGTAGTATGTTGGCTGTTACTGCCAAGAACAGCAGCTTTTCTATATAAGAAGACAACATAAAACCTATGTGTTTATGAACACAATAAATTTCATAACATTACAGTCTGAAAAATGCAAGTGTGTTTATATGTGTAGACATATGTAGATACTTATAGATACCTGATGGAAGAGAGAAGTCAGCACATACAGGAAAAAAGAAGTGATCTATGTAGTTCATTCCTATTATTTAGGATCCAGTCAAGCTTGAAATTCAGAGTAGGTGCTCCATCCAGGAAGAAGGAAGGCCTGATAAACACAAGCAGCTGCAACCTGAACTCAAAACACTTAAAAGATGTTTTCCTAATCCTTACGCTTTCAAAACAAGAAGCACACCATTAACGACGTAGTCAGAACAATCTCACAAGAGAAAAGGGATATTTATTTCTAGGATGCCCTTGGTGCCTAAAATTAAAACACAAAGCACAAGGGTTCTCAATACAGAATTGTGGGGGGGGGGGGGGAGTGGGGAGTGGCAGTGATGATTAACCCAAAAGCCCAATGCCATATGTTCAGAGCCCTCTGAAGCCGGCTTCTATCTCTGCCACCCCCAGGCTTTAAAAACCCTTACCGAACAGCCCGTTGGTCTGCTCTCGGCACACTCACCTGGGCTGGCACCATGCCTTGGTCTGGTGACCTCACACTCTCTCTATTACTCCTCTCCAAGTGCCTACAGGCCTTTTTCTTATTTTTTATTTGTTCTTTTCAGTTATACATGACATGAGAATGTATTTTGACCAGGTCTTTTTCTTTATACTGTCCTTTCACAATCAATATATAGTATCTCAGCACCTTTTCTTTCGGAAATCCCTGACCTTTTTCTCTGCCAGATAATGAGGGTACCTTTCAGAGGCTTTGTATCCTTCAAGGCCTTAGCAGAGTCTGAATAAATAGTCCTTGTTGTTGATCTAATGATGTTTAAGTTATATAACAACCACAATGGAGAAAGAAAAACTTTGCTGACACATCAAGAATAAACAAACATTATAGTTGTTCAAACCAGCTGGCAAGCAGAACCCAAGCAGCAGATGCATCTCTTTGCTCTTTAGACATGTTCCAACAATATGGAATGCTATTGAGAAAGCAAATCCAATACTTCCTAAAAGGAAGGGACGTTTACACAACAGTGTTGTCACATGGAATCTCAGTTCCCCAAACACTAGCCCATTGACGAGCATAGAGGCAATACCTCATTCTATCTTCCTTTCAAGTGTGGAACACATACATACAAATTTGACAGTTTGCCAAAGTACCAATTCCCCCTTCTATATAAACATCCCTCTCAATGTATGTGTTATTGCCACAAAAATCTACCTGTTTATCTTCTATGGTTAGTGCTCCTAACCATAAAAGGAAGCAAAGGACATCTAGTTCTTAAAAACTAAGTAATTACTAGAACCATCATAGTTATACATTTGGTAAAATAGCCTAAAGTCAAAAGCCAAGCAACATGTGCATTAGAGCCAACTTTTATCAAGAGTCATTACCAAACACATTCCTAGACCTACCTACCCACCCCCCACATCACCAGCACCCTTTTGTTAATGTTAATACATTTGGCTCTTACGACAGGTGGGAATAAACACTACCACTGTTCTCAAAAAGCTATGTCATAAATCAGCTGTACTATTATACAATTAAATACTTTATTATAATTGCTCATGACAAAGGCACTAATAAATATTCCATGTATAAACAACCAAATGAATCAGTCAGCATTCTTTAATATGCAAGTAACAGAAATGGCACTTGAAGCAGCACCAGCTAAAGCAAGATAAGATATATTGACTTGAAGTAACCCAGCAACAGAAGACTCACAGAGGAAGCTTAGCCAACTTGAAGATCAGCTCAAAATGAACTCCACCATGACAAGATAGCATCTTTGTTTATACAAACTGGCTTTGTCCTCCCTTCCTGAAGGCTGCCTTCTTCTACTTAACTCCCAGCTCTGCCACTAAGAGGTACTATTCCTCTATTCATAGTTGTCATTTTTAAAATTGTCAAGAAGGTCTCACATTGGTCCAGCTTGGGGCCACGCATCCATGACAAACTGGTCTACTTTAGGATCACCTAAGTTAAATTGGTGGGAAGAGCAGTAAGTTCCCCAGAAGGTGAATTTAATTCTTGTACGTGAAAAGAAAGGTTCATTTGTCTACCAAAAAACACCACTGCCTATCAAGAAGTTCCATTATATGCCCAATGTGAAAGCTTAGGTAAGTAGTCCTCTACCTGTTAATAAGACATGACATTCTAAAAGTTGACTTCTATATCTCAAGTCAATGAACTCTTTACCTGGCACTTGGAGTCACTTCACTGGAGACATCATGGCTCTAGTATAAAGACTGGCTCCCTCACCTGTCCTTAAGAGTCTACTTAACTCTTAGTTGACCTAAA
>NC_136464.1:80081230-80110264 GCF_902686455.1 Sciurus vulgaris
TTTAGGTCAACTAAGAGTTAAGTAGACTCTTAAGGACAGGTGAGGGAGCCAGTCTTTATACTAGAGCCATGATGTCTCCAGTGAAGTGACTCCAAGTGCCAGGTAAAGAGTTCATTGACTTGAGATATAGAAGTCAACTTTTAGAATGTCATGTCTTATTAACAGGTAGAGGACTACTTACCTAAGCTTTCACATGGGGCATATAATGGAACTTCTTGATAGGCAGTGGTGTTTTTTGGTAGACAAATGAACCTTTCTTTTCACGTACAAGAATTAAATTTACCTTCTGGGGAACTTACTGCTCTTCCCACCAATTTAACTTAGGTGATCCTAAGGTAGACCAGTTTGTCATGGATGCGTGGCCCCAAGCTGGACCAATGTGAGACCTTCTTGACAATTTTAAAAATGACAACTATGAATAGAGGAATAGTACCTCTTAGTGGCAGAGCTGGGAGTTAAGTAGAAGAAGGCAGCCTTCAGGAAGGGAGGACAAAGCCAGTTTGTATAAACAAAGATGCTATCTTGTCATGGTGGAGTTCATTTTGAGCTGATCTTCAAGTTGGCTAAGCTTCCTCTGTGAGTCTTCTGTTGCTGGGTTACTTCAAGTCAATATATCTTATCTTGCTTTAGCTGGTGCTGCTTCAAGTGCCATTTCTGTTACTTGCATATTAAAGAATGCTGACTGATTCATTTGGTTGTTTATACATGGAATATTTATTAGTGCCTTTGTCATGAGCAATTATAATAAAGTATTTAATTGTATAATAGTACAGCTGATTTATGACATAGCTTTTTGAGAACAGTGGTAGTGTTTATTCCCACCTGTCGTAAGAGCCAAATGTATTAACATTAACAAAAGGGTGCTGGTGATGTGTGGGGGTGGGTAGGTAGGTCTAGGAATGTGTTTGGTAATGACTCTTGATAAAAGTTGGCTCTAATGCACATGTTGCTTGGCTTTTGACTTTAGGCTATTTTACCAAATGTATAACTATGATAGTTCTATAATTACTTAGTTTTTAAGAACTAGATGTCCTTTGCTTCCTTTTATGGTTAGGAGCACTAACCATAGAAGATAAACAGGTAGATTTTTGTGGCAATAACACATACATTGAGAGGGATGTTTATATAGAAGGGGGAATTGGTACTTTGGCAAACTGTCAAATTTGTATGTATGTGTTCCACACTTGAAAGGAAGATAGAATGAGGTATTGCCTCTATGCTCATCAATGGGCTAGTGTTTGGGGCACTGAGATTCCATGTGACAACACTGTTGTGTAAACGTCCCTTCCTTTTAGGAAGTATTGGATTTGCTTTCTCAATAGCATTCCATATTGTTGGAACATGTCTAAAGAGCAAAGAGATGCATCTGCTGCTTGGGTTCTGCTTGCCAGCTGGTTTGAACAACTATAATGTTTGTTTATTCTTGATGTGTCAGCAAAGTTTTTCTTTCTCCATTGTGGTTGTTATATAACTTAAACATCATTAGATCAACAACAAGGACTATTTATTCAGACTCTGCTAAGGCCTTGAAGGATACAAAGCCTCTGAAAGGTACCCTCATTATCTGGCAGAGAAAAAGGTCAGGGATTTCCGAAAGAAAAGGTGCTGAGATACTATATATTGATTGTGAAAGGACAGTATAAAGAAAAAGACCTGGTCAAAATACATTCTCATGTCATGTATAACTGAAAAGAACAAATAAAAAATAAGAAAAAGGCCTGTAGGCACTTGGAGAGGAGTAATAGAGTGTGAGGTCACCAGACCAAGGCATGGTGCCAGCCCAGGTGAGTGTGCCGAGAGCAGACCAACGGGCTGTTCGGTAAGGGTTTTTAAAGCCTGGGGGTGGCAGAGATAGAAGCCGGCTTCAGAGGGCTCTGAACATATGGCATTGGGCTTTTGGGTTAATCATCACTGCCACTCCCCAACCCCCCCCCCCCCCCCCCAATTCTGTATTGAGAACCCTTGTGCTTTGTGTTTTAATTTTAGGCACCAAGGGCATCCTAGAAATAAATATCTCTTTTCTCTTGTGAGATTGTTCTGACTACGTCGTTAATGGTGTGCTTCTTGTTTTGAAAGCGTAAGGATTAGGAAAACATCTTTTAAGTGTTTTGAGTTCAGGTTGCAGCTGCTTGTGTTTATCAGGCCTTCCTTCTTCCTGGATGGAGCACCTACTCTGAATTTCAAGCTTGACTGGATCCTAAATAATAGGAATGAACTACATAGATCACTTCTTTTTTCCTGTATGTGCTGACTTCTCTCTTCCATCAGGTATCTATAAGTATCTACATATGTCTACACATATAAACACACTTTATGTTATGAAATTTATTGTGTTCATAAACACATAGGTTTTATGTTGTCTTCTTATATAGAAAAGCTGCTGTTCTTGGCAGTAACAGCCAACATACTACCAGTTCACCTAGCATGATTAATTACAAGTTTTATAAATAGAAAATCAGTGCTTAAAAATACACACATTAACTTGTGTGACCATTTGAGGAAAGTTGCCTATAAAATAAATTAATTTCCTTTTGATGTCTACTGTAAAATTATAGTTGTTAGATTGAGAATGGAAAGGTTTATGGCACTCTGAGCTTTAACATTTATCGTGTAATGGTGATGAAGTGTTGGGAAGCACAGAGGGAGGGGCCTGCCAGCTGGAAGAGCAGTTAGGAGACACTCAACTTTAGTAACCCTGGCATGAAGGCACAAATGTCTGAAGCAGAAATGGAAAAAGTGTGAATGAAGCCTTCATATTATACCTGTTAATAGTGAATTGGCAAGAGAGAGGGAGGGAGCTCAGATGATTCCAGAATTTAACTTAAAATAGCTAGGAAACTAGGAGTACTATTATAAGGAATATGTGAGAGAGGTGGGCGGGGGAGATATCAGCTGTGTCATGGAGGAGAAAGGCACTGTTTTGTATGTTGGGTGTCTCTTGCTAAGGATCAGTGTTAGGCTGTAGGCCTGTCTTGCGTCTGCCTCTTTGGATTACCGTTTGAGCTTTGGAGCCCTGGACACTTACGGCAGAACTGGGACTAGGAAGGTAGCTCTTGGCTCCTGGTGCAGTGTTCTTTCCACTCTCTGGTTTGCGTTGGAGAGAAGAATAGCACTTTAGGAAGTTTCTTGATCTTACTTTAGATCTTATCTTTGACTAAAGATTATTTTGAAGAAATCTTGGCCTGTGGAAATGACTAGCTCTAAACAAATATGAAGAAGATATACTCAAGAGATCTTCTCCAAAGCCAAGAAGGTTTAATTTGTAACTTTAAAAATGTCTTTTCTTCCCCTGTAGAAATTCTCTACCAGCAGTAGTAATCAATTCACTTAATAGGTCTGCAGAACTAGTAGTTTTGGAGTCTCTTATACTTTGCCAATTCCTAACTACTTAAAGTTTTTTAAAAAAAATATTTTTATTCCAAAATAATATTTAGGGCACAGTGACCAAGATAGAATATTCCCAAAATTATTCTTGCTTTTTTTCTTTAGTTAATGTAATAATGACCTAAATGAAGTTGTTCCAACCTAAGCACCACTCCACATTCTTTTTTTGCTACTAATAAAACTTCTCTTGCTACTAATAAAACTTCTCCATCTTAAACCAAAAGCTTCTTAAATTTCTCACCACATAAATAAGCAAATCAGACCAGGCAATGCCAAAAAACTTATTTCAGCTATAAAATTCTTTGGCTCTTTTACCATAAAAGAGAATTATAGGTCAGTTTGACTATAATTTTGGAATTTGATTCAGAACTTAGAGGGACAAGACACAGCATTTTTTGAGTGCTTACTCTGTCAAGCAGATGCCAAATGCTTTGCATGTGTTATTGCCTGTGATTCGCTTGGCAAACTATTAGGTTGGCATTTTATCCCCCTCATTTCAGATAATTAACTTGTCCAAGGTCATGCAATGCCAGAAGTCCCATCCCAACCTGCTTTGACATCAGGTCCAACGTTCATTTCACTAAGAGCCCCTACCTAACTCAAAAACTTTTACTATAAAAACGAACGGACATCTACTGATAAGTATCATAACAACTTTAATCCTTGTTTCATAAGAGTTTTTAAAGAGCAACCTACCACTTTCTAGAAGTTGTGCTGAAGTTGTTAAAGGCTTAAAAGAAAAAGGCTGTGAAAGACTGCTAAGCCTGATATAAATCAAGAAAGGAAAGTTCCGCCTTAACCGACAGTGAACATGCTTATTGGTTAGGATTGAACAGGCTGACTTATTTCTTTTTTGCCATGGCAGAGGGCCACACCCGGCATTCCAAAACCCCTCTGCCGCCCGGCCACACCCGCCGGCCTTGGCTGCTGGAGCCTTTGCGCTGAGCTCGTTTCGCAGCTGCCTTCCAGGAGAGGATCCGTGCGTCTCCCGCCCGGAGCGCAGGGCGCAGCCGCCGTCCTCGCGCTGAGCCCGGCAGGCCCTGGGGAGCGGCGGTGTGGTCCCGGCGGGCCGTGGTCTGCGCGCGCAGCCTTCGCCTTCGCCTTTGCCTTCCCGCCTGCGCCCGGGCGGCCAGCGCGCACTCGAGCGCGCCGGTGCCGCGCAAACTTGGTGCTCCAGGAACTTTCCAGCGGATTCTGCCTACGAGAGGAGAGAGTAAGTGTTGTCCCTTCTAAGATGCTGTGGTTCGTGAAAATGCTCTCTGGGGAGGCTTGTGCTCGCAGACTGTGGGACCTGGTTAAAAGCAAGGAAGAAACAAACACTTCTTGCCTTCCAGAAAACATCCGTTCAGGGATTAATGTGCAGTTTCCTTTAACCCGCGAAGTAAAGGGAATTTTCTTTTTTTCCGGATTTTGCTTTGACGCTAAACCTGGCATTAGCCAGTTACACCTGAGAACGCTCAGTGCAGTGGCGGAAGCGGTGGTCAGGATAGAGGTAGGCAGAATCAACAAATGTACAATTGTGTGATGCCAACCGCAGTGGTTTTAGAGCCCAGGATCAGGGATGGTTTCACCCTGTTTCATTGTGGGGTTATCAGATTTTCCTAATGTAGGTTTTCGAGAGAGTGGGAATGTATTTACAGTTTGGTTACTAAGTTTTCTGGCCTTCTCAGACTCCAGCCGCTGTACAAAAAGATCTTCCAGCCAACTCCCTTGGCTGTTAGAAGCTTGCTAGTCAGGGAACTCTGTACCAAGTGCCAGAAGGAAGCACGTGCTCTCCGTGTTTTGGAATGAGCGTGTTTACTCTGTAGTTATGCTTTCTATTTAGTATGGCCAGGTAATTGCTTTTGTGGAATTTATAAAAATAAATACATAGAAAAGAAAGGCCATTTATCTTTATTTTTAAATTTGTTTTTGATGTATGTAGTTTTTACTTACATTGTGCCAAAATAGGAATTAGGGGGGCCCTAATTTGGAATTTGGACTTGAGTGGTACAAATGTTTATCATTCCACTTTTAACCCAGTTGAGTTTATTACGACTTTTAAATGTATGTAGAGATAAACTTGATGAGTTTCTTAATCTGCTTTTCTAGGAAAGAAATTAGTCAGCAAGTGTATTTGGATGGTGCACATGACTTTTTGGTAGGGAGGGGGCTGGCCATTAGACTCAGGGCCTCACACATGCACAGACCTATAGCTGCCTTGTATGTATGCTCCCTCCCGGCCAACTTATTTTCTTGCAAGAGGTCCAAGACATAGGGGACAGGGAAAGTAAATCTTGTGGTTACTTCTGGTCTTGTAATTAGAAACACTGTACTAGAGAGAGAGAGGCAGGCTGAAGCTGTCTTGGTAGCATAAAGTATAACAGGAAAGTTTTTAATTGAATTGTTATGAATATGAATTGTTATGAATAGTATCATTACATTTCTGCATTTGTGAAAATCTAGACTAATTCAGCCAGTAGACAGGAGAAGGGGAAGAGTAGAAGAAAATTCATTGTAGTTGACTTTTTTAGGTCTATGAAGGAAACTTGTCTAGAAAGAAGTCACTTCTAAATTGTGTAATTAAAACTTTGGAAACTTTAGTTATCCTATGAGCTCCTCCTTCCACTCTTTTCATGCTGGTAGGTTAATTGTTAAACTCAGTTGTTATGATTTTTAACTGCAAGCGCCTCTGTGAAAAGTAACAACTTGTAATCTTTTTTTTTTTTTTTTTTGAGAAACTGCCTGTGATGGTGATGTTTGGAGAAAAATGACTTTAAGCCCTCTGGGGTAGTTGGAAAAGCCCCCTCAGGTAGTGAGAATGAGAAAATATTTTATTATATCTCAAATGTCTAAAACCTCAAAGGAATAATTAAATTTGGGTTTGTATTGGACCCTTAATGGTTATTAACAGGGCTGAATGTGTATGGATCTCCTTTCATCAGGTGCTGAGATATTTTGCATCCATGATTTTATTTAATTTTCACAGTAGTGCCAACAGGTGGAAGTGGTATTATCCCTGTTTTATAGTTGAAGAAATAGCCTCAGCAAGGTTACATAACCTGCTTCAAATTTCACAGCAAGTTGTTAGCTTATGTTAGAAGTTAACATTTGTTATTTTTCCCATGTGACTCCAATTGCTCTTAAAATAGTGTTGATTTTTTTCTGTGTGAGATGATCCAACAGAGTTTCTTGGTCCAAAGCAGATTTTTCGGTGATTTAAAAGGTCCTCATTGCCCCAATGCTCCAAATCTCAAAGTTCAAGGAATGACATATTTACTCTGGAAGCTTGTGGTTTTCAAATATTAGCTGAGCAAGCCCTGTTCTTGATGGGTCAGTCATACACATGGCTGCCTTGAAGTTGCTGATCTTTGTTGGCCTTCTTTTTTTTCTGAAGCCCTTTCAGTTCTGAATGTATCCTTTCTGCTCCTCACGAAGTGTAATGGAGGCTTTCTCTCAGTGTTAAAACCAGGCTCTGGATCCTGCAGTTGAAAGGATGTCCTGCAGTTGAAACCTCTGTGAGGCACACCTGCAGTATTTTATGTGCTATGAGAAATGTTTTTAAATTCATGTTAGCACTTAGGTTAGCATTAAACCTGTTTGTTGAGAACAGTGAGGTTATTAAAGGTACTATGTGAGTGCTAAAACTTGTTAGAAGGAGGTGGAAAGTTAGTGTGTCAATTCTGAGAGTCTCTCTGCTGGAGCACCTGTTAGCATGTCCTGGTACAAGAGAACAGTACAGCCTACATAGCAGACCATGAACTTCAGCATCTATTCCACCTGTTCACCCTTACCATATACTTACAAGAATATACCTCCTAGCTTCCCAGGCCAACCAGTGGTGCCCTGGCCACCTCCTTACATATCCCAGCTGCTTTAGGTGACTTCAGTTCTGGAGGATGCTGAAAGAACATGCCATGGTGATGCACTTGGGAGCAAGTAATCTTGGAAAAATCATGGGGCGGGTGGGGGGTGGGCACACGCATGCCAGGAGATTCAATTTTCAAAAATGGGGAGATGGTAAATTTTGAAAACTTAAGATTTGGAGCTTATGTTGTTGTCTAGCTGAATTGTAAAACGCATTTTTGAACAGGTGGATCAGGATCACTTAGAAAAAAGTTATGAGGATCAGTATCTAACATATGTTTGCTAAGGATCACTCATGTCCATAACCTCATTAGACAAGTGTATGAGGGCAGTACCATAGTTATGATATGTCAGCTTCCATGAGACATTGAACAGTTTATGTGTGTTCTTTACTCCAAATGGAAAATGTGGATTAGGCAGTAAGTAGGTTTGTTTCAGATATGAATAAGGTGCCAGGGTTGTGCTTCAATGAGAACACTTGATGTACATACAGCTGGAGGGAAAACTCACATTATTAGAGATGAAGTGCTTAGAATCATGGAGGTGATATTCCCATAGTTTTTTAAGCACTGTAAATAGGGATTAAAAACAGGGATTCTAGAGCCAGACCTTGTACAATTTATTGGAGTTCTGTTTGCCTTAGTTTCTTCATTCATAAAATGCAGATAAAAATAAATATACTAACCACATAGAGCTGTTGAAGGTGTTGCAGGATTAAATTAGATATTCTATACAAAGCGCTTAAAACAGTCTGATAGTGCATTGTGTATCTTAGTTCTTTTATTGTTGTTATGGCTTTTACTATCTTTCCTATTACTACTTGAGGCAATGCTGTGTACATTTCTGAGATTGTGTTTTAACTTATGCCCAGAACTGGGTAATGAGATTCTGGAGAGCATCTAGAAACTCTTTGAACAGTGGCATGTTTACCTTAGCATAAAAGCTGAGGCAGTACTTGATTAGTATTACCAAACCAGTAAAATAGAGATGTTTGCATTCTGTGTCCTGTACATTTTGTCCAGTTTAATAAGTGATTTCTCTTAAGGAGCTGTGGCTTGGTGTGAGAGAAATTTCTACTAAGTTAGAATTTAAGAGAGCTCCCTCCTGGAATTAGTACATTTTTCACTTGTGTGGTCTTAGACAGTTAGCTTAACTCAATGGTCCCCCACAGAGTGCAGTTTTACCCTCTGTGGGACATTTGGTGATATCTGGACATAGTTTTGATTGTTATAATTGGGGCAGGAAAGTTTGCTGCTGGCATTTAGTGGGTGGAGACCAGGGATACTGCTACATATCTTATGATGCGCAGGACAGTCTCTGCAAGGAAGAATTACCCTTTGTGTTGGCAACGTTAAGGGTGAAAGACCCTGGCTTCTCAGTTCAGTGTCTGAGTTTGTATTTGTGAATTGTGAACCACCAAGTGGCTTTAAGAGTGTGTTTATGAAAGAGACTCTGAGAGTGAATGTTTTCTGAAATCTGCAAGAGTGTACAGAGTATGTGTTTTATCATTGGTTGCATGATAAAATAGTATTTACTCCATTCTCTGGAGGAATATGCTACACTGGTTTGGGAGTCAGATGGACCTATACTCCACTCTCAGCCCTCCCACCTTAACCTGCTGTATGATTTGAGGCGAGTTCCTGTATCTTTGAAAACCAAATCCCTATTTCATTGGGTTTAGAGGAATGAATAGGATGTGTACCTAAATTATGTAGCATGTCCTTGGGCACAGTGGTGATCACTATTTGTTTTTTTACATTCATTTTGGGTGGTGGTAATGAAACTGAGTGGTACTTATTAAAATGTAAGATTTGGAAAGAGGAAGAATGAGGAAATTAGCTTTTTAAGAATTAAAAGATGATAAATGCCTTCAGAAGGGGGTATAATTTTAGAGAAGTAAATGTCTTGGGAGATGTTGCTTTGGCCTTGTGGGGAAGGAAAAGAATAAGCACTAAGGGAAGAAGTACCCATGAGAGGGAGGGAGGAGATTAAGTTGTACTGAAGACCAAGAGTCATCTCTACTATAAATTAGTCTGAAACTCATCAAGAAGGTAATTTTTGTGTTTGGGAATTGCCACACTATAAAATTTTGAAATATTTGCCTGTAAGCAGTGTGATTGTGTTGCTTTTCATACCACTTTTGCTATTATGGTTTCTTAATGTATTTTCCACTACCTGAAGAAGTAAGCAATGTGCCCAGCCAGGCATTTGTGCAGATGTGTCAGTTTCATTGTCTTAGTATTTTCCCCCTCCTCAGCCTTCCTGTAACAGTAGAGCAAAGCTTTCCTTTAATCACTCTTCCTGCCATCTCCATTTGTGTATCAGCCATGGAATTAGGCATCTGGAGACTCCATGAGCCCCACTGTTTTCCCTCTGTAGCAATCTGCAGCACAATGTCACTTATCCAGAAGAGCCGCTGGCAGTGTGTGTGTGTTTGACTTGGTGGGATTTTTGTGTGTGTGATAGGATCGGGTGAGAAACTTTCAAAGTGTTCACAATCCACCTACAGTCTGCCTCGTAAAGGCGGAATGCCTTTGGTTCTGATCATTTTCCAGGGCAGTGGCAATAAGAGACCCAGTGAGGATGAACTCGTTCTGTGGCTTAGGAAAAGGCTCTTAATTCAGGTTGGACAATTGAAGTTAGTGATTTGGAAAAAGGGTTTGATTTTAATTTTCTTTCTGCAGATCCCTGTTGCATTTTAATTGAGTAGTGTGACCCTCTCATAATTTGAACCCTCAAATGGAGCAAGTATTAGCCACCCAATCCCCTCGGCATCTTACATCTGGACATCTTTCCTGTGGGAAGCAGCGAGGAGAATGCAGGACTGGCTCTCCCCACTGGAGCGGTGGCAGCCCAAGGGGAAGCATAGCTGCTGCAGTGTGAGTGCCTTGCAGAATGGGAAGGGTTGGGGATCAGAATACACTTCTGAGACATTTTTAACACTGACAGAGCCCTGCGAGTCCATGGAGGCCTTTCTGAAGGAAACCTTCAAGCTCACTTAACTTCTGATTGCACAGAAATAGAGGGTGATGTTCCCTCTCCTGTGGCCTTGAGCCACCCGAGTTGCTGGGTAAGCAGTATTTGCAAAAAATGTAGAGATTTTAATAGAGAATCCTGAACTGGTTACACAATATTGCATACCTCCATGGGCTCCGAAGCCAAGAGTTTGATATTCAAGCCAAGCTGAAAATGGGTTAATAATGAATAAGCTAAAGGAAAGACTAAGCTAGTTGTAATTTTAGATAGTACTAATGACCACAGTTCTTGAGACTGGTAGATGATTTTTCCTCTTCAGGTGTTTTCTGTCATTTCAGTTTCTCAGATGTGGACTGGACTAGAAATTACCACATGCTGCTGAAAGAGCTTGAAGACTGCTCATATATTTTCAGGACAACTGGTCATTAACTTCTACAATATTTGGTACCAAACCCCCAGATTCTAGTGTGCTGAGTCAACAGATATAAAGATTTCTTTGCATTTTTGAGAGTTTTAGCTTGACATTTTATGACTTCTTTAGTTTTCTCTTTTAAAAAGAGCTCCCTCCTCTCTGAAACTCTGAAAGCCTTCACTTCACTGTGAAATGATGGCTTCTGCAACAGGTGTGGTGTGTATGCCATTCATGAAGACCAGCAGGCAGATCTCTGCCTTTTTACCTTGGGAAAAAGATTCAACTCAAAAAAAAAAAAAAAAAAAAACCTGTAGAACATACCTGCAGTGAATGAATCATAGCAAAGATATACAAAGCAAGTAAAGAGATGGAATTGCTTCTAGGGCAGCATTATAACTTCAATAAAGGTACTAATGGGTTCCTCTGAAAGGGAATTTGTATGAAGAGAAATTTAGAGAGATAGTGCTTGAAGACTAGGGTGGGTTGCCAGTTTGAGAGTTCAAGGCCTTTCTACAGGGAAGAGACCTTGCCAGAGTGCAGTGTTAACAGGTCTGTGTACAGATCTTTGACCTGCTGTCTGTGGGCTTTTGCAGTCAGACTGCCTACGATCTAAACCTGGTTTAGAGTGTGATCTTGCTCTGAGCCTACCTTAGCCTTACAGTGCAGTGTCAGGCCACACAGGAATTCACAAGATATATTTCTGTTCCATACTCACTTTGCATCCTTTTGACTGCTATTTGACCTCCTCATGTAGTGATGTGATGTTTTTGGGAGAGACATTGATCAGCATATATCAGCATTCAACCCAAATTATGGTTTTTATTCCCATAATAAGGTATTCAATTAGCATTTTTACTTTAATATCACCTATAGCATGATTAGCACAAACCCTTTTCTGATTATCATATTTATGAATTGGCAAGATTAGGGCCGCCTTGGCCTGTGGTGAGTCCACCAAGATGGTGTGGCACTCCAGGGACCAGTTGGCTTGGCCAGTGTTGCTTGTCTCTGCTGTGAATGCCCTCTTCTGACATGTGACACAGGAGTGTGATGACCATTGTAACACTATTATCTTTTTTTGCAGATTAGAAAACGTTGGGGGAAAAAAATGAGTATTGCCAAGTGCTTATTCATGCTAGAAATGTACTGTTCTGTTCTGTGAGTGACTCATGTAAACATGAGTAAAGCAAACTAGAGTACATTGTAATAGTTACAATTACAAGGTAAACTAATTCCTACGTAGATGAATTGCACAAATTACCAAACAACTAAAGAAATCCCCAATCAAAGCAGTTCATAGCAAAAACTTCACAGAACTTTTTATTGTGGTTTTTTAATGCTAAAATTCAAATTTCATCATGCTGGTATTAGATTTAAAAGTACACTCTTATTTGGTTCTCAGGATAACAGGTAACATGAAGTTTCTTGAGCATTTTGGTCTCAGAAACTGTCATACTTTTAAAATTTATCTTATGTTCCTACTGTTGTACAGAAACAGTCTCTTGCAATTTTCTGCTGTTAATCCTAAATGATTTTTAAAGTGTTGAACAATTTCTTCTTCTTCCTTCCTTCCTTCCTCCCTTCCTTCCTTTCTTCCCTCTTCCTTCCCCTTCTCCTCCTCTTCTTTTTCTTCTTCAAATGTGGTACTGGGGATGGAAATCAGGGCTTTCTACTATGCCTGTTTTATTTTTTATTTTGAGACAAGGTCTCTCTAAGTTGCCAGGATGGCCTTGAGCTTGTGATCCTCCTGCTTTTAGCCTTCCCAAGTTGCTGAGATTCCAGATGTGCACCACCATACCCAACAGGAGTTTCTGTTTTAAATTATTTTTTCCATATGTAGTTAAAAATTGGGCAATGATGATTCAGCCAAAAGTTCAGCCGTAAAGAAAATAGGTATTAGGCAGGATATCCATTTTCAGGGAGTTCCTACATAATTCCAGAACTTCTTAGCTTAGCTATGACTTTTTTAGACTAAATAAAGGTATATGTTATTTTACGATTCCTAAGGGTTTTTTGTTTGTTTTGTTTTTTTTGGTACCAGAGATTGAACCCAAGGGCACTTAACCACTGAGCCACATCCTCGAACCCCCCCCCCCCCTTTTTTAAAAATATTTTATTTAGAAACAGGGTCTTGCTGAGTTGCTTAGGGCCTTGCTAATTTGCCGAGGCTGGCTCTGAACTCAAAATCCTCCTGCCTCAGCCTTGCACCTCAGCCTTTTGAGCCACTGGGATTATAGGCATGTGCCACTGTGCCCAGCGTCCTCAGGTTTATACTTTGGATCTTGGCAGGGTATGATGACTTTTGAGAATAGACACAGCCAATCTCAGCACTTGCATATGTAGCCATTCTATTTTAATAGAGTAGTGAAAGGCCTAAGCAGGGGGATAGAGCCACTTAAATTTACAACAGAGGGAACTTAGTCAAGTTATTTCCACAGGTGATCATGTGGTAGGAAGCCAAACAGGGCATATCAAAGAAATGGACAAATGAGGAAGCCAAGAGATAAGCAGCTGTGGGAAGTCACTACCAGCCCAGGGCTGGAGGGACAAATGGAGGTGTCTGTTAGTGGAGCTCTGGGGCAGATAGGAACCAAAGCCATAAAAGAGATCCAGAGATGTCAGCAGAGAGAAAGGCAAGAAATGCTCCTGGCAGCTTCTCCATTTCTCCTTCAGGCACACAGAACTAAGCACTTCTTCATTCTTGTTTTCATTGTCATGTTCTATGATACATGTCTTAGCAAATTGAGAGAGGTTAAGTAGTTTAAGGCCAAGTAACCAGGAGCAGAACTGGGCAAATGAAAATTCTTGGTCTTTTATTTGTGCTTGTTGCCATGAGGCCTAAGCCAGGAATGCTGGCAGATAATGGGATTGTATCAGTTCATTCAGTCTGGGGGCAGAAACACAAAATAACTTGAGCAGGGAAAGTTTGGTAAAAATTATTAGTCATTATAAGGGTTTGGAACAATGATAGATTTTCTAATAAGAAGGAAGCAGAACTCTATAGGCTGTAGAACTAGTCAATATAGGAAGCAATCCCTTCCCCTAGGACTGAGATAGAGTATCCAAGGAAGAACCTGCCACGACCCCCTCCACATCTGAGATCCAGATCTTGATTCAAATCTTGTTGGAGAGGACATAGCCTTGGCCTATTGCATGGGAGGGAGGGAGGTTACTGGGAATTTGCAAAAAAACAAACAAACAAAAAAACCTTCTAGAACTTGCTGAAAATCTATTCTTCACAACAGGCCAGGCAAAACTATTTGTGGGGAGATAACTAACTGGAGGTACTCTACTACAAATCTATCTGGGAATGTGCTACAGAATCTGCACAGATTCTGCACAGAGCCTGCACAGTTTACTGGAACTTTGAAGCAAAACTTATCCTCCTGCTAGTGTCCCTCTTGCATCTTCTGAGGACAAAACTTAGCCGTCATGCCCGCCAGCAAATGGGTAAATACCTAAAGGGCTCAGATCATTTTTTGCAGATCGTGTAGTAAAAGGTAAATTTGTATCTGAGCTGCAGTATATTGATAATGTACACAGGGAGAAAAAGTTCCTTCTCAGAACTTTGGTTTTCCTTTTGATCAATCAGGCACTTGTACATAATGTACATAGATTTAGGTGACTTTTTCCCCCGAGTGGTACTTTATCATTTTCCTTATACCATTAACATTTTGTGATTTTATTAACCTGTGGATTTTATTATCCACATAGTGACTTGTCACTAAGGGACTGTTGAGAATTAAATTTCTTAGTTGTCTTTTTTATTGTTTGCCTCCAAAACCATGGGTAAACAGGAATTGGCACAACAATTATGAATTCCTGTGCGGCTAGACGACATTCTGGGCTTCTGGTTTAATGCCAGTGGAGGTATATAACACAACTGAAAGTTATAGTTGCTTGCGAAAAAATTCAATTTGGAATTTAATCTCTTAGGTTTTATAAATATTTGCCAACGGATTTTATAATACACACTAAGATTATGATTTTATTTGTACAAGGTAGGTTTCTAATTTCCTTTGTGAGTACATTTCTTTATGGCTTCCTCTTGAATTGAGATGATAGTTCTTCCAGGAGGGTTTTTTAAAGATTTTTTCCTCCAGTTAGTTTTCCACATTCCACGACTTTGAGCTGCTAGCTTTCTTTGTGGCTTCTTGCTTATAACACAGTGCAATGCATAATTTATCATTTTGTTTAAAACATTAGAAAGGGAGAAATACTCAGCCTTGTCCTTGAACCCAAGTTGATAATCAGTCTACACCAGCCTTGTCCTTGAACCCAAGTTGATAATCAGTCTACACCACTTCTCTTTCTGTACTTCAGGTTTTTTTTTTTTTTATATTTCATTTTTGTGTTTACCTTCCTTAATACTCTCCTAAAAAACCTTATACTCACTAAGCATATTTTTGGAGGTTTAGATATTAAGGTTTATCATAAATCCTTAGAAGTTTTTTTTTTTTTAATTAGATTTTGTTGAAAGATGGTAGGAAGAGAAAGAATGATCTGTAATCATGCATTCAGGTAACCAATATAACATCAATAATAAATAAAAGCCATACATGTATGTGATTAGCGTACAGATGGTATCAAAAGGTACAGAGATATAAAGACCTTGCCCCTCATATGTAACTGTTACAATTTCTTGTAACTTTTTTCCAGGAAAAAAAAATATATGTTTTGGGCACATTATTGTATCTAATTGACTCTTTGCTTTTTTATTTTTAATAAAAAGATTAAATTATATGTATTATTTTATAACTTTTCCTAATACATTTTAGAGGTCTTTCCAATCAGCCCATACAAATCTTCTTTACTTTAATGATGTATTTCATTAAATGAATCTACAATAACTATTGTTACTGTACCTTGTTTCTAGATATTTTAGTTGTTTTCAGGTTATGTGTTTACGCTGTGGGACTAAGTGCCTTCCACCTTACATTAATACCTTTGTATGAGTTTTGCTCACATACATATAGGTTAAATTTCCTGATTTTAGAATTGCAAGGTCAGAGGACTTTTGAACATTCTAGATGAATATTGCCAAATTATACTCCATAAAGGTGACCAATTTTTATTTTAGACCAAGGTTATATCATTTTAAACATTTTTGTTTAGAATTTGCACATAATTGTGCATATTTATGGGGTACAGTGAAGTCAATGCATGCATATATCATGTAGTTTTAATTATTTAATCATGGTATTTAACATTCATCATGTAGTTATCATTTCTTTGTGATAAAAACATTCAAAATCCTCTTTTCTAGCTATTTTGAATTATTCTGTATGACATTATTAACTAAAATAGTGTCTTTTCCATACCCCCTATCAATTATAAGTTAAAAATATTATGTCTTTGTTTTTTCTTGCTTACTTTAATTGTGGGTGAGGTTCAGGATCTTCTTGTAGGCCCTTATTTGTTTGAATTTCTCTCTAATCTGCCTGTTCTTTGCTTGGCTTTGTGCTTTCACCTTCCTCTTGCTCGCGTCTTTTTCCTTCTTTGCTTTCCTGTAAGTTCTTATTTTTGTCCTATTGACTTGTATGAGCTCCAAATTAGTCTTATTTTATATTCTTTTAAGTATTTCACCCATGTTATCCTTGGAGCTCTTAATTGTCATTTTGGTTTAAGAAATATTAAATGTGATCATTTGAAAAAGAAAGGAAAGACGGGTATAGGGTGGGAAAAGTTGGCTAAATTTTCTGCTGTTTTTGCAGCTTAATAGTTGTAGTTGGGGGCTACAGGTTATCCCCATTGATACCACTGTGTCCCATACCTCTGTAGAACTGTCATCTCAGTTATATTAAGACACTCTTCAAGAGTCCTAGGCATTGGCGGCCTTGCCCTCTGTTGCCAAGGCTCTCATCAGTTTATCTCCCCTTTAAGGGCAGGTGAGCTTATGAACAACCTTGTCTACTAGCATCAGAACTGAGTCATCTGGTGAGGTCATTCCTGACAGCCAGAGGTGTAGGAAATGCTCACCTCTATCCTGAGCACCTAGACTGGTTACCTAGATCATGAAACACACTGTATTGAATGAATGAAGAGCAGGAAGAACAACAGGTGCTGGGGGGAGAAGGAGCAAGAATCAAGACGTTTACTATGTGGAGCATCTCAGCCAACCAGATCTGTGTGCCTGACATGTCCTCTTGGAGTCTGCAATACTTCTGTTTCTCAGCTTTGTAACACTTACTAAGTTAACTTCCAGACAATTGGGGCAAGTTTGAAGATAATGGTATATTTATCTCATAAATTTTCTAGGACATTGAACATACAAACTATGCACTTGTGCCAAATGTTATTTGTTTGAACCTCTTATTTCTTAGTGCTAATTATCTGTCTAGACTGGACAGTAAGAGAGAACAGCTCTTGCAAGTGCTATTAGAAAAAATGATGTGCAACTCCCATTTTTTAAAAATCTGATGTTAAAATACTAGATCCAGAATAGATTTCTCTCCAAATTTCTTCAAAGAGCAAACTTATTTGAACAAATTTAAGAGGATTCTAATTAACAAATATCAAATATACAAATGACTTGTTACATACTGTGTAAACTAAGACAGCCTAAATCCCAGAAAAATAGTAGGCCAGTTCTTTTTCTGTTTGTTTTTTGTTTTGGGTACTGGGGATTGAACTCAAGGGCACTTGATCATATCCCCAGCCCTATTTTGTATTTCTTTTAGAGATAGTGTCTCACTGAGTTGCTTAGCACCTTGCTTTTGTGAGCCTGGCTTTGAACTCAAAATCCTCCTGCCTCAGCCTCCTGAGCCACTGGGATTACAGACATGTGCCACCACACCCTACTAGGCTGATTATTTAATTAAATATCTCCAGAGAAAATTTAAAGGGTTTCCTGAGAATTCAAATAATCTATATTTATATACTTATTCATATATGCGAAAGCCTTTTAATAGTATCCTAAAAAGGACAATAGTATTGTGGTACAGTATTTGGTATATAGTATTACTCCTTGAAAATGTCAGTAAGTCTTAATTTCGAGTAGGATTGTGGCTTCTTTCTTCCCATTGACCTGAGATGGGATGCCTAATGGCTTTGTTTATTCTTTATAGTTTTATGAAGGCAATTGACTCAATTAACTTGAATTTACTGAAATCAAAGCTTACAATAGGAAAAATAGATTTACTTTTGAGAAAGCTAATGCTAAACTTTGACTTCTATTACTGTTCAGCAGCATTCACTGTAAAGATAATTGGGCGCCAGAACATGAGAGAACCAGCCCCTATTGTTTTGAATGATCCTGCTGCTTATCAGGCATCCATTTAAGTGCAGACTGATGAAATAATTGATGAATAATACCATTGATGAGACAAGTTTATTGTAGTTCAGTAATGGCAGTTTTCTTTTCTAAACAGCATATTGAAATGAAAGCTAAATGGAGATGTTTCAAATGTCAAAGGGAAACTCACAAATGATTTCTTGGGTCCAACAGTTTTATACCAATATGGTTCAACTTGCATCTTGCATTTTTGCTTATAAATCAAATTGACGGAATAAGGCTGACAGAAATTCATTTGTGTATATGTCATTGACATTTTGTGCAGGAGGATAAATGAATATGATAATGGAATCTACTTCGAAAAATGAGTTTCTGAAAGTAGAGTTTCTGTGAGGACAGAACTTTGGGTGAGACTGTGGTGCTTTGTTGAAAACTAGTTGACTTTGGAGAAATAAAGCAAATGAATATGAAAATTCTATGCCATGCATGGTGGTGCACACCAACATGTGACTTGGGAGGCTAATGCAAGAGGATCATGAGTTCAAGACCAGCCTCAGCAATTTAGTGAGGTAATAAGCAATTTAGCAAGACTCTGTCTCAGTATAAAAAATAAAAAGGGCTGGGGATGTGGGGCTCAGTGGTTAAGCACCCCTGTGTTCAATCTCTGGTATGTATTATGTACATACGTATATGTGTGTATGTCTATGTATAAATAAATTCTAATAGCACTTATGACAAACTATAAAATATATGCATTAAGACAATTTCAGGCACTTTCATGAAGGTATCTCTGGTTAGGTGGTATACATTTTTGGTATGTAGACCTTTTGGAGGAATGCTTTGCAGTTGAAATAGAGTGTGAACCAGTTGAGAATCAAATTGAAGGGAATCAGTAGTGGAAAAGCAGAGGCTTTGAAAATAGACCTTTAGGTTCTCAGTATTGCTGCTCACTAGTGGACCCAGGTAAGAAACGTTGTGAGCCACAGTTTTCTTAATTTGTACAAATGAAGATTAAATACCTGCCTCAAAGAACTGTGAGAGAAATAGATAAATTTGGAAGATAGCAATCACCTTACAATTGTGTGATTGCTTTAAGAAAGAGTTTATAGTGTTGTGCAGTTGAGAGGGTGGCCACTGGAAAATATTTTCAGGACTATCAAGATTTAAAGTGTTTCTTAAGATATAAGGTCTGGGAAATGGGACCAGTTTAGAAGGTGCTATTTCTCAGTGAGGCAGAGAGTTTCTGTATCATTAGTATGTGACCACTAGTAATTTTTTTTTCCCCATTGCTATCACAAATGTCAGATAATTGACCCTGGCTTATGTTGTATATCTCAAGACGAGGCCACAAGTCCCATTGAGGTCAATTATTAGGCATAAGTGTTTATATTGGAGCTCTCTGCCATTGGTCTGGTCATGCACTAATTATTGCCACCATGAGGCAGTGCAGTTGCTGGGCAGCGGCGATGGAAGTTGGTCAAAACACATTGAGCTGCTCCATCTGGGAGCTTCCTGCCCAAGTACCCTCTGGCCTTGGTGCAGCCCACAGGGAGTTTGGTGGCGTCACTGTTGGCCTTTGGGAGCTGAGGATTGTCCAGACTTTTATTATTGCCCAGTGCATCCAATATCACAAACTGATATTGAATGTATTGACAGTAAAGGAGCAGTCAGGGCCTGTGTTTTCATACTTCTTTTCTTCTGTGTTTTTATAGCTTCTTTTCATATTTTCTTCTTACTAATAACAGTGTACAGGCTGATAGAAGCTGGGAGAATATTTACTGTGTATTAAGCTTTTCTAGCCTTGTGTTATGAACTTCACTCAGTTAATTTTCACAAGCTACGTGGTAGGTGCTGCTGTTATCCTTCATTTGTAAAGGCAAAAAACTGCAGCACAGTCTTGACCTCTATACTAACTGTCCCTTCCAGTATGAGTATACATAGTTATACTGAATGCAGATAAAAACAACATAAACAGCAATATAAATCTCATTGAACCAGTGATAATTATCTTAGCCCCTTGGTGCACACACTTCTAGATTCCTTTTTTTGTGTGGGGGTGGGGCAGGTACTAGGGATTGAATCCAGGGTACTTAACCACTGAGCCTATTTTATATTTTATTTAGAGACAGGGTCTCATTGAGTTGCTTAGCACCTTGCTTTTGCAAGGCTGGCTTTGAACTTGTGATCTTCCTGCTACAGGGATTTGATGGAAAATATTCTCTGCCCACTTCTGTTTCCAAGGGCTAAGCATAATGAACAATTTGGTAATTATCTTTCCAGCTGTATGTTCAGTTGTACACATTGTGTGTGTATGATCCATACACGTTTCATATATCCTGCTACTGCATGTGTGTTGTTCTGTTAGGCACTCTTTTTTTCTTAGTATATCCTGGACATGTTTCTCTGTGTGTTATGTTATTGGATATAACCTTAACATTTTTTTTTTAATTGACTGCCTTATGTGGTTTGTATCACTTTTTGCAGGATAGCTGTACTGTAATTTCTTTCACTGTACCGCTTGCATTGCTAGTAGTACGCTGTTGTTTTGTCTACATCACTTTCCATAACTGCACATATTTTATTGCATGAAAGTACTATAATTAATCCCCTCTTTTGAAATTCAAAGTATTAGAAGGTTCAAGGATGTACAGTCTCAAAACTGGGAATTTGAGCACATCCTTACTTAGTTACTTTTTAGTCCCAATCAGAATGCTAAGTTCAAATGATCACCGTGTTAGTTTTAAAAAAAAGGCACAGCTTTATTAAGTGTACAGTTAAATATACAATTCAGGGATGTGTTTATTTTTTGTAAACTTACTGAGCTCTGCTACCAGCACCATAACCCAGTTGAGAACATTTCCATCACTCCAGTAAGATTATTCTTACCTTTTTACATTTAATCCCCACTCCCATCCCAGCCTTGGGCAACCACTCATCTGCTTTCTGTCTCTGTAGATTTGCTTGTCTCGAACATTTTATATAGCCTGTCACTTTAAAAATTTTAATATCCATGAGTAATATTTCTTTTGAACAATTTGGCCCGTATAAAATTGGCTAGAACTGTTCATTATATTAGGGCTCAGTACTGTCTTGAATAATATTTACATTTCTTCCATTCCATGGAGAATTTTTCTTTCATTCCAGGGACAAATCACCTCTAAGACTGTGAAGCATCCTCATACTTGCCATATCAAAAGTGAACTCTTAAATTATTTTCAGCGTTAGTTACTTTCTTCATGTGGTAACTTGAAGGCAATTGTTAGCTCAGCTTAGTTTGAGAACTAAGTGTGCATTGGTTTCACTGATGACATGCTACCAAAACAGCGAGAACTTGACAGTATCTTGCCCTGTGAAAGCATTCTTGGTCATGACATCTCAAACCTGTTTTTTTTAAATTGGTGCATTTTAATTATAGAAAACAGTGGGATTCATTCTTATAATTTGGTTAATTTCTTGCCCGTTCGTCCCCTTTTGGGGTATTAAGTGTTAGCGTCAAATTGCTTAGAAAAGTCGTATAACTTGATTGGACTAAAGAACCGTAGTGTTAAGACAATTTTTAAAAAATTTTGTTAAATTTTTAACAAAAATTTTGTTAAAATTTTATTAAAGCTTATTAGTGTGTTGTAGTTATGCATAACAGTGTAATTCATTTTGCTATAATCATACTTGCATGGAATTTAATTTTTTATGTTTCAGTCCCCAGTGCTTCCTCTTTCCCTCACCTTTTCCCTTCCCCTTAATTTTTTAAAAATTATTTTGCCATTATAAATCATTTAAAATTAGAAGCTTTTTTAAAAATTAAGAATAGTTTCACTTCAATATTTAATATTTCAATATCAGATGGTATAATCAGATTGTCATCTGATAGTTCCTGTATTTATTTTTTATTTCCTTTCCTTTCCTTACTCTTTATGGTATTGAGGATTAAACCCTGGGGCACTCTACCACTGAGCTAGATCCCTAGCCCTTTTCATTTTATTTTGCAACAGTGTTTCTCTAAATTGTGCCATCTTCCTGCCAGGTAGCTGGGATTACAGTCCTGTGCCACACCTACCACCTGACTCCTTAAAGTATTTGAATGCCCATTCATTTGTAGATCTGCTAAGAGTCCAAATTTAGATGCTCTACTTTGGGGTTAAGTACACACATATTTATTATTAATTGTTACTTCAAGTGGATATTTTCTGTTTTCCAAAAACCTCTACTTTTTCAGAAGCTCAGGGAGGGTAGAAAAATAACCAAACAAGCTTGCCTGCCTCTTTTATTTCTGAGATAAAAATATGATGGATGTGGTTACTGTATCCTAATACGTTAGCACACCAGAGTACAAAATCTGAGGATGGAAGTTTGTGTGGGTAGCACTTTGAAACACATCTAGAAAGTAGAAGGCGTCTCCAAGTCATGTACTGAAGAGAAGTGAAGGGAGACAGTGCACTTCTCAGATGCCATTCCACCCCTTTGAGGCAGATTGTGTCACCATCAGCCTTTCATGGACCCCCTAATTCATTGTGGTTTCTTTGTGAATCAGTAATTAACACCTGGGGAAAAAGCTTTTCTTTAGAGGAAATAACAGATTTATCTTGAATGCTCTTGGAACCTGCATGGTTGCTTAGGTAACAGCTATTGCATTTTTATCATTTTTGGCAAGTGGGGAAGGCAGCTTTCTCAACTTGTGCTTGTCTTCTAAAGAAAAAAAAAACAAAGCAATATATACTAATGAGCCAGGAACTGTGGCTACTCAGGAGGCTTAGGTAGGAGGATTGCAAGTTTGAGTCCAGCCTGGGCAACTTAGTGAGATCCTGTCTCAAAATAAAAATTTAAGAAATTTTTAGCTCAGCGTAGCATACTTGCTTACCCTATGTGACATCATGAGTTCAATCTCCAGTAACACAAAAGAAAAAGAAATGTAGCAGCTGATACTTATCTGTAAGATAATTCGTGTGCACAAAGGCAAAAAGATGTATATTTATAAGTACACCCAGACACTTTGGTTGACTTTTAAAAATTGGATTTCTTCTTCATAGAAGCAGAGTGAGCCATGATCAGATGTGTATAGCTGTATGTATAGTTGGAATGTTGTTAAAAATCACTGGCTGTGTCTGCCTTGCTCCTCTGCTCCTTTGGTTTAGTGTTAAAGTTGTCTTCTCATTCTTTTAAGAACTAGACAAGGCCAACCATTATTAGTCCTGCCTGTATTCTTCCACATCTTCATCTGGCCTTATTGTGCATGTATATAATTTGAAATTCAAGATTCCTCTCTTGAATTGTGGAGTGACAGTATAGGCACCTCTGAACCATGTATCATCTCTGGTATCTGCACTGATGGAGCTTTCTGTTAGTCTAGGGGTGCAGCAGGCCATCTACTCAAGAGTGATGATGTGCCATTTGCAAAGAATGTACAACTCGCATGTGTCAATTTAGTAACCACATCAAAGATGGTGGATTGTGATTGACTGCAACAAGGATTGGTAGTGTTTATGTAATAAACTTTCTGCTTTTGATTTTACGTACATTAATTTTGAGTAAATTTGGTAGTATAAATCAGTCAACGGATGTTCACATTTTGAGTGCCTCATATTTTTGGAGTCCCCAAAAGCATGCTGAGGCGTGGAGTGCAAATCTTCAAGCAGTAATGCCATTGTTCCCTATAACTTTCTTCGTAACAGCCCTTAAGGCTACTGCTTTGGGAGTCATTGAAGAATGGGAACCCTACTAAGAAAGCTATTTACAATCTGCTCTTATCCTCTTCTTTGGGTATAGAATTTGGAAGAGGGGAAAAAGTTGTATAAATACAGCCATTTTGGGTGTTGGGTGGTGTTGGATATAGAAGGTAAACTACTACATGGCCATGATTGTGAGCAGGTAGAGTACTACATGCAGTCATAATTTGTTGAGCACCTGCTCTGTACTTAGACTGTACCTGGTGGTTTGAAACTATTTCCTCTCTTAATCCAATGAGGTGTAGTTGGTGGGTTTTGTAATTTTATAGCTAAGGAAACCGATTTGGAAAGGCTATTACCGTCCCAAAATTACAGATGGAGTCCAAGTCTGGTTCCTTTCTACTTTGTGTTTCATTTGCCTTAAGACTAAGCTGATCTTTGCCTTCCCTACTTCCAAAATATGTCCTCTTCCACAGTCCTGAAATTTTTCACTTCTCTTTGTATACTCTTAAACTATTACTACTAAAAGATGGTGGATATAGATCTTCTGAAATGCAAAATCCTAGGGAAGAGAAACCTACTTGGCAGTGAGAATGGACCTCTACCTTGCTCAGGTCCTGACTGAGAAGTGGAGGCTGTTGTGCTTGGGAAGGAAAGAAGAGCAGAGGCAGTTTTAAGCTTGGGCCACCAGAGGGTTGGGACTGGGAGTACCACCCCTAAGAGTCTCCGGGACATTCAACCTTCTATGGAGATGACCACTGACAGACAGGTTTCACTCAAGGCAAACTTTGCCCCATTCACTTTCATTAAAGCTTTTTATCAAGGAATTGGAGAAAATTCAGTGGGAGCATGCAGAACCACACATGATTTGTCATCTGCAGTGTCCATTCTTTATTTATTTAAAGTGGCGTCAAACATCAAAACTTTCAAAGCAGCCTATTTCAGATCCTTCTAGATTTTTGTCACTTTTTCCCCCTCATAATATTTGTTGTCTCAAATACTAATTTTGTAGCCATCATTTTTATTTTTTTTAGCTATTTACCTTTTCAAGTCTTTCTAAAGCATTCAGTTTAGTTTTAATGAAATTACAGCTCATTTTCTCAGATTTGAACCTCACTGAGTACTTCATATTTAATTAAATTATGTAATAACAGAAACAAGTACAACCTACAGAAACAAGTTGAGAAACCATTACAACCACGTCTTTGTAAACATTGCACATTGGCTAGTGAGAAAGGAGTTCCATGCTTAGCTGTTACAAAGGATAGTGAGTCATTGCTTAGTCATCTGCATGCATCAGTATGACTTAGTAGGGATGAATAATCTAGTCTGAGGGTTAAGTAGAAATCAATTGGTTAGGAAAACTTTAGCTACAGTATAGTTGTACACCTGCTCCTTAATGGTCTAAAGAAGCTATTTATTATATTATCTCAGGGATTCCAACAACTTATTTAAGTTATTTTTTACTGCAAATTGCATCTTAAATCGTAAATGTGCTATATGCTAATCATAATAGTAACCCATTGATTAGTATGTTTTTACTACTGTATCAAAATAACTGGGGTGGCTCCTTTATAAAGAAAAGAGGTATATTTAGCTCACAGTTTTGGAGGCTGAAAGTCCAAGATCAGGCAGCTCCATCAGTTTGGCCCTAGGAAAGGGCACAGTGGTGGATGGCATCATGAAGCCAGGAATGTGTGTGAGCTAAAGAGATCACAAGGCCAGACAGGAAGCCAGAGTGAGATCCGGGGGTTAGGCCCAGGCCTATACAAAATACTGTCTCAATAACTAACTCAGGGTTCCCCAGGGAACTGTCTTAACCTCTTTTGAGTGCAGTGCCCTCAGTGACCTTAGCCCTCCCTCTAGGCCAGTATCTTCAAGATCTATACGTCTTCCCAACAAGACTGTGCTCAGGTCAAGCTCTCAGCATGTGAACCTTGTGGGATGGACCACATCCCAACCTTAGCACCCATGAAGGTGCTTTGTGTGTGTGGGGGGGTTAATCATTAAAAAAAAAAAAAATTACCCTCACCCCAGAGCTTGATATTTCTGGATAAAGGGACAAGTTTGTTACATGTGAGCTTACTTAGTACCAATAGATATCTTCTGCCAAGTTCTTTCTGTTATGTAAAAGTTAACAGGAGCCTCTGCAGATTAATTACAGAGTTATTCTACATATGATAATGAATTCATATATGGTATAGCTGCTTGTTAATTTGTTTCATTACTTGAGTTACTTTACGAGGCAGTCACAGTCATTAACTTAAGTATTTTTGACTTTTTTTTTTTGTTAGGCAGAAAAGATGCATACCAATTATAAATTGCTAAAGTTTGGTGTTGAATGTAAAGCAAAAACCTGTGGGGGAATAAAAGCCATTTAGAGTGGGTCTAACAGTCTGAAAGCTGGGTTCAAAGTTGAATTGTTTCCCTGTCTCTGAAATTGTAGGTAAGTGAAAACAAAAGGTTTAGGCAGCTGTTAAAAAAGAGTATTTTTGCTGTTGCATATTTATTTAACATAACTTCAAATTTATTTTGACTTATTTTTGGTGCTTGGCACTGCAATTTGTACAGACGTGTTCAAAGATGGCAGCCTCTAAGGAAACCTACAACACTGATTGGCAAATGGAGATTCCACCTGGATGTGATTTTTTACCAAGTTAAGGAAAATTTGCCTTGTGGTGTGTCATGAAATATGATCAGGAATGCATCTGTAGTTTCAGGGGAAGCCCATCATTTATGCCATACTTGGGTTGTCCATCCCTGTGTCTCATGTTTCCAAAAGTAGGAATTCATATGGCTGGTGATGGAAGTTTTGATTTAAGATTCATTAGATAAAGATTCTTCAGGTTCCAGCACTGGATCTTTAAGTTCAATCTGTTCGCTGGATTTGGCTGGTACATTTGATCCAGAGATTTACCAAAACAAAATGAAAAACTTCACAAGATTCACATTATCTATAAGATAGGAACTTACTGGTTTCTTACAGGAAGCATAAACTCCTCTTAGGAGCCCAGGGAAGATGTCAGAATGTGATGCAATAATTCTCCTTCAGCCCAGGAGAATGGTCTGTGTGGCACTTTTTGTTCTCCTTTTGTAGTATCTACAAGGATCTATTACTCAGGTGGCAGAGGTCAGGAGTCCAAAGTTTGGGTAATAAGTACTTTGCTCTAGTCAGATGAGCACAGTATACCTAGGATCTTCAAGATCTAAAGAATCCCTTGATTTGAAAACTGGACCTTTATCAGCTCACCTGTAAAATCATTAAGTTCTCCTGGTTGGCCTCAGCAGCTGTTGGCTAATCTTGGTTGTCCATGCTAATATAAAGATATTTGCCAAGACAATCTTTTGCCTTTTGGAGGGGCAGATGGCCATTGTCTGTAGATATTCCTAGTAATTGGTCTGAGAATTGAGTGCTCTTATTAACCCCAGCAATCAGTGGGGTGACAGATCAGTGACTTAATGAAAATGGAATTTCTAAGAATAGTTTCACTTTCCTGACCTGCCTCCTTATCTGCCATGATGGTGTTGCTCAGATATTTCCTTGCTGTCTGGTTTGTCTCTGGAGCTAGAAAGGAAATATGGAGTGAGGAAATACAGGATAAGAAAACACTGAGTGAAGTGTTACCGTATCTTGCCATTAAATGTGGCTTGGACTTCTTTGCCTTTTCTATCAATCTAATGTGAGGCATCCCTGGGCATCAGGGTGGGATCTTCCCCCAGCCCCAACCTCTGTTGACTTGATCTGGTCTCTTCAGACTGAGGAACTAGACGTCTGGGTGTGGGCTAATGTAACTATGGCGAGTGTTAGGAGGATGATACTTAGGTGTATTTTCAGGGTTGGATTCCACTTGACTCAAGGAATGTTGTACCAATGGATAGGTTATGAACAAGGTGGTGGCCACACAGTGTCAATGAGTTCGAGAGGCTTGGTGGAAAGAGCTTTGGCTTGCTATGAGTCATGGCTCCTCTACTTAGTGGTCATGTGAAGTCAGCTGACATATTCTTTGATTTCATCCCACCACCCATCATAAGTTTTCTGGTTCAATTTTTTTTTTCTAATTTTTTTCTGGGTGGTTTATGTTTGTGTATATGTATTATTTTTTAAACAAATCAAGTCCATACCAGATTAAATTTTAGTTTAAAAAAACATTATAGTATGTCTGTTTAAAAAATGTAAACTGAGTAGTATAATGAACTCCATATTCTTATTATCCAGTGTTAACTGTCAGCTTTCTGTGATTCTTGTCCTCTTCCTCCCATTCATTCCCCTGGTTTGTTCCTGGGGAGAAGGGACCAGTATTTCTAAAGTAAACCTCAGACATCATACCCTTTCACTCCAATACTTTGTTATTTGATTGTTTACTCATGTCTGTTGACTTTTCTTTCTCTTGTTTCTGAAATAACACCTGGATTATGCCCTGGTGATGTTATAAAGGTGCACCCTTTGGTGGCCTTGTCCTTTGTATGATACCAGATGGGCTGGTCTTGGGGATCCTGAGGAAGAACACCTTCCCGGTATGATGTCTGTGTCTCAGTCACTAGGAGTGACAGTATCACTGCTACCTCCTTACCTTAGAGTTAGGTGAAAAGTGGGGCATTTACTCTATGACTAGGTTTAGAAGGAGGCTCAAATCTAAGTCATAATGACTTGTATTATTTATTAAACTCATAAAGCATAGTTTTAAATAATAAGACTCCATAGGGATGTAGGAAGATCCCATTTGGGTTTTCTAATTACCTAAACAAGAAACTGTTGACATTACAAATTAATCATTTGTAAATTTGCCATTCTCAGAGTACAGTAATACTTTGGGCAATATTTCAGTTTTTAAAGGTTTCTGTATAAGTTACGTATGTGTCTCACAGCAGCATCATGAGGAAGGAAAAGTGCTCCTCTCAAGTGAGTTGAAAGAACAGAGGAAACTGGGAGGATAGAGGTCAGCTACTCAGCCTAGGTCCTCTGTCCCTTAGCCTAGAAATCTTTCTCTTTGGAATGTGTTTTGAAATTGGAACATAGCGTTTTCTGGTTTCTTTATGCTTGCATCCAATGTTTGGGAAATTCACAGCCCTTCTAAAGAGGTCCTGGAGATACCTGAGGAAGGCTGCACGTTGTTGAGACCCATTTTGTGGCAGGACCAGGGTAGCAAGCATAGCCCTCCTGGAGCACTTTAATAGCTCATGTTACCAACTCTCCCCTGTGACATTGGTTTCTGCTGTCTTTCACTGCTACCCCAGACACAGGCTGTGACCGTTCCAGGGATATTGAACTGGATGTATCCAGTATTGTTGTGACAGAGAAGAATTCATTAGTGTCTGAATGTCTGATATTTTCCCTGGGGACCAGCAGTAATTTTGATTCAGTAGAGAAGTGGTATCCAGATCTCTCTACCCTCTTGGAAATTTTGTTGCAACACCAAATTGCCCAATTCCTTTCAAAGTGAGTAATTCCAAAAAATATTTTTAAATACCTAGATATGAACATTCTATTGGCTTAAGTTGCCCGAAGGAATAGAATGATTCTT
>NC_136464.1:80110764-80242281 GCF_902686455.1 Sciurus vulgaris
GCAGAAAAGATGCATACCAATTATAAATTGCTAAAGTTTGGTGTTGAATGTAAAGCAAAAACCTGTGGGGGAATAAAAGCCATTTAGAGTGGGTCTAACAGTCTGAAAGCTGGGTTCAAAGTTGAATTGTTTCCCTGTCTCTGAAATTGTAGGTAAGTGAAAACAAAAGGTTTAGGCAGCTGTTAAAAAAGAGTATTTTTGCTGTTGCATATTTATTTAACATAACTTCAAATTTATTTTGACTTATTTTTGGTGCTTGGCACTGCAATTTGTACAGACGTGTTCAAAGATGGCAGCCTCTAAGGAAACCTACAACACTGATTGGCAAATGGAGATTCCACCTGGATGTGATTTTTTACCAAGTTAAGGAAAATTTGCCTTGTGGTGTGTCATGAAATATGATCAGGAATGCATCTGTAGTTTCAGGGGAAGCCCATCATTTATGCCATACTTGGGTTGCCATCCCTGTGTCTCATGTTTCCAAAAGTAGGAATTCATATGGCTGGTGATGGAAGTTTTGATTTAAGATTCATTAGATAAAGATTCTTCAGGTTCCAGCACTGGATCTTTAAGTTCAATCTGTTCGCTGGATTTGGCTGGTACATTTGATCCAGAGATTTACCAAAACAAAATGAAAAACTTCACAAGATTCACATTATCTATAAGATAGGAACTTACTGGTTTCTTACAGGAAGCATAAACTCCTCTTAGAAGCCCAGGGAAGATGTCAGAATGTGATGCAATAATTCTCCTTCAGCCCAGGAGAATGGTCTGTGTGGCACTTTTTGTTCTCCTTTTGTAGTATCTACAAGGATCTATTACTCAGGTGGCAGAGGTCAGGAGTCCAAAGTTTGGGTAATAAGTACTTTGCTCTAGTCAGATGAGCACAGTATACCTAGGATCTTCAAGATCTAAAGAATCCCTTGATTAGAAAACTGGACCTTTATCAGCTCACCTGTAAAATCATTAAGTTCTCCTGGTTGGCCTCAGCAGCTGTTGGCTAATCTTGGTTGTCCATGCTCATATAAAGATATTTGCCAAGACAATCTTTTGCCTTTTGGAGGGGCAGATGGCCATTGTCTGTAGATATTCCTAGTAATTGGTCTGAGAATTGAGTGCTCTTATTAACCCCAGCAATCAGTGGGGTGACAGATCAGTGACTTAATGAAAATGGAATTTCTAAGAATAGTTTCACTTTCCTGACCTGCCTCCTTATCTGCCATGATGGTGTTGCTCAGATATTTCCTTGCTGTCTGGTTTGTCTCTGGAGCTAGAAAGGAAATATGGAGTGAGGAAATACAGGATAAGAAAACACTGAGTGAAGTGTTACCGTATCTTGCCATTAAATGTGGCTTGGACTTCTTTGCCTTTTCTATCAATCTAATGTGAGGCATCCCTGGGCATCAGGGTGGGATCTTCCCCCAGCCCCAACCTCTGTTGACTTGATCTGGTCTCTTCAGACTGAGGAACTAGACGTCTGGGTGTGGGCTAATGTAACTATGGCGAGTGTTAGGAGGATGATACTTAGGTGTATTTTCAGGGTTGGATTCCACTTGACTCAAGGAATGTTGTACCAATGGATAGGTTATGAACAAGGTGGTGGCCACACAGTGTCAATGAGTTCGAGAGGCTTGGTGGAAAGAGCTTTGGCTTGCTATGAGTCATGGCTCCTCTACTTAGTGGTCATGTGAAGTCAGCTGACATATTCTTTGATTTCATCCCACCACCCATCATAAGTTTTCTGGTTCAATTTTTTTTTTCTAATTTTTTTCTGGGTGGTTTATGTTTGTGTATATGTATTATTTTTTAAACAAATCAAGTCCATACCAGATTAAATTTTAGTTTAAAAAACATTATAGTATGTCTGTTTAAAAAATGTAAACTGAGTAGTATAATGAACTCCATATTCTTATTATCCAGTGTTAACTGTCAGCTTTCTGTGATTCTTGTCCTCTTCCTCCCATTCATTCCCCTGGTTTGTTCCTGGGGAGAAGGGACCAGTATTTCTAAAGTAAACCTCAGACATCATACCCTTTCACTCCAATACTTTGTTATTTGATTGTTTACTCATGTCTGTTGACTTTTCTTTCTCTTGTTTCTGAAATAACACCTGGATTATGCCCTGGTGATGTTATAAAGGTGCACCCTTTGGTGGCCTTGTCCTTTGTATGATACCAGATGGGCTGGTCTTGGGGATCCTGAGGAAGAACACCTTCCCGGTATGATGTCTGTGTCTCAGTCACTAGGAGTGACAGTATCACTGCTACCTCCTTACCTTAGAGTTAGGTGAAAAGTGGGGCATTTACTCTATGACTAGGTTTAGAAGGAGGCTCAAATCTAAGTCATAATGACTTGTATTATTTATTAAACTCATAAAGCATAGTTTTAAATAATAAGACTCCATAGGGATGTAGGAAGATCCCATTTGGGTTTTCTAATTACCTAAACAAGAAACTGTTGACATTACAAATTAATCATTTGTAAATTTGCCATTCTCAGAGTACAGTAATACTTTGGGCAATATTTCAGTTTTTAAAGGTTTCTGTATAAGTTACGTATGTGTCTCACAGCAGCATCATGAGGAAGGAAAAGTGCTCCTCTCAAGTGAGTTGAAAGAACAGAGGAAACTGGGAGGATAGAGGTCAGCTACTCAGCCTAGGTCCTCTGTCCCTTAGCCTAGAAATCTTTCTCTTTGGAATGTGTTTTGAAATTGGAACATAGCGTTTTCTGGTTTCTTTATGCTTGCATCCAATGTTTGGGAAATTCACAGCCCTTCTAAAGAGGTCCTGGAGATACCTGAGGAAGGCTGCACGTTGTTGAGACCCATTTTGTGGCAGGACCAGGGTAGCAAGCATAGCCCTCCTGGAGCACTTTAATAGCTCATGTTACCAACTCTCCCCTGTGACATTGGTTTCTGCTGTCTTTCACTGCTACCCCAGACACAGGCTGTGACCGTTCCAGGGATATTGAACTGGATGTATCCAGTATTGTTGTGACAGAGAAGAATTCATTAGTGTCTGAAATGTCTGATATTTTCCCTGGGGACCAGCAGTAATTTTGATTCAGTAGAGAAGTGGTATCCAGATCTCTCTACCCTCTTGGAAATTTTGTTGCAACACCAAATTGCCCAATTCCTTTCAAAGTGAGTAATTCCAAAAAATATTTTTAAAATACCTAGATATGAACATTCTATTGGCTTAAGTTGCCCGAAGGAATAGAATGATTCTTCAGGGTTTATGCTTTATTCAGGAAATTACTATAGTAGTAATTTAAAATCTGTACATGTTATTTCTCCCAAAGATACTTTATTTTCTTTTGTTAGTTAACATTGGTTTCCTGCTGAAGTATCTTGCCTACTACAGGTATATTTCATAAAACATGATTTATGCATTTGATTTAGGAGCATTACTCATATTTATACCATCAATAGTTTAAGAATGGAAAATAATTTTAGTATGGATCTCTTAACCATTGCATATTATTCATGGAGTTCTTCATATAAAATATTTTAATACAGGTTTTCACCTGAAGTTGCTTTGGAAAAAATGAGGGAAAGCCCAGCTAAAATTGAGGGAAGTATGTTCAATGGGGTTTTTTAAACAATGTTATTTGCAAACACATAAAGTAGTGAAGATGGTTGGTTGAACAAATATTGTCAAACTGAGGTTCTGGTTTTAACAAATAGATAAAGCAGATCTGCAGTTAGTATGTTAATATAATATTGCAAATGGTACAGCCAACATGATTACTGACATACTTAGAAACAGTTTTGTTTGTGAAAAACAAAACACTTCATAGGAAGTCTAATGGGACGTGGGGCTTATTCAGGAGTTTATGTTTCACGAGCATGGGCTTCTAGAAATGCATAGGACACCAGAAGGCTTTTATTTGGGGGGATGGGGTGAGGTAGTGGCTGTGTGCATATGAGGGGAGGGTGGGGAAGAAAGTAGAAATTGAATCTCTTCCATTAAGCTGCTTTCATTGCCTGGTCTCAGCTTTGCCAGTGTTGGCCTCACAACCTTGGGGAAAGCACTGTGTTCTGATGATCCCTATTGGTATAAAATTTGAAGGATTTGACCATAATCTGTGACTTTAAATTAGGGTACTTGAACTCTCCCAGATAGGAGGCCCTGGGCCAAGAGGTGTCAAATAACATGCCAAGCACAGCATATGTTTAAGATCTTGGGCAAACGCGGTGATTTTTATGTTAGTATAGTGTCTATGTTATAGAGCAAAAATAAAATTTATGTGTATTTTTAAGATGAACTGTCAATGTAAAAAATTGTCCCTCTTTCAGGTGGTTGTATTGGTCCTCAGCCCATAGAAGTCTTAGGAGAAAATGTTCAGAATGATAGTTAATATTTTTGCTAGTTGCTAGGTGATACCTAAAAAATTTTTTCACTTTTAGTTTATAGCATTCTTCTGTAAGAACTGATGATGGATACTTTGCCATATCTATATTACAGTATTTTGTTTTTGTTGTTCTTTTATATAAAACATCATGAACTTTCTAAATAGTGTAATTCCAGTTAGGTTAAAATGTATAGACTCATTTTTTCCTAGCTATATGCTAGGTACTATTTTGGACTTTTTAACAAAAACATTTTCTTTATTTTAAATTTAACATGAGTAGTTAATATTTTGAGTAGATAATACACTCACATGGTTCAGAATTCAAACTATGAAAAAAATACAGTAACAAATGTACCTACCACCTTGTTACCCAGGTCTACTCCCTGGACACCCTGAATGTTGGCTGTTTCGAGGCCTTCAAGCTATATTTTATATATACATTAGCAAATAGTGTACATTGCCCCCCCCTTTATGCAGATGGTAGTATACTATACATAGGAATCTTCTTTCTTGCTTTTTTACTAAAACCATTGGATTCATCCTGAAGACAGTATACCAGTACATTAGCACGGGTCATGTCAGAAAGATAAGGTTGAGGATGTAGCTTACTATGTTTGTCTTCCTGTCTGTTTAACTTTATGTATTTTTTTTATCATTTTAATCTTTTTAATAAGAATATATTGCTTTTATGGTAACGAAGGAAAGCCTGTGAGATAAATTCACAAAAACACATACACTCAAATTCTTCTAATAGCTCCCTCCAGGCTGGGAACTTATTGGTGTGTTTGTGGAGGGCTGTCCGCCCTGTCAAAGGAAACCTCTGAAGAAATCCCTTAGTAGTGCTTTTACATCTTGGCCTCAGTGGTTTAGGAAAGTGAAAACACACAGAATTTTCTCCTCTGGGCAGAGTTTGTCCCCACATGTGACCCACACCTTTTCAAATGTGACTTATGCTCAGAAAAGCACCATGTGATAGATGTAGAAAGAGACCCAAGGGTGAGAAGGGTACCCCAGAGCCAGGAGGAAGGCTCTGCCCTAGCTTAGGCTTGCAGGGAAACTGCTTTTGTCTCCCACTAATGGAAGAGGGCAGGAACATGTTTGCTTAAAAGAAAGAGAAAGAGTCCAGGAGATCCTTTGTTGGGAGCCTTCTGGGTTGTGGAATGTTTGACCACCAGTGTGTGCATCTGAAAGCCTCAGGAAGAATGGACGGAGACGAATTTGTTAATAGTAACCACTACCATTTAATGCCAGTGGTTACAGTGCACCTCATTTTAAGGAACTGAAATCATATCAGCATCACTGCAAGGTTTGAAGGGGATTGATGGCACCCCACAGTTGGTTTGAAGGGGATTGATGTCATCCGCAGTTGGAGGTGCACCTCTCAGTGGTGCAGCACACACTCTTTGGAGCCTACTATACGAGCTTCACTCCAGCATGTGATGTTGAGTACCTCACTTTAACCCTCTCACTTGTCAGGGCCCAGGTTTCTTCACAGTTGAATTCTTATCCCCTTTTGTAGGATTGCTTTGCATTTAATGAGCTTCTGTTTGTGAAAAAAAAAAAAAAACAAAAAAAAAAAAAACAAAACTTAGGTCACAGTAGGCTCTCAGTATATGTTAGGTGTTATCATCTTCCTCTCAGCTAGGAGGAGGAACAGGAACTGGGAAAGCAAAGAAGTGATGGATCTTCCAGGAGTGTGCAGAGAAAAGCCCTGGAACCCTGGGTTGTTGTTTAGTTCTCAAACTGCTAGACAATTTAAGACTGAAAATTCAGTGTTCTTCTAAGTAACTTTGAAATTGCCAGGGTCAGTAGTTCTTATCCTGACTGTCAGTCTGACAGCCCTCTGTCAGACTGGTTTGTGCAGGACCACATCTGCTTTTATCTAAGCAGCATCAAGGTTCCCACTTTGGGGTTGAGAAAACAGGCGGCCGTTACCGTCAGTGATCTTTCAGGTGTGGATGCTGAGAGCTTGGTTAGTAATGACAGTGTCCTATAGTTTGTTTTTAGAGGACTAGGGAAATTTAAAACAAAAAAACAAAAGACAGACTTGCTTATGAGCAAGTAGGAACTGGCAGTATGGACTTTGAGCCCAAGTGGGACTGATTCTGAAACTTCTGTTCACAGTCCTAACTTTACCATAATGAGATTGATTGTCTAATTACTTTAACTCATAATGATCCTGTAATGCTTTTATAGTTGGCCTCTAAGCTGTGTAAAGTAATATGAGCCATCCTGCAGTGCAGTTAATCTTATTACACTATTGTTTTATAAATAATGGTGTGGGTTTCCAAAGTTGAGGTTAAATCCACAAAGGCTGTGGCACAATAATTAGTAGTGTTAATTCTTCTTGTGGTCTAATGGAGAAGTGTTTAAAATATCAACCTGGCTTTGCAGACCACCAGTGTTAGTTTTAGGTTTATTTTTCTGGTTTCTTCAGCATATGATTTATATTTTAAAAGGAGGGATTGTTTCATAATAGGTTTTAATGACCTTATATTAGATACGCTCTTGTATAATCTAAACTCAAGTATAATAGCAGAGGCAGCTGCAGAAGAAAAAAGTTTGATGTTCTTATAAACGTATAAATCCTTGCAAGAGAGCCCAGAAGAGATTAGTGATTTTACAAGAGAAAACAAATGAGACAGAGTCCTCTGTGGCAATAGGAGGGGTTCTGCTTCTCTATCACATGGTCAGAGTGCTAGAAATCCAGCATGAGTGCCTTTCGTGTTCCCAAGCTCTAATTACAAAGCCTGTTTATCCAAGGGAAAGATGAGTTGGGGTAAGTTAAGAGTTGTGCCACTGGCAGTCCTACAGCTCAGACTCTCCCAAGCTCTCCCGGCTCATCTCACATCTTCCTGTCCTATTCCCAGAATGTCCCTAAATTACCTTTCTTCTCAGATCTCACATTCCTTTTTATTAGTTCATAGTGCTCATTTTGCAGAAAAAATAATAATGTAGTAATAATGATTGATTTCATAGAACACTATAAATTCGAGGCACAGAGTACTTCTTTCATTTAGTCTTTTAACAACTCCACGGACAGCTTTGTTTTCATGGTATACTAAAGTAAAGAGGACTACAAGTTAAAAACCTTACCCATGGTCATGTGCCAGGAACTGGTAGAATGGACCTTGGGACCCAAGTCTACCTGATTCTGAAACTTCTGTTTTTAGTTCTAACTTTACATAACAAAAACTGCCATTCGTTGAAGACTTACTGTGTCCCAAGACCATGCTTGCAAAAACAGCTCCATCAGGTTGCCTTAAACAAGGAATCAGGGTTAGCATTGCTGGTGATAAGGCAGATTGACAGCACATACCCTTTGATGGGATCACTGAGTAGGACAGAACATCACTTCTGCATTTGGGGACCCAAAATGCATAACAACCCCAATCTAATCATGAGAAACCCAACTAAGATTCTGTAAAATAACTGGTACTTTTCAACTCTCTCAAGGTCATGAGAGGCAAGGAAAGACTGAGGAACTGCCACGTGCTTGAAGACTAAGGAAACACAAAACTAAATGATTGTGGAATAGGAAAAAAAGGATATTTGGAGGGAGAGGATTGTTGAAATTGAAAGAGGATATGTCATTTAATTAATATTTTAACAATGCTAATATCCTGTGGTTAATACAGATGAAGCTAGGTGAAGGAATGTTTTAGTTTTCTGTATTCTTCTTGCAACTTTTGTGAAACTAAAATCATTTCAAAATGAAAAAGTTTTTTAAAAACATTTTTAAGTCGATATCAGTTATTGTCATTTTAGGATGAGCAAACAAGAGGTCAAATGTTAGGCATTTTGTTGAAGATCATGCAAATGGTGTTCACTGGTGAAAGGAGGAGGAAAAATTTTAACCTCGTCTTGGAGATTCCAAAGCCCATGACTTAGTCTTTTTAAGCTGTTATAACAAAACACTATAGACAGAATGGCTTAATAACAACAGAAATTTATTTCTCACAGATCTGGAAGATAGGAAGGAAGTCCAAGATCAATGCAGATTTTGTATCTTACTGCTAGTCTGCAACTTCTCACTGTACCCTTTCATGGCAAAAGGGACAAGGGAATTCTCTGGGGTCCCTTGTATAAGGACACTAATCCCATTTGTGAGGTCTCTGCCATCATGGCATAATCACTTCCCAAAGGCCTTACTTACCTCTTGATACCATCACCATATGGGGTAAGATATAAATGGGGGGATATTGCTATATTTAGTCTTTAGCACCATGTTGACCACTGTGCTTTAAAGCTACCTCATGCTGAAATATGCATGTTTAAAACATGAGCTTTGATCCAAACCCCATTCCCATTTGATAGCCTTTATGTTATACTGAAAGGGTATCTTTGTGCCTAGAGAAAAAAAGCAGTGCATACATTTTCATAATCATATGTGATAAATAGACTGTATTTTGGGTGTGTATAAGTGGAGAATTTTTGAAAACCACATGAAGTGGTGCAAATCAGATTTACATATATTTTTACCAGGGGAAGTGAAAACTAATCATTATGAATAATTGTAATTTTTTCAAATGTTTCCTACATCCTGAGTCTCCAAGTTATAAATGTTGTGTTTACTTCTCTTCTTGCTACCCAACTTTCCCCAACTTTTTCTACAGTTATGGTTGGTACAGTTATTCAAATGAAGCACACTGCTTTAATTCAAAACATACAAGAAGATCCTTTTTTTGTTTTGTTAAAGGATCCTTATTATGAAAAGCAATAGATTGTTTTGAGATTTCAGGGTAAAATGAAGAATGAAAATTTTGGCAGGAAACAAAAACCCTGTAAAAGTAATAAAATCCTGATTAAAACAGAAATCTTTTAAATTTTAAAATGAAAACAGGAGAAATGTATCTTTTGTTCTATTTATCTCTAAACAATTTAATGACAAATTCTGGATAATTCTAGTACAAAGGTCTAATTTCAAATCACTAATTTTCTGAGCCTTGATGTCCTCTTTACAATAGCTACAGTACATTAACCCAGAATTTTTGCTGACTTGGATAACTGTACAAAGTACTTTCAAATAAAGATTTCAGCATCTATTTCTTTCTTTTAAGAAAACTTTTTTCTTTTTTAAATCACCTTATGCAGTTGCTTATATGCTTCATGAAGCTTATAACCTTCTCCTAAAGACTTTGACTTTTATATTGATTATATGTAGTAAGTGTTTCATAGGAGTACAAGAAACAAGTTACTATTAGCCAATTACATCAGAGAACATGTCATGGTGCCTTATTAAACATATATAATTCCTGTGACCAGTTGATAAAACTAGACGCTCATAAAATGAAGCCCAGAGTGACAGATCTGTGAAGTTTAGTTTTACAAGACCAAAACTATTTCAAGGGCTGTTTTTAAGAGGAACTGTAACTTAGATCTGTCTGCTAAATTTAGTTTGTCAGCTCACCAGGTCTTTCCTCTCAGTTTCTGTTTATAATAGAGGTTGGGGGGATGGAACCAGGGAGACTATGAGTATATATCTATATGTGTGTTGGAGGAGGGCATCCCCCTTTAAAACAACTATTTTTATAGCCTTTTATTGATTATAAAAGTAATGTGTTGATTATAATACATTTGAACTACAAAAATATATGCAGAATGAAGTTACCAGGGGTAACTTTTATGAATTTGGTACCATCGATCTAAATTCTTATTTTCTGTGTGTGTGTTTGTGTGTGTGTGTGTGTACGATAGTTATTGCAAAACCATGATCATGCCATACATTTATTGAATATAAACTTGCTAAAAATTAAATTATCACATGCATTTTTCCCCCATATCCTTGAATATTTTCTAAGAAGATAATTTACAATTGTGTGAAATTACTTCTATAGGTACTAATTCGATTCATTTTCTATTCTACAAGTAGACTCTTTTTTATCTCCCGAGACTGGCCAATGCCAAGCAAAGCCTACAGGACTTAAATTAAATATAATCCCAATTCTTAATTCCTAAGTAACTACTATATGAAAATGAACTAGTATAAAATATATGATTATTATTATCATACATGATGATATAATTTATCTAGTAGTTTCATCTTTAGTTGTTTCAAAATTTTTTTCAAAAAGAAGAAACCACCACCTGCCATCCCTGTGTTTTCCAAAGGGAGAGAGGGGGAATTGCCTAAAGCCCACATTCCTTTTATCAAACCTCACAGCAGAGGAATGTCAACGTTTAGTCAACTGGCTGGTCACTGTTTTCATTCTCTGCTGATAGCCCGTGTTCCCTTCCATACTGTCATTAAGCCCCTGAAAGGTAAGAGGTAGAAAGGTCAAGGGACAATGTGGTTATGCTCACCTCGGCTGTACAGGACACCCTTAGAATCTGCCCAGGCCTGCTGTGGGGCAACTTCTTTTGATTCTTTCAGCTCATTTGCTAAATGTAATTAACTTTTTAAAAACAAATAAAAACCCATTTTCTTGTTGTGGCAAAATATTTATAAAATTTACCACTTTAACCATTTTTAAGTGCATAGTTTAGTGGCATTAAATCTATTTATAATGTTGTACATTGCCGTCCATCTCCAAACTTTCCAACTTTTCAAACTTAAAATCTTTTAAATTTTTAGGTCCAGAACAAAAATGAGTCCCCAAGGCCCAAACAGTTTGATCTAAAGTAAAGTACTTCTCCACTCACAAAAGGATTTCTTGGTCCCTTTTTTCTCCTTTTACAATTACTCTCAGTTAAATACAAGAGATTTGGTGGCCACCAAGGGCAGCTCCACACTTGGGCATGGGAAGTGTTCCTAGAGTTTTTTTGTAGTACTCTTGTTTGCACTTCAGAACCTTTTCCTAGAGTGTTCTAGGAAACACTATTCTCAGACACTGTTTCATATACCACAGGACTCAACTACTTTTAAATTTTCAGTTATGTATTTGTTTGAGAATTAAAGTCGAAGGGATTGTGGGACATGGATTGACATAGCCTCCACTGAAACAGCCTCAAATGGTGTCTGGTCTACAGGTTTAAGATGGGTCTGCTGGTTACAACAGCAGTTGTGCTCTTGACCTTCTGCAAGCTGCTCAGTACTTCTATGTTTTAACTTTCCCCTCTGAAAAATGATGATAATAATAACACTTGACTCATAGGATCAATGAGCAGTGAGTGAACTCACATATATAAATCATGTCTGAGTAGTAGGCACTTGATGAAAACTAGCTCTCTTTCATTTAAATTAGGATTAGGAAGGAGATCGTAATTTGATTATTCAATAAGGAATCTACTATATACAGAGTAGTATAATTTGAATGAGTTAGCAATAATTAAGTTTCCAAATGGTGACTATATTCTCTCAGGCATTATGCTAATTTGCAAGTGCTGCCACAATAAAGTACCATAAATAGGGGTTCTTAGCAAAGGGAATTTACTGTCCCACAGTTCTGGAGCCTGGAAGTCTGAGATCAAGGAGTTGGCAGGGCTGTATGACCTTATGTCTATTCAATCATCTGCAAGATCCTGTTTCCAACTATTCATAGGCCCTGAGGATGATGGTCAGGGTGACTGCATGCTATTAATACTAATTACTATTTCCCCAGATTATTTTTTTTCTTAGTGACTAGAATGTGGTGGCACTATTTGATCAAGGAAAGTCTCTAGAAGTGAAGTCCTGCTTGTCCCCTGTGCACCAAGGAGAGGCCAAAGTACTTTGAATTCTACAGAGTTCACAAGCAATGCCAAGCCGTGAACTAGCTGGTTTCCCCACAACAGGACAAAGGACAAGGTGGATGGTGGAAATATCTGAAAGAACTGAGTTCAAATTCTGTCCTAGTCACATACTATTTGACAAGTTAGGCCTGAGTTGTCTGCTTTGGACTAATTTTACTTGTAAAATGAGAATTAAAACCAACTCTTCTTATGGAATTGTTGGAAGAATTGTATGCAATCTTTTTTGATTTGGACCTGACCTGCAGTAAGCATTAGTGAATGGAAAGTTGTGCTGAAACTTTCATAATTAATGTGACTATTTGTGTGTTTTCAGTGTCCATGTGGTCATTTAGCTCCATTATGCTGACATCCTAAAATTCAAGTTTTCTGTTTCATAGATTTTTTTTAAATCTCTTGGGTCAAATGTGGACAATGGCCTTAAATGTTGTCTCAAAAAAGTGTATGTTAATGAGTGATGTCCAGGTGTGAAGCCTGCTAGATGTCACAGGGTAAGCAGGAGCATGCAGTGGAAGACAGGAGACCCAGGTTTGGATCCCTGCTTGGCTGCAGGCCAACTCTGAGAGTACAAGCCGGGGAGCCACTGGGGAAACTATTTTCCCTCTCTGGGTCTCAATATTTTCATCTATAGTGAAAAGGTTGACATAGGAATCCATAGGACATAGACAGATCCATGAATCTGCATGTCAGAATCCAGAAGGGCATCTAGTAAATGTGCCCAATCCTGGTCTTTGGTATAAACCAACAGGATCTGCATATTAACACTAAGGTGCAGAATTGGTTTTCTTTGAATAACTGCCCTGGGTCTAAATACAGTTGGATTAAAGAATCAATTTCTTTAAAATTTTAACATTCTATGAATCTAAAGAATTACATTCAAAATTTTATAAGTTCATAATTGAATTATTTATTAAGAGGAAGAAAAAATGATTTCTTTGTACTGGAAAATTCAAAATCCTTTTCTCTAGTTATATTTAAATGTATAGTAAATTATTGTTAGCTACAGTCACCCTACTGTGTTATAGAACACTGAAACTTTTTCCTCCTATCAATTAAAAAAGAGGAGAAAGAAAAATTCAAATTAATCTTCATAGCTTTTTTGAAGTAACATCCTTTCTCCTGTTCTAAAATTCATACAAAAACATAAGACATCCAAGTACAGAAACAGCTGAGTAAACTTGGTGATATCAATAAATTTAAGACTCTTGCTTAAATATTTGACTATTTATAGACTGTGAGCTCCTGAGTTCTGCAGATGTTGGGAATTTATGTTTAGAGAGAAGACGTGTATTAAACACATCCTTCACAGTATTTGGGGAAATATGATTATTTTTCTTTGGAATGGAAGATGTTGCAGTTCTGTGCTATTTTAAGTAAAGTCAATTAGGAGTCCTTAGTAATTGAATTTTTTGATTGTAGTAAACTTTTTGATATATGACCTTCTACATTGAAGTTGCAAGTGATTAGTACAAATGTTCTCAATTTTCTCTTAGCTCTGTTGGTTTTAAAGGATCCTAAATTAATTTGTAAAATGTCATAGCCCAAAGGGAGAAATCAAGATTCTTTTTTTCTGACTAAATTCACAAAGCTCTTCCTTAAATTGTTGATTGTTACCTGAGACATCATTTTAAAAAATACACATCTGGAAAATGTTTTCAAGGGTAGTTTTCCCCTTCTTATTCCTCCTGGGTTGGATTCACAATATTTTAAACCTTACACTCCAGCATGGTCCTTCAGATAATGTAGAAGATTTTTGTAAGTATGTTCTAGTATGATATCCAGAAAAACATTTATTGTATTAGACATGTTTTCAGTTGTTCTATTTTTTTAAAAGGATTTTTTTTTTTAAATGAAAAGGCAAACTTAAGCAGTTAAAGTTAGGTGATTTTTTCCCCCAAGTTCATGTGAGACCTACCAGTGCTTTTGTTTACAATTGTTTATCAAGGACTTCCTGTCCTACTCATACCAGGAACTGTGCTATATACTTGGGATTTAGACATGAATAAGATCTTGCCCTTGGGGAACCTCCAGTCTAATAAACACACATATACACATAAGCACACACACACACAGGCCCATGTGTATATACACACATGCATCCATATATACAATGTGATAAATATGTGATAATTGCAGTGATTGATGTGAATACAAAATACAGCTATAGTGCATAGAAATAAGGATGAACTCCCCATGGAGTTTGGGTGGGTGTAGCAAAAAAAGAAAAAACAAAACAAAACCAAAAAGTAGAGGACCTACTGCATATTCACATTTGAGTTGCAAATTGGTGCAGCCACTCTGGAAAGCAGTATGGAGAATCTTAAGAAAACTTGGAATGGACCCACCTTTTGACCCAGTTATCCCACTCCTCGGTTTATACCCAAAGGACCTAAAATCAGCAAACTACAGTAACACAGCCACATCAATGTTTATAGCAGCTCAGTTCACAATAGCTAGATTGTGGAACCAACCTAAATGCCCTTTAACAGATGAATGGATAAAGAAACTCTGGTATATATACTATTCAGCCATAAAGAATAATAATATTATGGCATTTGCAAATAAATGGATGGAATTGGAGAATATCATGCCAAGTGAAATAAGCCAAGCCCAAAAAACCAAAGGCCAAATGTTTTCCCTGATAAGTGGAGGATGATATGGATGATATATAATGCGGGTGGGGGTGGGGAATGAGAGAAAAATGGGGGAACTTTAGAATATGTAGAAGAAAATGAGAGGGAGGGGGATATGAAAAATGGTGGAATGAGACAGACATCATTACCCTATGTACATGTATGATTACACGAATGGTATGAATCTACATTGTGTGCAACTATAAAAATGAAATTATGTACCCCATTTGTGTACAGTGAATCAAAATGCAGTCTGTAAAAAATTAAAAGCTAAATAAAAATAATAATTTTAAAAAGTTTAAAATTTTAAAACATTTATTTTAGTGGTCCTACTGGAATGAATAATATCATACATATATTGAGAGGTCATTTAATTCTCACAATTTATTTGAAATAAGTATTGGTATTATTTTTATGATTTTCATTTCCAAGGAGACTATATACAAAAATATGTGAGTACTATTTGCTTTTAAAAGTTTTAAAGACAATTTGATTTCCTACAATAGCTGAAAGTATTTAGAGACTGTATTTTATGAATTTGAGAATTTTCAGAATAAAGCAAATGGCAAAATGAAGCAAAAACACAATTTTCTTCACACAAGATTAACTTTTCCCTAAATGCCATCAGACGAATGGATAAATAAAATTTTATGTGTGTGTGTGTGTGTTTGTATATATATATATATATGTATATATATATATAGAGAGAGAGAGAGAAACAGATAGATACACACACACACAAACATATATACATCTATCTATATCTATACACACAAACACGTACACATATATATGTATATTTCCAGCCATAAAGAACAATGAAGTTATGTAATTTACAAGAAAATGGTGAGGGAGAAGGCAAGGGAAAAGGGAGGTACTGGGGAAATTGATCAAATTATGTGCATAAAGAAATATGACATAATGAGTATTAATATTATGTATAATTATAAGGCACCAATAAAAAGATCGACTTTTTAAAACTGACAATCTCTAAAACTTTTTCATTAGAATCTATGTAAAAAATTAAAATCTCCATTAAAGTTGTTTATAAAATGTTAAAGCTCTTTAACTTGACAACATCCACTTTCAGTTCAATAAATTCAGAACCAAGGAATTATTTCTCATCATATATTCATAATTATATAAATAAATATAATGCTAAAATGATAATAATGAAATAATCACTGCCATTTTAAACTAAGCATGCATTTTGAATTTTAAAAGCTATACAAATGCTAATAGTGTTATCTTCAAATAAAGGACAAAGTATTAAATTTGTTTCTCTTCTAATTTATTCTACAATCAGAATTATATTGACCTTGGGTTTATTATATATAACTTTTATAATGTTGAGGTATATTCCTTTTATCCCTAGTTTTTCTAGTGTATTGAACATGAATGAATGCTATATTTTGTCAAATGCTTTTTCTGCATCTATTGAGATAGTCATGTGATTCTTGTCTTTAAGTCTATATGGTGAATTACACATATTAATTTCTGTTTGTTGAATCAACTTGGCATCCCTGGGATGAACTCCACCTGACCATGGTGCACTATCCTTTTAATGTGTATTTATGTATTATTTTCCAGTATTGTATTAAGAACTTTTGTATCTATGTTCATCAAGGATACGGGTCTGAAGTTTTCTTTACTTGATGTGTCTTGGTCTGGTTTTGGTATCAAGGTGATACTGGCTTCACAGAATGAGTTCGGAAGAGTTCCCTTGTTTTCTATTTCATGAAATAATTTGAGGAGAATTGGTTTTAGTTCTTCTTTAAAGGTCTGTCGAACTCAGTTGAGAATTCACTTGGTCCTGGGTTCTTCTTGGTTGGAAGACTTTTGATGTCTTCTCCAATTTCATTACTTGAATTTGATCTATTTAAATTTTCTACGTCCTCCTGGTTCAATTTGAGTAGGTCATATGTCTCTAGGAATTTTTTGATGTCTTAGAGTTTCTAGCTTATAGGAGTATAAATTTTCAAAATAGTTACTACGTCCTATGTGTTTTAGTAGTGTCTGTGGTGATAATTCCTTTCTCATGATGGATTTTAATAACTTGAGATTTTTCCTTCTTTCTTTTCACTAACTTGGTAAGGGTTTATCAATGTTGTTTATTCTTTTGTAAACCAATTTTTGGTGTGTTAATCTTTTGAATTTCTTTTAAAATTTCAATTTATTTGATTTTCTCTCTGATTTTAATTATTTCTGGCTTCTGATTTTGTTCTTGTCTTATTCTTCTTTTTTCTGGAGTCTTGAGTTGTAATATTGTATTATTTATTTGGTTTCTATTATTTGAATGTATGAGATCAATGCTAGGAAAAAAAATTTAAGTACCTTACACTGGGAACAAAATTATAGAAGTTAGAAATTTTTTTTCAAACAAGGTGGCAATATTTGCAAAATTTGACATTGAACTGTTGCTATTCCAAAATGTTCACTGAAAATTCAAATTTTTATTCTATAAACATTTATAATAGCTTAGATATCAGAAAGTGTTTAACATTAAGTTAGATGCAACCAGACACTGTTCATAGATCAATGTTGAATTAAAAGCATCCAATAAAACCGGTTGGCTTTTCAACAAAAACACAGAATTTTGTCCACAAAAATATTGAACTGCTAACAAAATTAAAAGATGAGAAATATGGAAAATAAGAATAATAAACCATGTCTGAGTATAAAGAACAAAAATCTAAATAAAATAGTATGAACAACTTTATGACAATTTAAAGAATCTAGACAAACTGACAACTTAGTTAAAAATGTTTGAGTATAAAATAATGTCAAAAGAAATTGAAAATGATCAATATCATTATTTTAAAGATTTTCAAAAGTCCCAGAGAGTTTAAGGGAGTATGATAAATCACCAAGCAATTAAGATACAAATCCTGTCATCTAAAAATGTTTCAGAGGATTAAGAAAAACTAACCACCTGAAAATTCATGCAGTTAAAATGTTCAGAATGAAATAGGGCAAAGATATATTTGTCAATGCACAATCCTATGGTGTTTTGTTTATACTGTTAAGTATAAATAAATCTTAAATATCACCAATGTGACAATAGTTAAATAAAATATGGTACTTCTAAGTGATGGAAAATCATGAGAAGGTTTAACAGAATGATAGAGATCCTAAATAATAAAATGGAACAATTCTTGGGCATAATTTTAGGAAATAAGAGAAAGTCCAAAAACAATACTCAAGTAGACTTGTATAAAGAAAATGAATTATGTATAAAGAAAAGAAAATATATGCATGTATTCCAGAAGGGACACTGGAAGGAAATAGATGGGGTAGAAAGAGAATGAAGGAGGGAATGCATTTTTTCTTTGAGTTGTAATGTATTGCTTGATTTTTTTTATAATCATACTATAGTTATGAATTACTTACATACAAAAGTTGCTGAAAAACAAAGTAAAACTACTATTTATCACTAGAAGCATATTGAATGCAATATCTTGGTTTATTTTGATCAGTTTTGAAATTGGTCAGAGTTAATATTAGCAAAGAAAATTAATATCAAATGACATTTTAAAATTAAATTAGATTCTAGTTTTTTTCTATATTACTGTTTGTTTTCCTCACGTTGATTCAGTTTGTTCTTTTGTTTTTGCATGTGATAGAAAATTGAGGAATTAAAGGTAATATTTTTTGAGTTTTGATGCTGCTGGATATGTTTATAGAATGTATTTGTAATCAAGAGAGTTTATCACAAACCAAATAAAAATAGGATTTTTTTCCCAATTTGTATATAAGCATGAGCAGGGGTTTTGCAAACTGTAGACACTGAAATACAGAACAATAGGGAAACTACTATTTTGAATACTGCTCATCTGCAAGAAAAAGAAAGTCACTGCAGTCTTGAAATGTGATTAAGTACCATGCTCAGCAACATAATCCAACTATGTTCTCAACTACTTAGATTAAACCTCCTGACATCACATAACCTCTAAAAGATTGCCATGGAGTACAATGTTTTTATCAACTAGAAGTAAAAAATGGATACTTGGCAAATAGCAATAAGGACCATTCTCTTGTTTTATCTGAATATTGTAGTTGGAAGCTGGAAAATGCTGATTTATGTAATTGGTTGATATTTAATAAAATATTCAATAAACATATTTCTACATACATTATTCACTTCAGAGTTATATCATGGAATTGAATGTCCTGGATTATGGAGACAGCCAAATTGTGCTTTGAGTCCATAATCCGTCACATTAATTGTGGGGCTTTGAGAATGTACATGAACTCTATAAATTTAATTATTTTTTCTTTAAAGAGAAGAAATAGTGAGCACATTTGTCGCTTTTTTCTATAAGAACTTGATGGGATTATCATTTATGAGGCACTAAATATGGTGCTATTCAAAATTGAGAATTCACTTTTAGTAGTTTTAGTGAAGATAATAGCAATATTATGTGCAACAGTTTTATGACTGCCTAGTAGTCAAGCATTTTATATTCAAAAGTTCTTTCAAATAATTTAGTTTAATACTTAGCATCATGTGAGTTAAAATACAGAGAAAGTTATCCCGTTATTAGATTTAAGACCATTAAATCTCTAACTAACTTGTTCAAAGTGACTTACAATGATTTCTATGTCTCAGTTCAAGAAAATGGAAGAACCCAGATTAAAAAACCTGACCAAAAGACTCTACTACAGCTTTAAAAATAGTGTGAATAAAGGAACCAGTGCACAGCATATGTAGATAATGATTGAATCTTTTTTTTTTTTATTTTAATGACTAAATCTTAGAAAGAGTTAAAAAAATCCTTACTGATCAAATTTAAATCTAAAAACATTTTGGTTCCACATCGGCAATGCTATGACATCTGCTAATTATTATAACTATGATTTTGCAGACTTAATAATAAGTTTGATTCACATACAATGCCAAGTACAATGTCAAAGAAATTTCAAAAATAATACAAATATATTAGAACAGTATTTACTATCTCATATTTTGCTTATTTCTTGGAAATTCCATTGTAAAAGCACATAGGAGTAGTAAGATCAATTGAACTCTATTTGGATGGTTAATGGCAATTGTTTTACAATTTGTGCTGATGATTTTATTTTCAGTCTATTCCTTGACTAGACAAACTTACCCACAAATTGACTACTGAAATTGCTCTCCCCCGTGATTTTTTATTTTTTTGGACATAATGGGTCCCATTGTGCCTTTTACCCATCTCACTGTTTCCATAGTTGCCCAGAGTACTTGTGTCTTTCTTTTTTAAGGCCAAATATTATTGACATGTCATTGTCAGTACTCTCATTTAGATCTCCTACTCCTGTTTCTTTGCCATTTCCTAAGAAGACCATCCTATTAAAGAGACAGTATTCAGAGCTACATGCAGGATGTTGATTGAAAACCACCACTGCCTGGCATTTCTACCCTGAGGCAAATGTTCAATCTATTTTTGCACAGCTACCATATCCCTGTAGGTAAGTAAGTGAGTTCTATATCCATGAATCCCAGAGTGAAACTGTACTGATTGAATATTTTAAATGACTAAGAAATTGAATAATATTTAATTAAAACCGGGTAAGAAAGATTTATTTAAATAAATATGCTGCAGACAGTTAAGAGCTTTTTGAAAACATTCACCCCCATGGAATGTCCAGATAGATTTGCAGATAAATACAAATTCTAGAGTCTTGCCAGTGCAACAATCAATACAACCTATTTCATGTAGAAGATCCTTGCCTCAAATTATGATATAGATTCTGATCTAGCATCTCATTTTACAAAGAAAAAATAAAACTCATGAAGTTGGATCATTTGTTTAGAGAACAGCAAGCTGAACTGAGTCAGTTAGTCTTCAGACTCAATGATGGTCATTGAATCAGTATTTTCTTTCCCATTTTATAAAAAAGCTTTAAGGAACAGAATAATATTATAATTGTGTGTTCTCAACCACAGCACTGTTGGCATTTTGGACCAGGAGCTCTACATTGAAAGGGAGCACCCTTTGGAGTCTCAACCCTAGCAATCAGTGGCACCTTATCTACATTTGTGCTAACCAAAAATGTCTTTGGACAAAATTGTCCCAGGGGAGAGGTCCTTAATACTAATTTAATAAAGTTTATATGACTGAAGTCATGGATTGTTTTTCTTTGCAGAAAATATAGTATTGTTTAGGGATGAAAAGAAACAAAAAGTAACAAAAGCATACATTTATATACTTCTTTTCATATATAAAACTAAGACATTTTTTAAATATAAATCAAGAAAACATGGTTCATATTTAAAATTTAATAAAGTCACAAAAGTATGCATTTATATCCATTTCTATTTCTAATTTAATTCTACAACAATAATTCCTCACAATAATTTACCTCGAGAGGAAAGAAAAAACAACAGAGTTCCAATATCAAGGACATGCCTACAATGCCACAAGGCCACACTTCCTAAAGGTTCTACTCCTCTCAGTAACTTTATAGGCTTATGACCCAGTCTGTAGCCTATTGCCTTTGGGGAACATTACATAACCAAACAAGGGCAACAAATTTTTGTTAATAAGATCTTTAGAATTTAGATGACAAATGAATGTTTAACAGTAGGTTGCATTGCATTACTGGACAAAAATATTTTGAGACAATATTTTTCACACTCCACTACCTGACATGTTAACTCATTAACACATGGTTTTCATTAAGATTCTCATGATGACGATATGAGAAAGTGTATATAACTTCATGACTTTTCCCAAATAAGGTTAGAAATACAGTGAAACATGCAAGTACAAACATAAGTGTAAATTATTGTGAGAAATTTTTGTTGTTGAATTAAATTAGAAATATAGGGAAAATAAGAATGAGAAAATGAGATGGCCGTGTAGATTCAAACTTTAAACTATAATTATCTTTTTGTTTGCCAGCAGCTGAAAACTTGGTTGACTTCTCTCCTCAGCTAGATTCCTTGGAATCTATCTCACATGCAGGTTTAGGTTTCTGTCAGATATTTTGATTTATACTCAATTCACACAAAGAATCTGAACTCCCTTTCCTTGGCTCTATTCTTTGAGATATTTTCTCATTCTTTATCCATTGGGTGTTGGAACTGAGTTCTGTGCTCGAGTTCTTTTAGCCAGTAGGATTCAATGTTTCTTCCCAAGTTTTATCTGTTTATGGTTTCCCCTGGCACCTTCCCTCAGAACTAAAGAATCATAAAAAGCAAGAAATTCACCAAGTTTCACTCATTCCAATCTAACTGCTCAATATATCGGTGGTCACATATTGCCTGCTGGGCAGTGGTCCTATTTCTTATATTTCAAAAAATATGTGCTTTTGACAAGTTTGGCTTATTTTTTGTTTTTCCCCATTCAATTAAATTGTATTAGTTGATCTTTCTTTTCCTTTCTTATTTTTTCTTCTATTTTTAATTATTGTATATGTATGCTACATTCTAATCAATCACACATTATTTTTGAATGTTTTTGTTACTGCATTATAGTTATATATAATAGTGGGGTTCATTTTGACATATTCATAACTGAATAGAATATAATTTGCTCCAATTTAGTCCCCAATATTTACTCTCCTTTCCCTCTTCCCTCCCCTATTCTTTTTTCTCAACTCTAGTGGCCTGCTTCTATTTATTTAACACTTGGTGCTTTACAGATATACATAAAAGTGGAATTCACTGTGGTATATTCGTATATGTACATAGCATAATTTGGTCAAATTTATTTCACAGTTCCTCCCTTTCCCTGTCTTTCCTCCATCTCCCTCATGTCCTTTTGTCTATTCCACTGATCTTCCTTCTATTTTCATGGGATCCCCCTTTTATTCCTTATTTTGATCTATCTTGCACATGTGAGAGAAAACATTTGACCCTTGGCTTTCTGAATCTGGTTTATTTCACTCAGCATGATAGTTTCTAGCCATAATTTTATTCTTCGTAGATGAGTAAAACTGTATTGTGCATATATACTACCTGGGATGGTTCCACAACTTAGCTATTATGAATTGCACTGCTATTAATATTGGTATGCATGTATTAGTATATTATGCTGAAGTTCTTTTGTATAAATACCAAGGTTGACTCACTAGATCATGTGGTAGCTCCATTACTAGTATTTTGGGGATCTCCATACTGCTTTCCAAATTGATTGTGCTATTTGCAGTCACACCAACAATGTATGAGTATACCTTTTTTTCCCATATTAAATACCAATATCCTTAACAAGACACCTAAAACTCAATAAATAAAAACAAGAATCAATAAGTGAGACAGCATTAAATTAAGTCCGCATATCAATGGTAACAATTAAAAACATCAAGAGAGAACCTACAGAATGGGAGAAAATCATTGGCAATTACTTCTTTAATATGAGATTAATATAGAATATATAAAGAATTTAAAAAAACTTAACACCAAAAACAAAACAAAACAACCCAATCAATAAATGAGCAAAACATATTGGTTAAAGTTCACCACTGAAATGCTAGTACGAACATGATCTTCAACAGGAAGAGCAACTTGATTATTTACATCTTTTCCTCTGGTATGGAACATACCTTTAAAATATAATCTTACATTCAGTTAACAGTTTTGAACTTAGTAAATACTCCATTGGAGTGAGTAGAATTAAAGAAAAGAACAATCATGCTATGCCAAACAAAATGTTATGATAGGCTTGTTCTTAAATTCCGATGGTTGCCAGGAGGACAGATGACTAACTCATATTTAGATGGGAAAAATATATCAAGAAAATGGAAAGTGATCTGTATGACCTGACATAAAAGATATCTAGTTGCCTTTTCTAATGTAACTTTATTGACATAATATTATTTTTTTTATTGTAAACAAATGGGATACATGTTGTTTCTCTGTACATGGCGTAAAGGCATACCATTTGTGTAATCATAAATTTACATAGGGTAATGTTGTTTGATTCATTCTATTATTTTTTCCCTTCCCCCCACCCCTCCCACCCCTCTTTTCCCTCTATAGAGTCCTTCCTTCCTCCATTCTTGCCCCCCTCCCTAACCCTAACTCTAACCCTAACACTAACCCCTCCTTCCCCCCATTATGTGTCCTCATCCACTTATTAGTGATATCATTCGACCTTTGGTTTTTTGAGATTGGCTTATCTCACTTAGCATGATATTTTCCAATTTCATCCATTTGCCTGCAAATGCCATAATTTTATCATTCTTTATGGCTGAGTAATATTCCATTGTATATATATATACCACAGTTTCTTTATCCATTCATCAATTGAAGGGCATCTAGGTTGGTTCCACAATCTGGCTATTGTGAATTGAGCACCTATGAACATTGATGTGGCTGTATCTCTGTAGTATGCTGATTTTAAGTCCTTTGGGTATAGACCAAGGAGTGGGATAGCTGGGTCAAATGGTGGTTCCATTCCAAGTTTTCTAAGGAATCTCCACACTGCTTTCCAGAGTGGCTGCACTAATTTGCATCCCCACCAGCAATGTATGAGTGTACCTTTCTCCCCACATCCTCGCCAACACCTGTTGTTGCTTGTATTCTTGATAATCGCCATTCTAATTGGGGTGAGATGGAATCTTAGGGTGGTTTTGATTTGCATTTCTCTTATTACTAGAGATGTTGAACATTTTTCCATAGATTGTTAATTGCTTGTAGATCTTCTTCTGTGAAGTGTCTATTCATTTCCTTAGCTCATTTGTCAACTGGATTATTTGCCTTCTTGGTGTAGAGTTTTTTGGGTTCTTTATAGATTCTGGAGATTAGTGCTCTATCTGAAGTATGATTCGCAAAGATTTTCTCCCACTCTGTAGGCTCTTTCTTTGCATTGCTGATAGTTTCCTTTGCTGAGAGAAAGCTTTTTAGTTTGAATCTATCCCAGTTATTGATTCTTGCTTTTATTTCTTGGGCTATGGGAGTCCTGTTGAGGAAGTCTGGTCCTAGGCCGACATGTTGAAGATCTGGACCTACTTTTTTTCTATAATTTGCAGGGTCTCTGGTCTGATTCCGAGGTCCTTAATCCATTTTGAGTTTAGTTTCGTGCATGGTGAGAGATATGGGTTTAGTTTCATTCTGTTGCATATGGATTTCCAATTCTCCCAGCACCATTTGTTGAAGAGGCTATCTTTTCTCCATTACATATTTTTGGCCCCTTTGTCTAGTATGAGAAAATTGTATTTCTTTGGGTTTGTGTCCGTGTCCTCTATTCTGTACCATTGATCTACCTGTCTATTTTGGTACCAATACCATGCCGTTTTTGTTACTATTGCTTTGTAGTAGAGTTGAAGATCTGGTATTGCTGTATCCCCTGTTTCACTCTTCCTGCTAAGGATTGCTTTAGCTATTCTGGGTTTCTTATTCTTCCAGATGAATTTCATAATTGCTTGCTCTATTTCTGTAAGGTACATCATTGGGATTTTAATTGGAATTGCATTGAATCTGTATAGCACTTTAGGTAGTATGGCCATTTTGACAATATTAATTCTTCCTATCCAAGAACATGGGAGATCTTTCCATCTTCTAAGGTTTTCTTTAATTTCTTTCTTTAGTCTTCTGTAGTTCTCATTGTAGAGGTCTTTCACCTCTTTTGTGAGATTGATTCCCAAGTATTTTATTTTTTTCGATGCTATTGTGAATGGGGTAGTTTTCCTGATTATTCTTTCCAAAGATTCAACACTTATGTATAAAAATGCATTAGATTTATATGGACATAATATTATTGATACTTTAATTTTTGTCTGTGGACTGTTAATTTAAAAAATTGATAATTAGTAAAGCATACAATGAAATGGTAAGGCGTGGGATCATTAGCTAGTTTCCTTAAAGCATTAAAGATAACATATCCAAAGAAGTTAATTGATTGCTTAACACCAAAAGTGAAGTACCAGCTGGGCACAGTGGTGCATGCCTGTAATCCCAGCAACTGTGGAAGCTGAGGCAGGAGGATTGAAAGTTCAAAGCCAGCCTTAGCAACTTAGTGAGGCCCTAAGCAACTTAATGAGACCAGTCTCAAATTAAAAAAAAAAAAAAAAAAATATATATATATATATGAATAAGATGTAACACAAAATAACAATGAAAAAGGCTAGGATATGGCTCAGTGGTTAAGCTCCCTTGGGTTCAATCTCTAATACAAAAAAAAAAAAAAAAGAAAAAGAAAAAGAAAAAAGAAAAGTGCTAGCAGTTTTGGAGTTGGTTATAAGACTGCAATGTTCAATTTTTATGTGACTGCCTAAGAATATTTTTAATTATAATAGTTATGTATTCTGATGTAAAATAGCTCAAATGGTGGGGAAAAGAAAACCATTCACAAGTAAAATTGCAAAATTCAGAATGGGTAGATAAGACAAACACAGAACCTTTTGCTGAATCATTAGCTCTTGTCAGTTTGTCATGACAGTCAATTTTTGAAAGCCTTTTATCTCAACTTCCCATACCACATTTCCCTATAAAAGTTGAGTTTGATGGTTTTTAAAGCATACCTATTTTTAGTGAGTTCACTTTAGAAGGACACTAGACTTATAAAAAATATTCAAAAGTAGTAAAGAGTCCCTGTGTACCTCACACCCAATTTCCACTATTTTGAATATCTTATATCAGTATGGTATCCTTGTCACAATTAAGGAACCAGAACGAAGCCATTATTATTAACCATTTAAGTCCTTACTGCATCAGGTTTCTTTAGTTTTTACATATTATTTTTTCTGCTCCAGGATTCCATTCAAGATATCATACCATGTTTAGTCAATAGGTCTCCTTAGGTTTCTTTAGCCAGGGCAATTTTTCAGACCTTTCTTATTTTGGTTGACTTATAGTTTGGAGGAGTGCTGGTCATGCCTCTTCTAGAGTGCCCCTCAATTAGTATTTTTCTGATACTTTTTTTCATGAATAGGGTATGTGGTTTGGCAAGTCAGACCACAGTAATAAAATTTTATTTTAATTGCATCACATCAAAGTGGTATACCATTGGCATGACTCTTCACTTTTATTGTCTTTCTTGATGATTTGACTGAGGTAGTATTGACCAGTTTTCTCCAATGTAAAGTTACTCATTTCCCCATTTAAATACTTTATTCTTTGAAAGGAATTCACTATGTGCATTCCACAATTATGCAGTGAGAATTTATAGTTCCCTTCTTAAGGATTATCAACAAATTATTTGGAGTTCTTCTAATGAGAGCGTTGTCTATCATTCCCTATTTATTTGTGCATGAATCCACTTACTTCTATCAATATAGACTCATGAATCTTTATTTTATACCTTGAATTATAATCCAATACCAAAATATTTTGTTGCTTACTTTGTTCTCAATTCATCTCTAATGGGCTCTTTCAGCTGAGTTTTGTATCCCATTTGAAATCCCCCCACTATTGTGTGCATTTCTATGTGTGGCATGCAGTGGGTTAAACATATTGTGTGTGTGTTTGAACACTTTCTTTTTCTAGTACTAAAAATACTCCAGTATAATATCATATATATCCTGCCCCCGTCTTAGAATAAGTCATTTCCCAAGGAGTTTCTTTTATTAAACTATGATGTCAGAAATAAATTAATGAGGCCCTTGCCAGATGTGTTCTTTACCAATGGAATTTCATTGCTTCTAGTCCCTGTCAGCTGAGAGAGAAAGGAGGTATATGTCAGAACACTAATCCACCTTTATACATGTGTCTATAAACATTTCTGTGTGCATCCATCTGTTTTAGTCAACTTTTTCTCTACTGTGACCAAAAGACCTGACAAGAACAATTAGAGGAGGAAAAGTTTATTTGGAAGTTTGTGGTTTCAGCAGTCTTAGTCAGTGGAGACAGAGATCTCCATTGCTCTGGGTCTGAGGTGAGGCAGAACATCATAATGGAAAAGTGTTGTGGAGGAAAGTAGCCAAGGACATGGCCACCATGCAGCAAAGTGAGAGTGCTACTCACCAAGAACAAAATATATACCCAAAGGTATGTCCCCCAATGACCCTCTCCTCCAACAACTCCCTACCTTCCTATAGTTACCACCCATTTAATCCCTACCAGGAAATTAATGAAGGATTAGATTAAAGCTCACATAACCCAATCATTTCAGCTCTAAACCTTCTTGCATTGTTTCACACATGAGCTTTTTAGGGACACCTAATATTGAAACCATAATACCCTTGAATCTCTATTAAGCTGACTGTTATGTTAGTTAATACCGATGTCCCAACTCTAATCCATTACTGCAGGTATCATATTAAACCTCTTCTCTTGCTTATTTGTAAATATCAAATATAATAGTGAGAATCTTGGGTCCTAGCACTTGATACCCATTTAATCAATTGTTTAATTCTGGTACACAAATATAGCAGTGTAAGAATAGGTAGCCTAGCTCCATACACCTGTATCCACCTTATCATCATACACTATGTACAACTTTATCAACCTGAAAGCAATGCATATATTCAGCTTCTTCTGCATTCTTTCTGATCAATACCAATCATTCAAGTAACTTAGATCAGCATAATTTATAAATCCATATTATTGAGGTAATTTGTATTGTAATTCCATTAGATTATTTAGTTATTTAATCATACAAACCCATGATCCTTCAATTTCTGAAATGATTTTTTTAAATATGCATACTTAAGCTTCATTCTTTGTTACATACAATTATTGGGGTATTGAAAATTGCATAGTCTCAGACATCAACCTTTACAGTATCCTACAGAATAATTTCACCACAATAGAAAAAAAATCCTATTTTCCATACCTTCATCTGACCTCTCTCTTGAAACTTTGATGGCTATTGATCTTTCTTCTTCAGGTTTATTAGGGTATTAATGACACAAATTGCATAGATATGGAGTACCATACTCTAAGTACATACACACATATTTTGAACTGATTAAATTGAACCAATTAACATGACATCACCTCATATACTTGGGACTTGTTTGTTTGGTGTAGTGGAACAAAGATCTGTTCTCCCAGTAGTTTTAAACAAGTAAACAATGTTATCATCAATTTGGGTCACCATGCTATATAATAGACCTCCAAAATGTATTCATACTCTCTAACTGCAATTTTGTGTCCTTTAACACATTCTCTTAACCTTATCCAAAAACTGGCATCCATCATTTTACTCTCTGCTTCTATGAGAGCAATTTTTCCCTCAGATATTTGAGATTATTCAGTATTGTCTTCCTGTGACTGGTTTACTGAATTGAGCATATATCCTTCAGGCTAAATAATTGATTTCCTTCTTTTAAAAGATAGTCTGCAAGTGTGTGTATCTCTGTGTGTGTATATGTATTTTTACTTATTCTTTCACCAATGCATACTTAGTGTTGATTTCTTTAGTGCAGTGAACAATGTTATAATGAACATGAAGTTTGCAGAAATCTCTTTGGTATACTGATTTTTGGTTGTATAGACAAAAGTGGTATTCCTAGGTCATAGAGTAGTTCTATTTTTAATTTTTTTATGAACCTCAACATTGTTTTTCATGTCTTCACTAATTTTAATCCCTACTATATATATAAAATCCATATACATATATAGATAGTTTATTTTATCCACATCCTCACCAACATTTGTTAACATTTGATATTTTGTCTTAGCAGCAAAGGTGACAAAATTCTTCCACTTGGCCCATTTAACCCTGTTCTATTTCCCTGAAGCTTGGCCCACTATTTATATTTTAGCTTGTCTATATTCTTTTCAGAATATTGTATGAGTAGATTCATACAATATGGGTCATTTCTAAAGTAACTTTTTAAAATTAGCATGAATTTAGGACTCATGCATTCTTTTCATCGTATGATAGCTATGTACCTATCACTGAATAATATTCCATAATAAGGATATATAACCATTTGTGTGTTAATCAGTTATTGAAGAAAATCACACTTGTTGCTATTGTTTTGTTTATCATAAACAAAGTTTCTGTAAGCATTTATATGCCAGTGTTTGTGTAGACACTAATTTTAAAATCACTTACATAAATACTTTGGATATTGTTCTAGTCAGTTCTTTTGCTGCTGTGACCAAAAAACCTGACAAGAACAATTAGAAGAGGAAAAGTTTATTTGGGGGCTCACAATTTTAGAGGTCTCAGTTCATAGCTGACTCCATTTCTCCAGGCAGGACAGGAGGCAGAACTTCATCGCTGAAGGGTGTGGTGGAGGAAAGCAGCTGGGAACATGGCACCAGGAAGCAGAGAGAGACTGCTCCCCTCAACACAGACAAAATACAAACCCAAAGGTAAGCCCCAAATGACCCTCCTTCTCTAGCCACACAACTTACCTGCCTAGTTACCACCCAGTTAATCCGTACTTGGGGATTAATGCACTGATTAGGTTAAGGCTCTCATAACAATCATTTTCACCTCTAAACTTTCTTGCATTGTCTAACACATGAGGTTTTGGGAAAAACTTAATATTCAATCCATAAGAGGAACTGATGTGAGTCTTTAATTATATAGTAAGAGCATGAATACCTGTTTAAGAAACTGTCAAACTGTATTCCAAAGTGGTTGTTAATGTTTTCTACTATCTCAAACAATGAATAAGAGTTCTTTATATTTTGAATACAAATTCCATTAGATATAAGTATTGCTAATATCTTTCCCAGCATGGCTTCACTTTTACCCTCTTAGCATTATCTTTCAGAGAGCACACATTTTAACTTTTTTTTTTCTTTCGTGCATCACTTTACATTATATGTTTAAACACTCACCAACAAAATCATCTCCAATTTCTGGCCAGGTGTGATGGTGCACCCCTGTAATCCAAGCAGGATCTTGAGTCCAAAGTCAGCCTCAGAAAAAATGAGGCCCTAAGCAACTCAGGGAGACGCTGTCTCTAAATAAAATACAAAATAGAACTGCGGATGTGGCTCAGTGGTCAAATGCCCCTGAGTTCAATCTCTGGTAACCCCCACAAAAAAATCATTTCCAATTTCTTTATTATTTTTCTTCCAGTGTACAGTTTTTGTATTTATATTCATGTAGGTGTATTAGTTTTTTTGGGTTGCTATAAAAATCTGTCTTAGATGGATATCTTATAAACAACCCACATTTATTTCTCACAGTTCTGGTGGATGTCCAAGACTTAGGCATCAGCAGATTCACTGGGATGAGGGCTAATCTCCTGGTTTATATAAATACTTTGTAATTTCAGGAGCTTTTGTTTTTGATTTTGACCAAGTCTTTGTGATTTTATATAAAGATAATCATGCCTTCTTCAAATAAAGATAACTTCATAGTTTATTTTCAAATTAACACATATTTTAATTCCTTTTCTTGTCTTCTAGTACTGGCTAGAACTTCCAGTACAATGTTGAAAAGAAATGAGAAGGCATCATACTCTTGTTCCATATCATAGGATGAAATTTTCTCCTTGTTCACTGTAACTATGATTGCTATAAGTTTGCAGATGGTCCCTTCTATTTCTCATTTGCAGAAAGGCATTTGTTGCTCTGGTAATTAGAGTTTTATTTTTGTCAACAATTTATGCATTAACTTATGTGAACATTTTTAAAATTTTTAATTTATTAGAAGAATTATTCTACTTGAATTTCAATTTTCGAGCCCACTTTGCATGCCTGGAATTTTACTTAGTTGAAATTGATATGCTAATCTGTATTATGGGATTTGCATGTATGTTTATGGGAGATGATGACCTTGCACATCAAGTATATTATGAACATTTTTCCTTTAAACAGTTATCTTTTAATGAAATTAATATTAAGAAAAAAGTACATTACTTTCCCCACCTTTTCTGCCTCTTTTGTTATGTGGATTCTGGGTTCTAACCTGTATCATTTTTTTTAAGAATTTTTCAGCCTTTTAAAAAAAAAATCTATGTGAACATATTTCTTTATAATGTCTTTATCAATACATTTGAATCATACATAATAGTGGGATTCATGTGATATATTGATATATGTATGTAACATCATTTGATCCAATTCATTCCCTAGTACTCCTTTCCCTCTCATCCTTTTTACCTTTCTTGTAGGGAACATTTGATAGCAGTGAATTCCCTGTTTGTGTGAAATTTTTTGTCTAATTTTTTGAAGGATGACAATACAGATAAAAGGGTAGATTTTTTATTATTTTTTGAAAGTTTAAATATTTTATTCTACTTTTCTTTTGCTTGTAGAAGTTCTGACAATAAATCTACTGTCGTTCTTATTTTTATTCTTCTAGGTAGTTTTGTTTTATTTTTTTTTTTTTTTTTTTTAGCTTTTTTCAAGAATTTCTTATCTTTGATTTTCTGCAGTTTGAGTAACATACACTTTGCATAGTTTGTTGAAGTAATTTATCTGGTAGTTTTCCTTCTTGATGTTCTCAGAATTTCCTAATTTGTGATTTGATGTCAGTCACCAATTTTGTAAAGTGCTTAGTTGTTATTACTTCAAATTACTTCAAATGTTTTTTTGGTCTATTCTTTCTTCTCATTTTGTTATTCTGGGTCCCTTTATTTTACACGTGTTAAAATGCTCTCAATGTTCTTACATGTCATTCCTTGTTTTTTTTACTTCTTTCTTTACATTTAATTTTGGGAATTTTTTCATTGCCATAATTTTAATCTCACAGAATTTTCCTTGTCTGTGCCCAGTGTAATTCTGAGCACATTGAATAATTTTTTCATTTACATCACTTTATAATTTAAAAAAAATTCAGTCATTTTTTTTTGTTTCCTTCTTAGAGATTGCATCTCTTTGTTTATACTATTATCTCTTCTTGAAAGCTTTATACTGCATATATTAGCACTTAATTTAGTAATCATATGTGTTTTAATTTTGCTAATTTTGACATCTGTTTCATGAAAGTCATGACTTTCAATTGCTTTGTGAGAGTTACAACCCAATCTGATTGTATTTATATGATAAATATATTGAGATAAAAATTGCATAGCATTAATTATGCCTTTAAGATATAATTATTTCTATTTTTGTTTTATTCATTTTTGTGCAACCATCATGATTATTTAATTTTAGAATATTTTCATCATCCCAGGTTGAGATTATACACTCATTCACTTTCATTCCCCAGTTTTCTTCTTTAGTAGGTTCTCATAACCATTGGTCTGTCTTGACTGTGGATTTCTTTATTCTGGACATTTTATATGAATGCAAGTATAAAACTTGATATCTTTTAAGAAGGTTTCTTTCAATTAGTGTCATTTTGTCCAAATTCATCCTTTATGCTATAGTAATTTCTGAGCATGTTATTCCTTTTTATTGCTAAATCATGTTCTACTCTATGAATATACCACATTCATTAACAATTTCATTTGTGGTTTGATGTCAGTCACCAATTTTGTAAACTTTGCAGTCATTATTACTTCAAAGTTTAAATAGTTTCAATTATTATTGATGAATGATTTGTTTTTTTTTTTTTTTCATTTTTTGACCATTATGAGTAATGATGGCTATAATGAAGACCCAAGCTTTTGATGTTTTTATGATTCTTGAAGTTCTACCTAAAAGACATATGATAGGCCTTTGCTTAAAACTCAAGAAACCACAAATAGTTTGCAAAACATTTTAAAATTCTACCATAAAAATATGTATTCTAATTTATCTGCATTTTTGCAAATACTTATTCTAATATACCTTCTTTATTTAAGCCATGCCACTTGATATGAAGTGATATATTTTTAATTGAATTTTTCTGATTATTAGTGACATTAAACATCTTTGCTTATGCTTCTTGACCATTCATTCTTTAGAGAATGGTCTAGTCAATTCCAATGTGTGTTTTTCAGTGGATTATTTGTCCCTTGTTTTTTGAATTGGAGTCTTACTTTATATATTCTGGATAAAGTTCCCTTTACCAGTAGATAATTTGCATATATTCTCTCTCATTATGTCAATTATATTTCATTTTGATGATGGTGTCTTTTGCAAAAGTAGTCTATTTAATTTGATGTTGTCCAATTTATCTGTTTTTTCTTGTTTTGATTTCTAATTAGTGTACTAAGAAGCTATTGCCTAACTCAAGACCACAAAGGCTTACTCTAATATTTTCTTCTAAGAGATTTAAAGTTTAATAATTAGAGTTAAATCTATCTTCCAGTTTTAGCTCCTTTTTATATTTGATATAATGTAGGGAATCCACCTTTCTTTCTTACATGTGGGTAAGTGTTCATTTCATTAGTTGAAAATAAAGCTCTTTCCTCCATTTTATTGACACCTTTTACAAATACCAAATAGTTAAAAATGTTGAGTTTAGTTTATTTCAGGACTTTCAATGATAATGTTTATCTTATTTTTCCCATTACTTATTTAGGAATGTGCTATACTTAATATTTATATGCTATTCAGTCAAATCATTTTTGATTTTCCACTAAATTAAATGACTTACCAGGTGCAATGGTGCACACCTGCAATCACAGTAGTTTAGGAGGCTGAGATAGGAGGATCCCAAGTTCAAAGCCAGTCTCAGCAATTTAGGGAAGACCTAAGCAATTTATCAAGATCCTGTCTCAAAATAAAAAATGAAAAAGGGTGGGGATGTGGCTCAGTGGTTAAGTGCCTCTAGAGTCAAGCTCTGGCACAACAAAACAAAACAAAACAAAATACCTTAAGAAAATAGACTTTATGGTGTAATAGTTTTAAATATATTGAACCATGGCTTTTGGCCTAACATACTGTTTTTCGAAGAAGGTTTGTGTGCACTTAAAAACAATGTGTTCTGATACTTGATAGAACTGTCTGTAGATGTCTGCTAGGTCTTAGTTTGCATTAATCCTTTGTCAAGTTTTTTCTATCTCTAACTGAAGACAATATCTGAAAATATGCAATTATTATTTTCTAGAGCTTAATGTCATTTAATAAAAGTTACTCATATTACAAATACTAGGGAGTCCATATTTCACAGTTCACAACTGGTAGCTTGAAGTGAGAGAAAAACATGAAACTACTAAGGGAGAGGGGAATTAAGAATCATATAGTACCTCTATCAAATGTTTTGGAGGTCTTGAAATGTGCTATTCACTGGAGATATGAAAATATCTAGAAAAATATGGTAATCCTGCAAATATCTAGAGCACACTCCTAATATAAAAAAATAAACAGAAAAGAAAAAGAAGTGGGTAATCAATTTTCTGATGTCCTTGTGTTACAACTGAGTTGTGCAATGTAACTACTTTCTCTGCAGCTCTGAATTTCTTCACAAGTGCTCCACTGCTATGGGTAATAGGATAAATCAGTGACAAAGTCCTGATGCAGATATTAGGACAGAACCCTAAGTAAACACTCAGACCTTTAATGCTGTGGATGCCACGTGTATTACATCTACAGGCAGCGACAGCTCCACCAGTTTTGTTATGATTTTTGCTTTCAATAAATACATTTTAAAGGCCTTAAAGGAAGAACAGTCATATTTACCCCATTATTTACCATTTCTGTTTCTCTTTCATCACTTCTGATGTCCTGTGTTCCCTGTATATCCTGAGCAATTTTCCATTCTATCAATTTTTTAGAAGATCTACCTACAATTCTGTTAGTGTCATTTCTCTGAGAACTACTTTATCTTGCCATCATTCTCAAAGGATGTTTCTTGCTGAACACAGAATTCTGGATTGATGGTTCTTTTATTTCACAATAATTGTTTTTAATTTTCTAATTTTTTTCTAATACAGCTTTTCTTTTTCTATTTTGAATCTATGTTGTAACCGATACAAACATTTTAAATGACTGTCTTAACAGATTGACACTTCATTATAAAATGCTGTTATGTATTTTCATTAAAATCTTTTTACAGTGTCTTTTGTCTGATATCACTTTAGCTATTTCAGTTTGTTAAGGTTGTTGTTTCTATGTTCTGTCTTTTAAAATCATTTAATTTGAGTCTGTTTGTAAGTTTAAATCTAGACAACATATAGTCAGGATTTTTTAATCCAATGTGACCTGAAACTTTATTAGAATTTGTAATCCAAAGGCCACGTAAGGACACAGAGAAAATTCTTTTTATTTTTTTCTTGAGAGCTATCAATAGAGTTCTTACCAGAAACCAACAAAGCTAGCAATTTGATCTTGAACTTTCAGTTCCCAGAACAGTAAAAAAATACGTTTCTGTTGTTTAATTCACCCCACCCACTCTGTGGTATTCTGTTATGACAGAATTAGCAGACTAATACAATGATGCTAATGATGATGCCATGATGAACAATTTACTTAAGTTTTGCAAGCGATTCTGATTAAGTTCTGGGAATACAATTTCTGAGGTTGACATTTAAAGTTTAAATGCATTTAATGTTTTATTCAGATAAAGAAATTATCATCTTGTCAATTGTAACTCTTCATTGAGAAACATATCTCAGTATTTATTCCATTATATCTCTCATGCTCTCCATATAACTTGTAATCCCTCACAAATTTTATTATCTTCTCCTTTTATACCTAATTTTTTAGAAATCAATATGGATTTGAGTTAAACTTTGTATTTTCTTTTTCATTTTTTATTGAAAGTAATGATTTCTTCCTTGTCTCTTTTGTTCCTGATTAGATTTGTCACAAATTCATCAGTTATTACATTTTTAATGGTTCAAATTTATGTTCACTGATTTTTATTTCATTTATTTATTTTTTTATTTTAATTAAAAATCATAAATTTACATAGGGCAATGTTGTTCGATTCATTTGTTATTTTTTTCCCTTCCCCCCTCCCCTCCCACCCCTCTTTTCCTCTATACATTCCTTTCTTCCTCCATTCTTACCACCCTCCTTATCCCTAACCCTAAACCTAAACCTAACCCTAACCCTAACCCCTCCTACCCCCCCCATATGTCCTCATCCGCTTATCAGCGAGATCATTCATCCTTTAGTTTTTTGATATTGGCTTATCTCACTTAGCATGATATCCTCCAAATTCATCCATTTGCCTGCGAATGCCATAATTTTGTCATTCCTCATGGCGGAGTAATATTCCATTGTATATATATGCCACAGTTTCTTTATCCATTCATCAACTGAAGGGCATCTGGGTTGGTTCCACAATCTGGCTATAGTGAATTGAGCAGCTATGAACATTGATGTGGCTGTGTCTCTGTAGTATGCTGATTTTAAGTCCTTTGGGTATAGGCCAAAGAGTGGGATAGCTGGGTCAAATGGTGGTTCCATTCCAAGCTTTCTGAGGAATCTCCATACTGCTTTCCAGAGTGACTGCACTAGTTTGCAACCCCACCAGCAAGGTATGAGTGTACCTTTTTCCCAACATCCTTGCCAACACCTATTGTTGCTTATGTTATTGATAATCGCCATTCTAATTGGGGTGAGATGAAATCTTAGGGTAGTTTTGATTTGCATTTCTCTTATTACTAGAGATGTTGAACATTTTTTCATGTATCTGTTGATTGCTTGTACATCTTCTTCTGTGAAGTGTTTGTTCATTTCCTTAGCCCATTTGTGGATTGGATTATTTGTATTCTTGGTGTAGAATTTTTTGAGTTCTTTATAGATTCGGGATATTAGTGCTCTATCTGAAGTATGAGTGGCAAAGATATTCTCCCACTCTGTAGGCTCTCTCTTCACATTTCTGATAGTTTCCTTTGCTGAGAGAAAGCTTTTTAGTTTGAATCTATCCCAGTTGTTGATTCTTGCTTTTATTTCTTGGGCTATGGGAGTCCTGTTAAGGAAGTCTGCTCCTAAGCCAAGAAGTTGAAGGTTTGGACCTACTTTTTCTTCTATAAGATGCAGGGTATCTGGTCTGATTCCGAGGTCCTTGATCCATTGTGATTTGAGATTTGTGCAGGGTGAGAGATAAGGGTTTAATTTCATTCTGTTGCATATGGTTCTCCAGTTTTCCCAGCACCATTTGTTGAAGAGGCTATCTTTTCTCCATTGCATATTTTTGGCCCCTTTGTCTAGTATGAGAAAATTGTATTTATTTGGGTTTGTGTCCGTGTCCTCTATTCTGTACCATTGATCTACCTTTCTATTTTGGTACCAATACCATGCCGTCTTTGTTACTATTGCTTTGTAATAGAGTTGACGATCTGGTATTGTGATACCCCCTGCTTCGCTCTTTCTACTGAGGATTGCTTTAGCTATTCTGGGTTTCTTATTCTTCCAGATGAATTTCATAATTGCTTGCTCTATTTCTGTAAGGTACATCATTGGGATTTTAATTGGAATTGCATTGAATCTGTATTGCACTTTTGGTAGTATGGCCATTTTGACAATATTAATTCTTCCTATCCATGAAGATGGGAGATCTTTCCATCTTCTAAGGTTTTCTTTAATTTCTTTCTTTAGTGTTCTGTAGTTCTCATTGTAGAGGTCTTTCACCTCTTCTGTGAGATTGATTCCCAAGTATTTTATTTTTTTTGATGCTATTGTGAATGAGGTAGTTTTCCTAATTTCTCTTTCTGAAGATTCATCACTTATGTATAAAAATGCATTGGATTTATGAGCATTGATCTTGTAACCTGCTACTTTACTGAATTCACTTATGAGTTCTAAGAGTTTTCTGGTGGAATTTCCAGGTTCCTCTAGATATATAATCATGTCATCAGCGGACAGGTATAGTTTGAGTTCCTCTTTTCCAATTCGTAACCCTTTAATTTCTTTAGTTTGTCTAATTGCTATGGCTAGAGTCTCAAGAACAATGTTGAATAGAAGTAGTGAAAGAGAGTATCCCTGCTTTGTTCCAGTATTTAGGGGGAATGCTTTCAGTTTTTCACCATTTAGAATGATATTGGCCATGGGCTTAGCATACATGGCCTTTACAATATTAAGGAATGATCCTACTACCCCAATTTTTTCTAGTGTTTTGAGCATGAAGGGATGCTGTATTTTATCAAATGCTTTTTCTGCATCTATTGAAATAATCATGTGATTCTTAACTTTTAGTCTGTTGATATGATGAATGACATTTATTGATTTCCGGATGTTGAACCAACCTTGCATCCCTGGGATAAAACCCACTTGATCGTGGTGCACTATCTTTTTAATATATTTTTGTATGCGATTTGCTAAAATTTTGTTCAGAATTTTTGCATCGATGTTCATTAAGGATATTGGTCTGAAATTTTCTTTCCTCGATATATCTCTGTCTGGTTTAGGTATCAGGGTGATATTGGCTTCATAGAATGAGTTTTGGAGGGTTCCCTCCTCTTCTATTTTATGGAATACTTTGAGAAGTATTGGAATGAGCTCTTCTTTAAAGGTTTTGTAGAACTCGGCTGAGAACCCATCTGGCCCTGGACTTTTCTTTGTTGGTAGGCTTTTGATGACCTCTTCTATTTCATTGCTTGAAATTGATTTATTTAAGTTGTGTATGTCTTCCTTGTTCAGTTTAGGTAATTCATATGTCTCTAGAAACTTGTTGATGGAGGTTTTCTGTTTTGTTGGAGTATAGATTTTCAAAATAGCTTCTAATTATGTTTTGTATTTCACTCGTGTCTGTTGTGATATTTCCTTGTTCATTCCGAATTTTAGTAATTTGAGTTTTCTCCCTCTTTCTCTTTGTTAGCGTGGCTAAGGGTTTATCAATTTTGTTTATTTTCTCAAAGAACCAACTATTTATTTCCGATTGTTTCTTTTGTTTCAATTTCGTTGATTTTGGCTCTGATTTTAACTATTTCCTGTCTTCTACTACTTTTGTTGTTGGTCTGCTCTTCTTTTTCTAGGGCTTTGAGCTGTAATGTTAAGTCGTTTATTTGTTGATTTCTACTTCTTTTGTTGAATGTGCCCCATGAAATAAATCTTCCTCTCAGTACTGCTTTCATAGTGTCCCAGAGATTTTGATATGATGTGTCTTTGTTCTCATTTACTTCTAAAAATTTTTAATTTCCCTCCTGATGTCTTCTGTTATCCATTCATCGTATAATAGTGTATTATTTAATCTCCAAGTATTGGAGAAGTTTCTGTTTTTTATTCTGTCATTTATTTCTAATTTCAGTCCATTATGATCTGATAAGAGTACAAAGTAGTATCTCTATCTTCTTGTATTTGCTAACAGTAGCTTTGTGGCATAAAACATGGTCTATTTTAGAGAAGGATCCATGTGCTGCTGAGAAGAAAGTATATTCGTTCTTTGTTGGATGGTATATTCTATATAAGTCAGTTAAGTCTAAATTGTTGATTGTGTTATTGGGATCTATGGTTTCTTTATTCAATTTTTGTTTGGACGATCTATCCAGCGGTGAGAGAGGTGTGTTAAAATTACCTTGTATTATTGTGTTGTGGTCTATTTGATTTCTGGAATTGAGAAGGATTTGTTTGACGTACATTGATGAGCCAATGTTCGGGGCATAGATATTTATGATTGTTATGTCTTGCTGATTTATGCGTCCCTTAAGAAGTATGTAATGTCCTTCTTTATCCCTTCTGACTAGTTTTGGGTTGAAGTCCACATTATCTGAAATGAGGATGGATACTCCAGCTTTTTTGCTGTGTCCGTGTGCATGGTATGTTTTTTCCCATCCTTTCACCTTTAGTCTATGGGCATCTCTTTCTATGAGATGGGTCTCTTGCAGGCAGCATATTGTTGGATTTTTCTTTTTAATCCATTCTGCCAGTCTATGTCTTTTGATTGATGAGTTCAGGCCATTAACATTCAGGGTTATTATTGTGATATGATTTGTATTCCCAGTCATTTGACTCATTTTTGTTTTTTGACATGATTTGGTTTCCCCTTTATTTGGCTGTTCCTTTAGGCTAGTTCCTCCCGTGGCTGATTTGCATCATTGTTTTTCATCTCTTCCTCATGGAATATTTTGCTGAGAATGTTCTGCAATGCCGGCTTTCTTTTTGTAAATTCCTTTAGCTTTTGTTTATCATGGAAGGATTTTATCTCATCGTTAAATCTGAAAGTAAGTTTTGCTGGGTATAAGATTCTTGGTTGGCATCCATTTTCTTTCAGGGCTTGATAAATGTTGTTCCAGGCCCTTCTAGCTTTTAGGGTCTTGACTGAAAAATCTGCTGATATTCTTATTGGCTTCCCCCTGAATATAATCTGATTCTTTTCTCTCGCGGCCTTTAAAATTCTGTCTTTATTTTGAATGTTAGGTATTTTCATAATAATGTGCCTTGGTGTAGGTCTGTTGTAATTTTGCATATTTGTAGTCCTATAAGCCTCTTGTACTTGGTTTTCCATTTCATTCTTCAGATTTGGAAAATTTTCTGATATTATTTCATTGAATAGATTGTTCATTCCTTTGGTTTGTTTCTCTAAGCCTTCCTCAATCCCAATAATTCTTAAATTTGGCCTCTTCATGATATCCCATAATTCTTGTGTATTCTCTTCATGATTTCTTACCATCTTCTCTGTTTGGTCAACCTTGTTTTCAAGATTAAATATTTTGTCTTCAATATCTGAGGTTCTGTCTTCCAGGTGTTCTATCCTATTGGTTATGCTTTTTATGGAGTTTTTAACTTAGTTTATTGTTTCCTTCATTTCACGGATTTCTGTTTGGTTTTTTTCAATATCTCTAACTCTTTATTGAAATGATCTCTTGCTTCCTGTATTTGCTCCTTTAACTGTTGATTGCTGCGATCATTTAATGCCTGCATTTGCTCTTTCATCTCCTCATTTGCTTCCCTGATTGTTTTAATTATGTACATTCTGAACTCCCTTTCTGACATTTCTTCTGCTGTGCTGTCATTGGGTTTTATTGATATAGTATCTAGGTTTGTTTGGGACATTTTCTTCCCTTGTTTTCTCATATTGGTCAGATGTCAGTGGGACTTTGTGATATTGCAGAATTCTTCTATTGGCTTATATTGTCCCTGTAGATTTCCAGTGTATCACCTTCCTGCCTTCAGTAGCCTGAAATCTTGGAGTAACTTGATAATGCAGTGCTTCCAAGGAAAGCTGCCTCTAGCCCTCTACTGGTTCCAGAGCTTGGAGCTGGCTCTGTGTGGAAAGGCTCTCACTGGGGGGTCTGCACCGAGAAGCTAGCCTGGAAAGGCGCTTCCCACCGAGGGGGCCAGGCTGCGGGCTGCTTGGGAAGTCTCTGGCTGCCCTGTCCTGGTCCCTGAAGCAACCTGCGGGCAGGAACACGCCGCCCTGGTTCAGGGACTTGATGCTTGGTTCTGTGCAGAAAGGCTCTCACTGGGGGGCCTGCTCCGAGATGCTGGAGAATCTGGCCCTGTGGGAGGAGCCCACCACCGGAGTGCACAGGGCTGCCTGGGGAGGACTCTAGCTGCTCTGCCTTACTCTAATAAGCCACCCAAATCCGGGCCTTCCGCCCGGGCAGCACTTCACCGGGTGGGGGAGACTCACCCTGAGGCTCTATTTTAGTCCGAGTCTCTCAATGCCTCCCCTTCTTGAATCTTGGGTTCTGGAGCAACTGGAGATGCAGTCACCCTCTAGTCTGCCATCTTGGATTGCCTAGAATAGATGTCTTGACATTTACTCATATTAAGTTTGCCAGTGTACTTTTACATCATGTGATTGTACAGAATGTGATGGTTTCCTCTAAATCCTTTTCCATGCTGTTACAAATGGAAGGGACTTGACACATACAAATCGATTGATTTAACTATCAGATGGTAAATACTCTGAAATATTTTCATGATTTAAATTTGATACATGTCCCTTTAAAACTAGTTGTGTATAAAATCTGACAGTAAAATCTCTTATTTATGCCTGTGATAGAAATTTACATCTTTTCTTCATAATAATAATAGAATTATTCTAGACATAATAATAATAACATAATAATTCTAGAATTATTCATTCTAGAATATAGTCTCCATTGAAGCTATTTTCCTACATTGCACTCTCTAGTCTTGTGTTTTCAGACACCCTTGAAAAATATTTTTGCAACGCTTAAAATATTATTATGATAGAAACAATTTCCGAGATAGAGAAATCACAATATTGGGATATAAATAATTACTTTTAGTGAAATTTAGTATGTGTCAGGAACAGATTATGTCATTTGCATTATAAATTTATTCTAAATAAGATGATTTAAATATTTATGGCTCTTAAAATGGATATGTGTATATAGTGTTATTTTCAGTTTTTTTCCTCATTTGTTTATTTCTACAAATAGTATCACAAATAAAAAAACATAAAATGCATAGCATAAGTCACTAGAAGAAAAAATTTCAGAATAGTTAGTTCACAGCAGTTTTTCTTACAGAAAGACTATAGAACTTTAGAATTCTTTAAAGCATTATAGAGGGAAAATCACCTGTTGGAAACTAGTGACTTTAATTGCAATATTAAGAAGTGTATGTTAATAAGTCAGGGAATAGAAGGGAGGTTCTTTTATGATACACTAGAAATTATTTGAGTTATCCTAATGAATTTGAGAAGGTTTTAGGATGCTTTCATTTTAAGATAATTCCACACTATATCACTGAAGGAGATAAATATATCAAAGACTTACTGACATTTGTGGTTCACCATTCCTCAGGTATGATTTTATGTGCTTTTCATGTACTAATGCACTCCTTTGAGAGAAGTTTCTTTATTGTCCTCATTTTGCCTGGAAGCCAGGGAAGTAGAGAAGCATCCAGGCTCAATCTGGTAACAAAAATGATATTAGCAGCCAAGGTCTCTTAAGGTACATACAGACATCCTATGCAAATTAAAATTACAAACTATCTCTTTTTCATTAATGTGACTGTGAGTGGAATTTTATTGCTGAATAAAATATATAGGAAACATAAATTCATGACATAAATTATAAAAATAAAATGGAACATAAAAAATATTAAGATTTAAACAATTTATTAAAAATTCAAAGTCATTAGGAGATGTATTTTTGAACAAATAACTATACATCTTTCAGTTTAGGCAAAAAAATGAATATGGAAAAGTCTTTGCTTCTAATTCAGTAATTTAATTTTCTTTAAAACCTGTTGTTAGATTTTGTAGAATTTTTTTAACATTAAGATTTTATACATTTTTGATCATTTTAATTATTAGGACTAATTTTTTCCATGTTTTCCAATACTATCAAATTGAAATATGCTCTGAAATCCAGGAAATAATCAAAGAAATGTGTTTTTTGATTTATACTATAATATTGAGAATAATATATCTAGTAATTTTTGGTTTATAATATGTTAATATAACACCAATACAAATATTCACCAGTCAATTTAATTTTAAAGTTTACTCTTTTGGTAAAATTCATATTATTGCAATATTTAGTTTTGAATATTATCAACAACAGTAAAAGAATGTTCTAAGTAATTGTATGGTATAATTGTTTATGATAGCAAATAAAACAGAATTTGGAACAGTCACATTTAAAATAAGTCTTTGTTGTTTTTAAACTATGTATATGTAGAGAACTTGGTATTGAGTTCAAGAAATTCTGCTACAGAGGAGTGCATGTTGCTCTAATGGAGTATTTAAAATGATTGCCTCAATTCAACTTTCCTATTATGAATGCAATTTTTTCTCAAAATTATGCTTAATAAGAAAATTATTTTTGCAATGTGCTCCAAAGTTTTGCCAGTAGTCAGTTGAACCACAAATGAAAAAAAAAATGGTAGTATTTTGTGCATTGATACCTGAAAAACTATACCAATGCAAAGAATATAAAATTCCCTGAAATTTGTGGAGAAACACAATATAATGTATGATTATGTTCTAATAGAATGATACAGATTCATTAGGCAAATGACAGTTGAACATCTTTCTAGTGGAGAGTTATGCAATTTTATAAAGTATAATATGAAAATAAAGTCAGTGATGTTGTAAAAAAATGTGTCAGTACATTTCCATTACTGTGACACAACACTTGAGAAAATCAGATTATAAGGAGCGAAGGCTTATTTTGGCTTATACTTTAAGAGGTCTTGGTCCATGGTCTCTTGGATGTGTTGAGCCCATCACAGCACAGTACAATCTGGCAGGATATATGATGAAGAGGACTATTCTCCTCATTGTGCCCAGGAAGCAGAGAGAAAGAGAGAGAGAGAGAGAGAGAAGGGACCTAGGTTCCAAACAGTCCCTTCAAGGACATGCCCCCAATGACCTAACTTCCCTTCACTAGGGCTCACCTTCTAGAGGTTCCATTAACACCTTTTAGCATCAGAGATTTGAGACAGAGCTCTTCAAGCTTTGGGAATATTTAAGATTCAAACCACAATATTGGTATTATGAGTAAAAAATTTAAAACATTTTTCAGCTTATTATCAATATTATTTAAATATATGGAATGTAACTTTTTCTATGCACAGAACTTTTTTTTTTTCCTTTTGAAAGTGTCATGTATGATAGTGAAAGCCCTGGGAGAGTCTCTCAGGAAAGGTTAGATCTCACAAAAATATAGCAAATTATTTATGTCATAACTGTCATGATTCATATATTCATGTATTCCCTACTGTATTTTCTGCTCCACTTTTAAACAATCGCCAAGTAAACTATATTTAGCTGAGTATGAGAGGGAGAGTATGAGGGAGGAGCAAACAAATTATTTTTGCAATTTTGCATTGATATTAAACTGAAAAAGTCTAATACAACTCAAATAGAATGAATAAAGCAAAAACTAAATTTGAAATTTTCTCAGAGGACCTAAAGCATAACTGACCTAGAGGATATATAAACACACATTTCTTCAGGCAAATAACACTCCCTTTCTCTATGTGTGTGCATACATATGTGTGTGTACTGTATATGTATATATGTATAATAATACATTATAAAATGCATATATTTATGAAAGTATTTCTTGCACTTAATATTATCATGGGGAGAAAATTTGAGTTACAAAAATTAATTAAAATAAATGTTATTTATTTTAATATCTTCAGTTGGTTTGATTACTCATACAATACCCTGGATATCTCAGCAGTAGCAGTCATTGAGGAGAAAAGATTAGTGGAAATGAGATGATCATAATAATGTTTCTCAATAAATTTATCAGAATATAATACCAGAAGTAGCTATAAAAAGGTTCAAAAATACTAGCTACAATATTCATCATCAACATTTTTCTTGCTAGTACAAGTGCTATGTACAAATATTTCATCTATAATGAGAATAGAATTTATTATTCCTTGCTTTATACTTCACTTTTTATACATAAGCAATTATTTTTTCTTCTCAAATCATAAGAAAAAGGGAATATAACCAAATGATTTGACTTCAAATGTAGGTCCAATGACACAAAAAATGTCCCTTGGGGGAGGAAAAAAGGAAAGTTTCTCTTATCAGCAGCTTCTCCAAAACATCAATACCACAAAGGACACCAACGACGGTTTAGGAAATATGCATCATACACATGGTAGTCCAGGGACAGATGAAGCAAATTAATCTTCAATTGAACAACCAGTGATGATTGTAGTGGTGTAAGCTCTACAGGTCAGACATTGTTTTCTGAGAACTTTGTTATGGTTTGGATGTGAGATGTCCCCCAAAAGCTCATGCGTGAGACAAAACAAGAAGGTTCAGAGAAGAAATGATTGGGTTATGAGAGCCTTAATGTAGACAGTGAATTAATCACCAATTGGGATTAACTGAGTGGCAACTGAAGGCAGATGGGGTGTGACTGGAGGGGATGGGGCATTGGGGGTGTGGCTTTGGGGTATATATTTGTATCTGACAAGTGGAGACCTCTCTCTGCTTCCTGATCATCATGTGGACTGCTTCCCTCTGCCACACTCGTTTACCATGTTGTTCCTGCCTCACTTCTGAGGAATGAAACTGGCTGTCTATGGATGGAGACCACTGAAACTGTGAGCCCCCCAAATAATCTGTTCCTCCTCTCCCATTGTTCTGTTCCAATCTTTTGATCACAGCAGTGAAAGAGCTGACTAAAACAAACTGCTCTTTTAAGGATCTCCACTTCAGCATTTAAGATTGAGAGGCAGGGTCATGAAAACTGAAAGAAGATCACCAGAATAAAGGGAAGGGACCAGGGGTAGAAGGATGGGAGGGAGGGGGAAAATGCTGGAGAGTGATATTAGCCAAAATATACTGTTCTTTTGTCTGCATGCATAAATATGTAACAACAAATTCCATCATTATGTGCAACTATAATGCACCAATAAAAACATAGGAAAAAAAAAAAAAGATTGAGAGGCATCAAGAACTGATTGAATTCATGATGGGTCACTATTTTCCAGAGTTGGCAGGGCAGGTAGTCAACAATCTACTTGTCCCAGTGAGCATAATAATCTACTAAATTGTGCTACCATCACTTTGTATTTCCCTGACTTCTGGATTATTATCTCTTCTTCTGGAAATGCTGCAACTTCAATTTAGAACATGCTGAATGTTATAGGAAAAGGCAGAACAGAGATTTTTTTCTTCAAATAGACAACGTTGACAGGACAAAAAGATTCAATATTAAGTATTTTCTTAAATAAATTTAATGAAAATTAGAAGGGTTTTTTTTTTTTTTTTAAGCAGGTCTCCATCTTTTGATGCTCTTTTAGTTCTATGCAATTAAGTTCAAATGTGAAAAGCAGAGGTTTGCGATTCCTAAACAATTGAATATAAATTTAAAAAGAATGGTATTGGTTATAATATTTAAAACTTTAGCTTCATGAAAGTGTCAAAATATTTCCAATAATAAGATGAATAGCATTAAATTGATGATGGATCTATTCCAAAGCTGTAAAATATTCACTTTCAAAGGAAATGAAGAAAGGGTAATTTTACAGCATACACATATTCATAGGAGAATGATTACAGGACCCCTGGGGATAGCCAAATCTGCAGATGCTCAAGTCTCTTATAGGAAATGACATAGTACACAAACATGCATCCTCCCATGCACTTTAAATCATTGCTAGATTACTTGTAATACCTAATACAATGTAAATTCTTTGCAAATAGTTGTTACTATGTTGTTTGGAGAATGAAATGAAAATACCTGTACATGTTCTTTATAGACGTAATTATTTCCTAATGTTTGAATACTTGGGTATGTGACCCACAGATTCAACTATGAAAAGAAAAATACCTCTTCATGCCCAGAATTATGTCCTACATTCTATGCATTCTTCATTCTCTAATTAAAAGTTTTCAGATTGTATTGAAAAGTTCTGGCATGTATGAATGCCTAAGAAATAAGAAAGATAAGTTCCTTGATCTTGATTTCTAGGAAAAAACTACACAACCTTTAATATTATCTTTGTTCTTTATTTTCACAAAATTATGTTATGTATAACAATAGTTTGATACTTGTTATATGGAATAATTTTTGAATGTTATATAATATAATGCATTCCTTGTGAAAATGTAGGCTTTACAATGTATAGTTCAAAGTAATGTATGATTAAAATATTTTTTGCATATGAAAGCAAAGAAAATTTAAAACATTAAATCTAGATGGAACTTGTTCCCATTGAGACAATTTAGATGTTCAATACCCAAAAAAAGAAAAAAAAATTAACAGGAAATCTTTGTGTTGTACTTTATTTCCTTGTTTATTTTGTATGTAGGATATGAAATATTAAACTGAAGCCAATCATCTTTCAGAGTTTGTGACGTTCACTCTGAATGTATAGTTTACATAACCTTTTTGCTGGTTATTTCGTTTCTACTACCAAGTGAAAGAAATACATGAAATTTCTGTTCATTTTCTTCAGTGAGATAATGATAAAACTCCCTAGTATTTGCACATAGTACACAGCAATTTATAAGAAAGATAAAGTTCCAATTTAAAATATAATTCATTCCATTCAACAATTCCTATTTGCTTTTCTTCTCAATAAAAGGCAGTATTCTGTCATACATTTCATGTGTTTGTACTCAATATACAGAGAGACTGTAACAATTCTGAAAGATGACATAGAAAATCAAAATTCTCTGCATAGGATACAGAACATTATCAAAGTTTGGAAAAAATCACTGCTGTGCTACACTGTGCTCCATATGCTCCACATAGAGACAGCATTTTTCTCTCAGAAGCAGCATAAAATGCCATAAAATCAAGGCAAGAAAATAAGATTTCTTTCAAGTATTTTAGAAGGCATCTTTCCTTCAAGCTACCAGCCTCCATAGCTAGGAAGGGAGAGAAAGTGTACAAAAGTCCTTCAAATTACTTTGAGGTAAAACACTAAAAACTCTCAAAATTGAAATCAGATATGTCTGATTTTTAGTTGGTTACATCCCTACATTTTATTATAGGTAGAATTGAAATCCAAGGAAAACTGAAATAGATCTCAAAGGAAGAGTTATGTAACTTTGTTCTTAGGCTTATATCTACTGTCAGTATTTGAGTGTGATAACATGTTTAAAACAACATGAACAAAGGAGGTAGATGCTTGAACCAACTGTACTTTTACTAGTATACAACTAATTGGCATAACTCAATTTAAATAGATAATGCATACTCCAATATTTTCATAGCAATATCTGAAAATCTCATTTTTTTCAAATATCTTCCTTTAAATATTTTACATATTTTCTTTGATACATAAAACTATAAGATCTTAGTGAGTGTATAAATTATTAGTTGCCAACATTCAATTTATTCTTTTTAGAAAAAATCTGATAGATATTTAAATGACATTTCAAATGCAGTCAAATTTGCTTTGTTTGAAAGTTGTAAGTTAATTTTAACTCAAAATACATGTGTCCAAAATTTGTAGATAATAAATTATTGATGTACTTTTTTATTGCACACAAATGGCAACTTCTTATAAATGATAGCACTCTACAAAAGCCTAATAGTTGTTCTTTTATGGGAGATTTAATTAGTAGACTCTCAACTCAGTGATATATAACCACCAAATCTGTCCTCTTGTTGAATTTCCACAGGCCTCCTGGGTTCTACAGATGCAGATTAATCTGGATCCTTCAGGGAAAATTGTGTAACAGATTTCTTATTTCTATTTGAAGAATATGTTGAAACCACCGCAGTTTGTGTCTTTTGACCTGATTATTGTTGAAATCAAACAGTGTCTTCATAAGGAATCTAAAGGATTATACCACACAGACTCATTGATATTACTCAAATAACAGACAGGATTTAGCTTAAAGGAGGGACTGATTGCCCCAAACCAAAGAGGGGAAGAAACCAGTTGATTGGCTTTATTTCTTACTGTCTTATTATTCCCATGGGAGGATAGAAGTTAATGGCTTCTACATTTATTACTGTTTAGTTATTAAATGAAATTGTATCTATTATCAAAGAAACAACTTATTAGGCTAATCTTATTTGAATGTTTTACTACATAATAGTAAATCTGAATTATGTTAAACTACATGTTTTAATATTTGTAGTAATAGATTTTTCCTGAAAAAAATTAATTATGCATTATCATGAAAAATACCCAAATTATTTTCTTCAATTTTCCTGTCTGACTTATTCCATTAATTTTGGTTATATTTCATAATAGATAAGAGACAGGAGTAAACCCTTATGAATCTTTTGACTATAGAAAGGGCTCTATATACTTGGAATGAGGTTAGCTTTCAAGGTAAAAGTCTTCGTTTTAACTTTATTTTATTTTCAGGTTTTAATTTATTTTAAAGACAAATGTTTTAGGAGCTCAACAAAGTGATGATTTGTTTAATTTCTTGTACCTTGTTGCAAAAGACCAGGAGAAACTATGAAACAAAAGGAAAAAGTAACACAAAAGAGAGGGTAAGGTGGTGTTGAGACTGAGAAAAAGTAAGGATGATTTTGTCTGCACTGCTTTGACTCAGGGCTCCTGGAATTCTGAGTCATATCATGTTTTACAAAAATTCACATCAAGGATAAAAGATACTAAAACTTTTAAATGTCTAAATAATCAGACCAATATGTTCTGGAGTCCATCAGGAATTAATGAAAACTGCGATGATTACTTTTGAATTTTTCTTATGACATTTATGGAACAGTAAAATTTCTGATTATTATAAATCAATTTGAATTCATTTAAGATTTCTTTTTTTAGGTCAACAATTAATACAAGGTGATTTAAATACATCTTGTAAATCTAAAATAGTTATGCATATTTAATATTATCAAATAAAGCTTTCTTGATCATAAATAGATGATATATAAACTAATTTGGAATAATTAAAGGCACTTTCATACACTTACTTTTTTTTTTTTTTTTGAGACTCTGTCTCACCAAGTGACCAAGGCTGGCATCAAACTTGTAATTCTGCCTCAGCTGCTTAAGGCACTGTTAAGTGTGCCACCTTCCAGCTCATCCACCACTGCTTTTAACTCAATTACATTTCAGAAAACTGTTGCAGAAAACTCCTCTTTTGTTCAAGCCTATTGTTTGCTCAACTAAATACAAAATAGTCTACAAATGCTGTGAATCTCATAGTCTAATTCTCTTGCTTTCACAGGGAGCTTCACATAGCATGTCTTTTATTTCTCTTTCAATTGAACCTTGCATTTTCCTCACAGCTCAGATCAGTTCCTAACATTTCTCCTTAATAGTTCACTCAACCTATGTTAGACCTTACTCTCCAAGTAATTTCCTGTGTGAATATTTTGTTTTTTATTTGTGGCTTATTTTCACAGATTGTAAAATGCTAGAAAACAGATGACTGTTTTTGTGCTTCCATATTTATCTAAGCCTAAAATAACTCATTATTGAAAACATATTAAGTTTTGCTGAATATATTGTTAAATTAGGAAGAAACTCGAATTAAAGATAAAATAAATAACTAATTCTATTGCCAATTATGCTACTCATGGAATTATTAAACATTTTGCATGTGAGTGGGAGAGGGAAAAGAAATAGATAAGAGAAGATGCTTATTTTCCATGAGGCTATTCCATGTACTACTGAATGGATATTACTGCTAATATATATTTTTCCTGCAATCACTTTTATTTTAGAAGTAATTCTCAAAATAAAAAGTTTTATGTTTTCATAAAGATAATATAATCTCATTTCATTCCACATGCATTGTTTTATTTTTTATGATTGTTCATTTATTATCTATCTATATATTAGCTTTCAATTTCTGTGACAAAACACTTTAGGTAACAAACTTGAAAGGAGGACAGATCTGTGTCAGCTCGCAGTTTCATGTTGCTTGGTCTCATTGCTTTTGGGCCTGCGGTGGCTCCTGACATCAAGGTGGACATTCCAGGAAGAGAAGGTCTGTTCACCTCTTGGTAACTGGGAGAAAAGGAAAGAGAAGGGATAGTCTGGGATACCAATATCCCCTGGAGGGGTTGCCTGCAGTGACTTAACTTGCTTCTTTAGGCCTCATTTCTGAAAGTTCCACTATCTCCCAATAACACCACAGGTTGGTGTCCAATCCTTCAAACATATGACCTTGGAGAACATTTAAGGTCTAAACCATAATTCATACCCTCTCTCTCTCTCTCCTTCTCCCTCTCTCCCCTCAATCTGCACAAGTGTGCATTATTGTATAATCATATAGGTAGAAATAGACATAAGACCTCTCCTTGTACTGTGTCTTTTCATTTAGTAACATATCTGCTTCTTATGTATTATTTTATCATAAGAAAAAGACAGACCTGAAAGTCAGCCAGAATACATAAGAGCCAGAGGTTTATGTATAGTGTTATTAGATTGATTGGTATACCATAGCTATGAAATATTTCTAATGACATATCTTCATTTTGATGTAATTGACTGCTTATTAATAGCTTCATAAAACTTTATTTTCAGTATTTTTCTTATTTTATTTTATTTAATCAACCACAAATTGTAATTTCCATATTTGCCCAATAAAAGAAATTCTACATTAAACATTTTTATAACATCTTGCATACTTGCCTCATTATGTTCTAGAGTTTAATGTAATAAGAAGAGCTATTGGTTCAAATAAATTTTGATACATATTGTCAGAATATATTCCAAAAATGTAGTTCCAATTTACACTTCTGCCAAGAGTCTATATGAGTTTTTTTTTTCTTTTTCTTTTTCTTAATCCCTGGGTGTACAGAAAAGTAATCTTACTTGGATTTCACATTTTTCTTTTTGATTTTACATTTGTAGACTATTTTAAGTGTTATCACTTTCTCTTTGGTACGATTTTTATACATTATTTATTGTTCTGTTCACTTTTTCTAATTTATTTTTGATCATGGAAGAATACTAATATGTTGCTTCATCTATGTGTGCTGCTTAATATTTATCTTTTTCAGATCATTGTTTTTTTATTGACTATTAGTTTTTGGAGCACTTTTAGCTTCAGAGAAAAAAAACGAATGAAAGATACAAGGATTTTCCATATTCCTTCTTCTCCCCAAAATGTAAAACCTCGTTTCTCTATCAAAATCCTATACCAAAGTATTAAATTGCAGTTGTATTGACATGTATTTTCATGACTTGAGAGTTCATTTTTCTTAGTACTGAAAATATTCCAATATCTGGAAGTTCTGTAGGATTATTTATCTATTCACCTATTTAAGTACATTGTGTATTTAAGTACAAGTTTTGGTAAATTTTGAGTAAAATGGTTATGGATATTTATATACCAATTTTTTTCTATTCACATACATTTTAAATTTATGTTGGTAAATACCAAGAAGCATAGTTGCTGGATCATTGGTGATTCATATGCTAGTTTTGCAAAAACTTCTAAGCTGTAACCCCAAGTTGTTAATGACTTTTCATTTCTACCATCAGTGAATGAGAATTCCGATTGGTCTACAGTCTACCCAGTATTTGCTGTCACCGGTGATTTGGAATTTGGATGTTCTAATATTGTGTAGAGATATTTTATTGTTTTAGTTTATATTTCCATATTGACTTCTACTGTTGAGCATCTTTAAATTTGCTTATTTGCCTCTGAATATAATCTTTCATATGGTGTCTTTCAGGTATTGTAACCACCGTTTATTTGGGTTGTTCTTTTTCTTGTTGAACTTTGTTTGTATTTTGCTAACAGTCATTTTCAAATGTGTCTTTTACAAATATTTTTTCCCAGTCTCTATCTTGTCTTCTCTGTCTCTTAACTATGTTTTCATATGACAGTTTTTAATTTTTCTGGTCCAGTTTATTACTTATTTTCATGTTTTATACCTATAATGTTACATATAAAACATTTTAATTATGTGGAGTAGTATTTAAAAATATTTTTAGTTGTAGATGGACACAGTACCTCTATTTTATTCATTTTTATGTGGTGCTGAGGATCAAATGCGTACCTTGCAAAGTCCTCTACCACTGAGCTATCACCCAGGATCCAACCTAGTGATTCACACATGGTAGGCAAGTGCTCTGCCACTGAGCTACAGCCCTGGCCCCTGTGTGAAATCTTTTAATAAATATTTTAAATGTTTAAATATTTTAAATGAAATCAATGACTTGTTTTCTCCCTTAAAATTCATTCACAGTTATAAATATTTGAACATGAATTTCCTGTTACCAATTAAAAAGATACCAATGTAAAGATACCATTACAAAATAGACAAATTTTATGAAATTACAGAATTCAGCATCAAAATATGTCTCTGAAGGAATTTATTTATAGGGGGATTCTTAAGAAAATCATACAATGGGATTTTGAGTTCAGTAATTTTTTTCACTAGCAACAGAAGTTCTATTTGTTTCATTTTATGATTTCTAACTTTGGTTTGTTTTTGCATTGCTTTCCTTCTTTCATTTAGTTTCCTATGTATGTTCTGTTGTAGCTCACTGATTTCTTTAAGACAATTGTTTTGAATAGTTTTTAGGGTAGATCAGATCTCTATTTTGTTAGTGATGGTTGCTGGTACTTTTATTCATTTATTTTGTTATGTCATGTTCCCTGATTATTTATGATATTTGAGGTCTTACATTGGTTTCTGCATATTTAAAGAAGTATGCACCTCCTACAGACTTTACAAAAGTGGAATCCCAGAGAAACCATTTCACATGTCAGCCCATTCAGAGATTGTGGGCACATTGTCTCATGGGGTAATTGCAATTCCACATAATTTTCTTTTTTCTCTTTAACTCTCATTTTTAAAATTTATGGTCTGGATGTATTTCAAAAACTTGCATGTTACTTATAATTAGATCAGTATTAACAATAATAATTGGCAGGATTTTTCCTAATAAACAAACAGAATAATGTATTTCCAAGGTAAATAAAAACATTTCTGCATTCTATACGTATGTAAATACAAGTGTATGTATAGACATATGCAATATGTATGTATATATGCATATGTATTTCTATTATATATGTATGCATCTACATATATACTATAAATATTTATATACACACACATATGTACGTATCTAGTTCCTCTCACAGAACCCAATGGGAAATAATTTTTCTTGTAAAACAATTGGTGTGTCATTAATTATGCCTGTCCATGTACGTCTGATGTGTGTAAAAGTGATAGTATCTTTAATTGCAAATCTGATACCTGATTAATGTTGTTCTCAAGTTTTGTTCTTTTTTAAGAAAAAAGAATTTCTCATCATTTCCTGTATCATTATTCATCAGAATATTTATTTTCACTCATTTGGGTATATCCTGCTATTGAGTTATAAATCATCATTCCTTAACAACTGGTGATAAAACTATTAAATTGATTTTTATAGGCAAAAGTGCAGATACTAGTCATGTGGAGACTTCATATTCATAATACCATTATAAGCAGAAAATTCTTTTAGAAGTGAGCAATCTGAGTAGGGTAGTCTGTAATAGGTTTGGTTTATGGTAAAATGAAAATTTCCCAATGCCTTAAAAACCCATCAGGATAAAATAAAGAAAACTTCATAGATGTATTAGTGATATGCACATAATAGAAATTTGTTAATGATAGTGTAACTATATTTATAATACTGACATTTTTTATAACCAGGAAAATTTATGTCATAGTTTCAAAATAATAAAGTTAAATTATACAGGTGACTGCTTAGCCACAATGATTAATAAGCAGTTTCATATGTTTAAGTTGTTTTTAAGTAAATGCTATGCAAATATGCTTGAATCAAGAATTAAAAGCTAAGCAAACATGATAAAATTTCACATAGCTGCTAACATAAATGCTAATCTGCCACAAATGCTTTTATGTTATTTATTTTACTTGTCAGATACTTTGTGACCTATGTTAAGTAGATATCATTATTATGTTTGCATATTTCAAAGACAGAATAACTCTACATATTTTAGTCACCATTTTTTAAATTGAGGATAAAATGGAATATAACCAAAGAAACCACATATTAAAATTAAGTTTTTCTTCTAAACTTTTATTACTTCACTGCCAAAGTTCAAATACATAATGTAAAATCTATGATGTGATATGTTTTATCAGTTGTATATTAACTATGAATTCTGATAATAAGAATGGTAAATGACTTAGGCATATCCCTCAAATTGTCCTATATCCTTCTTAATCTATCTCTTCTTCTTTGTTTCCACACCCCATTAATTTCCCCCAATAAATCATTAATTTGCTTATTGTCAATGTATATTCACTTTCATTCATATAGAATTTCATGAGTGAATTCTTATAGGTTGTACATATTTACATCTGTCTTTTTCACTCTGAATAATTATTTTTAGATAAAAGCACATTGTTTCACATATCAGTAGTTTACTACATTTATTGCATATTATTTCATTGTACAGTGTATTCTCAATTTATTCACATCAATGAATTTTGAACTATTTCAAATTTTACAAATAAATAGAACACCAAATCCTGTGTAAAACATTTGTAGGCTCATATATTTTATAACCCTTAGGTTACATACCTAGGAATGAAGAAGTATGTTAATTTCAAATGTTTTGGAATTTTTTAAGTATTTATTTTGTGGATTTCCAATCAAACACTATGTTAAAATATCATATTTTTAAAAATATGACTAGAATACTAGAATCCTTTGTAAACGTAATAAGCTTTTTGTGACTAATATAGATTTTTAGCAAAATATTTCTTGTGCACTTGCAAATAAGATGCATACTCCTGCTGTTGTGTGGAGTGTCCTTTAAGTAAATGTCAATTTGACCAAGATAGCTAATAAAGTTGTTTAAATATTCTTTGTCACTACTTATTTCCTTTCTGTTTATTCTGTTTTTGAAGGAATATATTAAAACTCCTGCTGTTGTGTGGAGTGTCCTTTAAGTAAATGTCAATTTGACCAAGATAGCTAATAAAGTTGTTTAAATATTCTTTGTCACTACTTATTTCCTTTCTGTTTATTCTGTTATTGAAGGAATATATTAAAACTTCCTCATTGATTGTGTATTTTCCTATTCAGATATGGAACTCTATTTCTTTATGCTTAATTTTTAAGCTTTGTTAAGAAATTCTTACAAACTCATCAAGTTCCCTTGGTTAGTTGACATTTATCATTATGAATTGACCACTCTCATTATTGTTAATATTTGCTCTGAAATCTGTGTTGTTTTGCACTAACATAATTCTGAAACAAAAAGAAAGCCAAAGAAAACAGAGAATTATAAAATATTATGCAAATTAACTTAATAGCTAAAAATGAAACTCCAAAATCTACAGATTGGAGAAAGCATTCACACCTGCAAATATCTGTAAAGAACATTTATGCAGAATAAATTAGGTTTAGAAAACTATTGATATAAAATTTTATGTTTTTTTGAACTGTGATCTACACACATATAAACACTCGGAAAATGGATTATTGCATCATTAAAAGGAGGAGATCCTGCTGTATTAGTTAGATCTGCATGACATTATGATAACTGAAATAAGTTATAAGAAGAAAAATATTATATGATCTCATTTATACATGAAAGTTTACAAAATAGTAAATATGTAGAATGAACAAACAAAAGATATATAGTGTAACATGAGGACTATAGTTGATAATAGTGTATTTCATTCATGATTTTTGCTAAATAAGGAGTGATATCTGCACATATCCTGGGGAAAATGGGCAAACACATGAGATATTAACTTTTATTTCTATAATAACATATGTATGCATATATATACACATGCATATGTTGTATAATTTAAATTTTAAATGAAATTCACTTAAAATAAGAAATTGCTGATAGCTAACTACTTTTTACAATTAAAAACAATTTCCTATTCCTTAACCTAATACAATGATCATCTCAAATAAATAATCACACAATATGTAGAAAAATAGGCAACAGATTTTTATAGGAACTTTTCATAACATGATATGAAAATGCCCAAAAAATACTTGAAAATTATACAATTGGTAGTCATCAGGAACATGCAGATTATGGAGCTACTAAATGTATCAAGATTGTTGCTGAGAATATAAGTGCATGCAAGTGTATTGGAAAATCCTGCTCTATGTTTTAAACTTGACTATATGCTTATTTTTTTTAATCAGCATACAAATTGTGTCTTTGGGCACACATTTGTTAAAAAGTGTGCTTAAGAATGCTCATTTATTTTCTTTAATTTATTATTTATTGGCATATTATAGTTATATCTAATGGGCATTCATTATGCCATACTTGAACATGAACGTAATTTGCTCAGTCTTCTTGCCCATTTCCTTCTTTTCCTCTCTCCCACTCCCTCTCACTCGTTTGCTTGCTCTATTCTACTCATCTCCCTTTTATTATTATTATTATTATCGTTGTTATACTATAATTGTGCATACAATTGGGATTCTTTGTGACAAAGACATGATGAACATTGCCTAATTTGGTAGATGTCCCCAGTACTTTCTCATACTCTTCCCTTCTCCCTCTCTCTGGATTCCCTTCCTCTATTAGTCACCCTTCTATTTTAGAAGCATCACTTTTTCCCCTTGGATGACAGATAGGAATCCAGTTTGGTAAATGTTCATTGATAATAGGCCCACACTAGAAGCAATCATATGCTCTTGAAATTGTCTATGAATAAATAGTGCATGATATATTTAAAACAACATTATAAATAATGGTAATGAGCAGACAACTATTGCATTTAATAGCATAGATGAACTTTCATATTTTAAACAAAATAACCCAAACAAGATAGGATACAGACTGTATGAATCCATCATTATGATGTATAAACAGAAGCAAAACTAGTAGTAACCTAAATCAAGTCAAGAGTTAACTTCCGTTAAGTGAGAAGGTAAATGACTAGCCCAAGAAAGGTAAGGATACTGAGTTCTGGTTATACTTTAATTCTTTCATGCTGAGATTTGACTTTGAAATAAATTCATTAAGCCACACATTTACAGTTTGTATGTGTTTAGTAGTTCCATAAAAAGACACCTGATAATCAACACTATCACCTTTTGTCCCTTTAGGGTCTCCTTTGTCATTGACAGATATGTTCTCCTTACCAGTCTTACTTTTACCTTCAGTGTAAGGTATCATGACCAAGTGCTACAAGGAACACATCTAAACAAGGATATCAGTCAAAATCTTTTTCACTAATAAGGGATCAAAGACCCTATACAAAATTTCCTCAGGCACAATGACTTTCTTCCTCTATTACTCTATCTCTTTTACTAGCTGATTTTTTTGATAAAAATTATTTCAATGTCTCATTTCAATGTAAATCTCTTATCTTAAATTTTAAATTAAAGTTTTTACTTTGGCTGAAATTTATTGAGTGCAAAGTTTTAATAGAATTGTATTAAAACATCTTATATAGAGATGTATGAAATAGAGAAATATTTCCCTTATCTTTTGGAGCTGTGTACTTTTGAAGCTTTTTAGTGAACAGTAATATCTTCATGTTGACTTCACTCTTTTTTATGGAGTTATTGTTGCTCTAAAATATTCTCAAAAATCCTAGCTCTGTCGTATGTGACGGTGCATGCCTGTAATTCCAGTGGCTCAGGATGCTGAGGATCTAGAGTTTGAAACCAGGCTCAGCAACTTAGCAAGGCCCTAAGCAACTCAGCAAGAGCCTATCTCTAAATAAAATATAAAAGGGCTGGTAATATGGCTCAGTGGTTGAGTGTCCCTGAGATCAATCCCCAGTACCCAAAAATACAAACAAACAAAAAAAAGTAGCTTAGCTGTTTAAATAAATAAATAGATAAATACATTCTAATAGGGTTATCTTTAGATTTTAGAAGTATACACAGCATTTATTGATACAATCTGGCAGTGTAAATGCTATAAGCATACTAATAGATATCTAATTGATAGTAGTCAATATATTTACCACAATGGTAATCAATTATATTTTAATAGAAAAATAAAATTTTAAGCAATTAAAGAGTACAAAATCTTTGCTTAGATTATGCAAAAATTACTTCATTCTTTCTAAATTATTATTTCATTCACATTAAGAGTCATATTTGGAACACTTCACAGCTTTGAATAGTGGAATGTACCTAACTATTGTCCATGTCTTATAATCATTGTAAGGTTGTTGGCAGTTATGACAATGCTGTCATTACCTGCCATGTATGACCTTGATCTTAGCTATTCATATTGTAATTACTTCAATTGAATCATGTGCATTATCTGTACTACACATGTCAAGTTTGATTACCATTTAAAATATCTTTTGAAATGTTTCACTATGTTTCAGCCTTGAAACACAAAATGTTATTGTGTGTTCTGAGGAATAAAATCAGGACCTTAGGGTGTAAATATGACATCACTGAAGCAAATATTTATCATTGAATTGCAGCAATTTCAAATTTTCTTGAAGACAACAGGCAAGAGCTTTATGAGACACTTTTTGATATTTTGCATATAAAGTTTTCTAAAAATTTAATTGGACATGACTGCAAGCAGTTAACATCATTGAGTATTTTATTATTATTTTTATTTTTATCTCCACCATTTCCATACTATTTTATTAGCTGTATATTAAAATGTTTTTCTTCTTTAACACTTTACTATTGTATGTATAATTTAACTGACAAGTAAAAAAATCATAGGACATGTAACATGATATTTTGATATTTACATACATGATAGATGGATAAATCAAGTTAACATACATATTACCTCTCATATGCTTTTGTGATGCAAATACTTGAAATCTTTTAGTAATTTTCAAATATAAAATACACTGTTATTAATCATAGTTTTCATGATGTTCAATAGATTAAAGGATGATTTAATTATATTAAGATTACAGAATCTGATAATAAACTTCTTAGAGGGATGCAATGTGATTCTTTGGTACTTTATTTCTAATAATAAAGAATTTTAAGTATTTAATTAGGTTCACCTACGTAAATTCACTTATATTATGTCACTGTTTTGCCAATAAAATATGTCGGGATTTAGGATGAAAGACTCTCTGGAAACTTTTGTGTTAGAACATTTGGGTATGTACCTAAACTGTAAAATTATATAAGAGAATACTAGTTCTGAAATCCCCAAGTTTGTTTCAAATAAATGGTGCCTGAAACATCTGAAAACTTTTCTAGAAATTATCTCTATCTCTAATATACATGGTTGATTAGATGAGAAGGCTACAGAAAATTTTCAGTACTCAGGTATGTTCATTTGGATGTGAAATGATTTTTTTTTTAATTTTAGCACTATCTTTGTAATTGAAACAGTCAAAATGTTATCATTATTTATTTGTCTCTGTAATACTATTATTTTGATGTTCTCTGTTACTAACTGATCTGATTCAATTTGGTCTTTCACTATCAATGCGGTCTTTGGTATTTATCAATAGTCTCACACAGTTAAGGGTAAATAAAGCAAAGCCTCTCTTCCATCACAACTTAGATACCAGTAATGTAGTATAATAAAGGCAAGTCTGATATTCAAATCTGCAACAAATATCAAAAAATATAATTTTACACAAATTTTACAATTATCCCACTATATAATAACAAAACAGAAATTCTTGTTTCTATCAACATAACAATATCCATTGATCAACATCTTCCAATTCCTGTCCCCTACTCTTCCCATTCTCTAGTAACATCATTCCATTCTTTATTTCTATGGTATTAACTCTTTTAGACTCCATGTGAATAAGATCATGTGGTACTTGTCCCTCTGTGCCTTGCTTATTTTACTTCATTAATGAGCTGTGGTTCTGTTCATGTTGTCATAAACAACAGGATTTCATTCATTTGTATGGCTGAATAGTATTCCATTATTTATATATACGACTCTTCTTTATGCATCCATTATTTGATGGACACAGGTTGTTTCCATTTCATGATATGGAGAATAGTGCTTCAACGAACAGGGAATTGCAGATAACTGAAAAGATAACTGAAAAAAAAAACATGATTAAATCATATGCATTAAATAGTTGAGTTAATAAATAATGGAATCACATCTCCAAATTTTTATTTACCACATATGAATTCCTTATGAGTGTAATAAGTGAATGATTCCTTATGAGTCTAATAAGTGAATCAGTTACATAATTAACCAAATGAACCCAGAGTCACTCTTGACTAGAAAATATTCTGAGCACTTTATGTCAGCATTTACATTATTCAATCTTATGTGCTCAAGTAGCATTAGTTGATGTTTCCCATGTCTAAATATTGGTCAAAAAATGATAGTTGTAGTAGCATGATTTGTTAATTTTCTTTAATGTCTTCTCAAAAAAGTGAAAAGAATTTAGAGGATTTTTCTTAGCCAAACAAAAGACCCACTAAACTAAAGGTTACATTAAATTTTACCAGTTGTCAAGTGTGAGTGAACAAGGTCTGATATAAACCCTATTGCCAACTGAGATGAGGAATCAGAAGGGGACATGGGCTTCTGATGGTTACTGAATAATTAAAACTCTAAAAGCACAAATATTTTTAGTAAGTCTATGTATCTTATGTTAAACCTGAAATATAACCCGTAATTATTTAGATGGGGCAAGTCAGAATGTCAACAGAAACTTTTTGATGAAATATTTTTTAAAAGACTGTTTCAAAAACATGCTTGTCTAACTTAGACTATATCAGCAAGTCCACTATGCTAGATTAGAAAAATTTCCTTGATACAAATACAAAGACACTTAAAATTCCCAGATTAGTAGATAAACATTGGTTTCATTTAAATAGGTACTTTCCAGTAAAACCCCCAAGGACAAATTAGAAGACACATTATAATAAAACAGAATGATTTAACTTATAAGACCATCTTATAAAATATCACCTTAAAGTTTTCTGGAGATGATTGCCTACAAGTATTGATGAACATTTTTTATCTAGAAAATTCGAGAGTCATACATTCTGAGCCTGAGGTGGATGGATAGATATTTCCTCCATGTTGGAATATGGAAGAAAATATCATGATTACGATAACACTAACTTAAATGCAGAAATTGAACCCCTGAAAATTGCAAAAAAATACAAAATATTGTTGAATGTTATAGATGGATCCAAGTAAGAATGATGACTTCAGATAAATTGTGTCATCTATTATATGATGATTTGTCAGATATGGTAATGACTGTTACTAAAGTATTTTCAGATATGGAAGAAAGTTTAAATGACAACATGAAAACAGTCAAAAAAATCAATTCATATTTTTAGTCCCAGATAACAATAGTGACATGGTTGATCACTAAATTAACAAAATAATTTCAGAGCAACCTCAATTGTCCATCACAAATCAGAAACAAAGAGAAAGATGTTCGTAAAATCATGATTATTAGATAATTTTGGAGTAAATCAAAGAACTGTGCATTATCATTTCTTTCCAGTGGAAAATGTATATTCTAGATAAATGAAAATGCTTCCACAATCTGGAAAAGTTGTACTCAAGAGATAAAAACTAATACCTCAAGTGCTATAGGATATTTTTAAAAATCACTTCTTGATCCCTAATATGATCATTAGGTTAATAACCATACCAGTCATCAACTAGCATTGGTATTCTGAAAGATGGTGGAAACTGTGTATTCATGTGATGCTAAGATTTGTTTTGAAACAAGAAGGAAAGCAAAGCATGAAGAAAAACTTGAACTGCCATCATTTTAATAAATTGGCTAATCTTAGCATAGCTAATTTTGGGATGACCTAATACAGTCCAAAACTAAGCAAATTGAACCATTAAATAGCATGTATAACGTAATTTTAAAAGTATAACTTGAGTATTACAAAGTCTTTTATTTTGATTTTTCAATTTAGAAGCATTAAAGGACATTGGGGTAATTTAAAATTAGGGAAGTTGGATACATATGTACCAATACAACAAATTACAGGAGTAACAAAAATTCTAGAGGTTCTGAATTAGACCTTGTGATAAAATATGGTGAAAATAATTTTTTCAGGAAGTCTGTTAAGTTGGAATAGATGATTAATTATTATTAAACTATTATGAAATTTGTAGTAATGTAATTTTGATAATGGAAGGTTATATATTTTGGAGATAATTATACTAAAGTATTTAGATTAAAATATATTGTTTAGAATTATCTTTTTGGTATGTTAGTCTCAAGTGTAGTTCTATATGGATGTAAACATTTTTATATTATAAAACCTAGAATTGTATAGCTCATATTTGAAGAGACCTAATATATATTTATGTATATATATCATATGTACTTATTTTATAGACCTATAAATATTTATCAAACAGATATTTATTTATGACTGAAAGACTTGACTCCAGAATATTTCAATTGTCTTTATCTCTGATCATCTATAGCCTGTATCCAAGGGTTCAGCAACAACGGATTCAATAAACATGAATCAAAACTATTAGGGATAAAAATGCATCATACAGACTATTTTTCCTTGCCGTTATTCCCTAAACAGAAGAGTATAATAACATTCACATAAAATCTACATTGTATAAAGCCCTCTTAAGTTCCACACATACAAATTCTTTGGCATTTTATGTAAGTGATATGAGCATCTGAGGATTTTAGTTCCTGTGGACATCCTGAGAACAATCCCCCATGGATACTGAGAGACAGCTGAATGGGGGGTCACTATTGGTAACAATAGATTGTATGCATTTTGTTTCATGTAATTGGCATTTAGGACTTGTGGTCTGAGGAAAATGTTCAAACACTCTTACGTTGCACGAATAATGTTTAAGAATCTATGAAAATCAGAAGCTGATCCTTCAGACAAGGTGTCCTGTCTTGTTTATAGTGAATGATATTCTCACATGATTGGTTTAGAATCTAAACTAAATTAACCTTTATGATATTATGACAAATACGTCATGTTTCACACAAAGTGTTTTCAGAGTTGTAAAGTGTCAAAAACAAGGAAACTAGGGCTTTTTCTTTTTTTCCTTCTTTTTTTTTTTTTTTTGGTACTGGAAATTGAACTCACAGGCATTTTACCTACAACCTCAGTCCTTTTTATATTTATCTTTATCCTTTTGGACAGAAACACACTCAAATTCAGGCTGGTCTCAAACTTTTGGTCTTCCTGCTGCAGCCTCCCAAGTCTCTGGAATTATAGTCACATGCCTGCTAGAAGTACAGCTTTTTCAAAAGTACAGCCTATTTGAGTTCTATGTCTCTTTGCTAATATGCATTTGTGTATGACAAAAAATCTTTTTTTTTTATATTGCCATTCTTTTTTTTTTATTGTAAACAAATGGGATACATGTTGTTTGTCTGTTTGTGCATGGGTTAAAGGCATACCATTTGTATAATCATAAATTTACATATGGTAATGTTGTTTGATTCATTCTATTATTTTTTTCCCTTCCCCCCACCCCTCCCACCCTTCTTTTCCCTCTATACAGTCCTTTCTTCCTCCATTCTTGCCCCCCTCCCTAACCCTAACCCTAACCCTAACACTAACCCCTCTCACCCCCCCTTATGTGTCATCATTCACTTATCAGCGAGATCATTCATCCTTTAGTTTTTTGAGACTGGCTTATCTCACTTAGCATAATAGTCTCCAATTTCATCCATTTGCCTGCAAATGCCATAATTTTATCGTTCTTTATGGCAGAGTAATATTCCATTGTGTATATATATATATATATATACACCACAGTTTCTTTATCCACTCATCAATTGAAGGACATCTAGGTTGGTTCCAAAATCTGGCTATGGTGAATTGAGCAGCTATGAACATTGATGTGGCTGTGTCTCTGTAGTATGCTGATTTTAAGTCATTTGGGTATAGACCAAGGAGTGGGATAGCTGGGTCAAATGGTGGTTCCATTCCAAGTTTTCTAAGGAATCTCCACACTGCTTTCCAGAGTGGCTGCACTAATTTGCAGCCCCACCAGCAATGTATGAGTGTACCTTTCTCCCCACATCCTCGCCAACACCTGTTGTTGCTTGTATTTTTGATAATCACCATTCTAATTGGGGTGAGATGGAATCTTAGGGTGGTTTTGATTTGCATTTCTCTTATTACTAGAGATGTTGAACATTTTTTCATATGTTTGTTGATTGCTTGTAGATTTTCTTCTGTGAAGTGTCTGTTCATTTCCTTAGCCCATTTGTTGATTGGATTATTTGTATTCTTGGTGTAGAGTTTTTTGAGTTCTTTATAGATTCTGGAGATTAGTGCTCTATCTGAAGTATGATTGGCAAAGATATTCTCCCACTCTGCAGGCTCTTTCTTTGCATTGCTGATAGTTTCCTTTGCTGAGAAAAAGCTATTTAGTTTCAATCTATCCCAGTTATTGATTCTTGCTTTTATTTCTTGTGCTATGGGAGTCCTGTTGAGGAAGTCTGGTCCTAGGCCGACATGTTGAAGATCTGGACCTACTTTTTCTTCTATAATCTGCAGGGTCTCTGGTCTGATTCCAAGGTCCTTAATCTATTTTGAGTTGAGTATTGTGCAGGGTGAGAGATATGGGTTTAGTTTCATTCTGTTGCATATGGATTTCCAATTCTCCCAGCACCATTTGTTGAAGAGGCTATCTTTTCTCCATTGTATATTTTTGGCACTTTTGTCTAGTATGAGAAAGTTGTATTTATTTGGGTTTGTGTCCATGTCCTCTATTCTGTACCATTGGTCTACCTGTCTATTTTGGTACCAATACCATGCCGTCTTTGTTACTATTGCTTTGTAGTAAAGTTGAAGTTCGGGTATTGCGATACCCCCTGCTTCATTTTTCCTGCGAAGGATTGCTTTAGCTATTCTGGGTTTCTTATTCTTCCAGATGAATTTCATAATTGCTTGCTCTATTACTGTAAGGTACATCATTGGGATTTTAATTGGAATTGCATTGAATCTGTATAGCACTTTTGGTAGTATGGCCATTTTGACAATATTAATTCTGCCTATCCAAGAACATGGGAGATCTTTCCATCTTCTAAGGTTTTCTTTAATTTCTTTCTTTAGTCTTCTGTAGTTCTCATTGTAGAGGTCTTTCACCTCTTTTGTGAGATTGATTCCCAAGTATTTTATTTTTTTTCGATGCTATTGTGAATGGGGTAGTTTTCCTAAATTTCTCTTTCTGAGGATTCATAACTTATGAATAAAAGTGCATTAGATTTATGAGCATTGATTTTATATCCTGCTAGTTTACTGAATTCATTTATGAGTTCTAGAAGTTTTCTGGTGGAATTTTTTGGCTCCTCTAAATATAGAATCATGTCATCAGAAAACAGGGATAGTTTGAGTTCCTCTTTTCCAATTCGTGTTCCTTTAATTTCCTTGGTCTGTCTAATTGCTCTGGCTAGCGTTTCAAGGACGATGTTGAATAGAAGTGGTGAAAGGTGGCAACCCTGTCTTGTACCAGTTTTTAGGGGGAATGCTTTCACTTTTTCACCATTTAGAATGATATTAGCCATGGGCTTAGCATAGATGGCCTTTATAATGTTAAGGAATGTTCCCACTATCCCTATTTTTTCTAGTGTTTTGAGCATGAAGGGATGCTGTATTTTATCAAATGCTTTTTCTGCATCTATTGAAATAATCATGTGATTCTTGACTTTAAGTCTATTGATTGGGTGAATTACATTTATTGATTTTCGGATGTTGAACCAACCTTGCATCCCTGGGATGAAACCCACTTGATCATGGTGCACTATCTTTTTAATATGTTTTTGTATGCGATTTACTAAAATTTTGTTGAGAATTTTTGCATCAATGTTCATTAATGATATTGATCTGAAATTTTCTTTTCGATGTGTCTCTGTCTGGTTTGGGTATCAGGGTAATATTGGCTTCATAGAATGAGTTTGGGAGGGTTCCCTCCTCTTCTATTTCATGGAATACTTTGAGAAGTATTGGAATGAGCTCTTCTTTAAAGGTTTTGTAGAACTCGGCTGAGAACCCATCTGGTCCTGGACTTTTCTTTGTTGGTAGGCTTTTGATGACCTCTTCTACTTCATTACTTGAAATTGGTCTATTTAAATTGTGTATGTCCTCCTCGTTCAGTTTAGGTAATTCATATGTCTCTAGAAACCTGTTGATGTCTTTGAAATTTTCTATTTTGTTGGAATATAGATTTTCAAAATAGCTTCTAATTATGTTTTGTATTTCAATCCTGTCTGTTCTGATATTTCCTTGTTCATTCCGAATTTTAGTGATTTGGGTTTTCTCTCATCTTCTCTTTGTTAGAGTGGCTAAGGGTTTATCAATTTTGTTTATTTTTTCAAAGAACCAACTATTTATTTTGTCAATTTTTTGTATTGTTTCTTTTGTTTCAATTTCATTGATTTCAGCTCTGAGTTTAACTATTTCCTGTCTTCTACTACTTTTGGTGTTGGTCTGTTCTTCTTTTTCTAGGGCTTTGAGCTGTAGTGTTAGGTCGTTTATTTGTTGATTTTTACTACTTTTATTGAATGCGCTCCATGAAATAAATTTTCTTCTAAGTACTGCTTTCATAGTGTCCCAGAGATTTTGATATGTTTCTTTGTTCTCATTTACCTCTAAGAATTTTTTAATTTCCTTCCTAATATCTTCTGTTATCCATTCATCATGTAATAGCATATTGTTGAATCTCCAGGTGTTGGAGTAGCTTCTGTTTTTTACTCTTTCATTTATTTCTAATTTCAATCCATTATGATCTGATAGAATACAAGGTAGTGTCTCTATCTTCTTGTATTTGCTAACATTACCTTTGTGGCATAATATATGGTCTATTTTAGAGAAGGATCCATGTGCTGCTGAGAAGAAAGTGTATTCGCTCTTGGTTGGATGGTATATTCTATAAATGTCCGTTAAGTCTAAATTATTTATTGTGCTATTGAGGTCTATGGTTTCTTTGTTCAATTTTTGTTTGGAAGATCTGTCCAGTAGTGAGAGAGGTGTGTTAAAATCACCTAGTATTATTGTGTTATGGTCTATTTGGTTTCTGAAATTGAGAAGGATTTGTTTGACATACATGGATGAGCCACTGTTTGGGGCATGGATGTTTATGATTGTTATGTCTTGCTGATTTATGGTTCCCTTAAGCAATATGTAATGTCCTTCTTTATCCCTTCTGACTAACTTTGGCTTGAAGTCCACATCATCTGAAATGAGGATGAATACCCCAGCTTTTTTGCTGAGTCCATGTGCATGGTATGTTTTCCCCCATCCTTTCACCTTTAGTCTATGGGTATCTCTTTCTATGTCCACAATACTAGGTTAAAATCAGCCCTAGATTTTTCTATCAATTTTGTACACCTCTGAATTTTGAAAAGCTAATTTTTCTACCTGACACTATTTTATTGTTACAAGAAAACATTGTGCTTAGGAATCTACAATGAGATATAAGAGTGTACATTTTGAGAGTGTATTAATTAGGCAAAACATGGTAAATCTACTGTTTTTTTTTTTTTTTAACCAAGGCTGTTGAGCTACATCCCAAGTCCTTTTATATTTATTTATTTTTATTTTGATACAGGGACTCACTAAGTTGCCTAGGGCCTGGTTAAGTTGCTGAGGCTGGCTTCAAACTTGCAATCCACCTGCCTCAACTTCCCAAGATCCTGGGATCACAAGCATGGGCCACTTTGCCTAGCAAGGGCTAGCTACTTTTTATCATCACAGTATATTTTATTATTCTTTGTTGTTTTATATAATCTATCTACTTTTAAAAAAATAAACACCACTGTGAATAATGAAAATGATACATTGACTTTCCAAAAAGTTGGAACAGTTTCTTAAAATTTAACTCTGCCTACTTATGATAAATCCATTTCATTTAGAGATGATTGTGTAACAGGAATAAACATTTGTCCATAAGAAAATTTGTGATTGAATGTTCATGCCAACTTCTTTGCAACACCAAAAGCTAGAAACACAAATATCCATCAAAAGATAAATGATAAAACAAATTTGGTATATCCATTCAAGGGAACACTACTCAACAGTAAAAAGGAAAATCTATTAATATGCACAGCAACAGGGGTGAATCTCAAACTAATTCTGCTAAATGAAAATAGATAGTACAAAATATTATTCAAATTCTATGAAACTGTAGATAATGTTGACTAGTCTGTAGTGATAGAAATAAAAGATTAGCAGCTGTTTCATTAGAGAGGAGAGGGATGGGATAGTTGGGTGAGAGGAATGCCTTTGGCATACTACACATGTTTAATAACTAGACTTAGACTGTGGTGATGGCTTCACACAACTGTCAAAACATATTCAATTGTATGATTACATATATGCAATTTGTTGTTACAATTATACTTCAGACTACTTTAAAATTACAAAATGATGTTCAATGCTTTTTTAGAAAACAGTAAACAGATGTATACATGTGACAGGAATCTTTAGATGCAGTGGAGTTTAGGAGGAAATATTGGCCCCAATCTGTAAGTGTTTCCAATTTGTGTTGTTTTCCCCATCCCGTGAAGAAAAATTTAGACTCATTATATTGCTCTGTTCTTAATTACGTTTTGTTGCTTGTGATGGTGGCAGAGTTCTGTGTATTGAGTACTGTAATGACTGCCAAAGAGAATAAGAGAAACCAAAGCAATCTCAATACTGCAATAATAAACAATCCATAACTTGTTTCAATAGTTTGTCTATTCTTACACTGTCTTTATCAGCATGAGTATGAAAACCAACTATGAAAAACACAGAAAAATTAAAAAATGACTAATAGGTCTAATTATAAGTATATGAGCTGCTTTAAATGGGTAAATATAGCAACAAAATGCAATCATAAGCATAGGCTTACTATGCTACTTTAAGATTTACATACACAATCGACATTTTATAAACTCTATCCAGGCTCCTAAAGGCATATGCTTAAAATAAAAAGTAAATAAATAAATAAAATCACTATATGAATTCTTACACAAGCATTAATAATAGAATGTCTAAGACTTACAAAAAAGTTACGAAGTTGGTACAGAGGGTATCTCTCTACCCCAACTCCAGGTTTCCTCTTATTAGCATCTCCCACTTGAATGGCATATTTGATTCAACTAACGAGTCAACATTAACACTAGGACATGTTTATTTGTATTTTTTCTTTTTATATAATTAATTTTTTTTCTGATCTATAATATTCCATCCAGCATCCATATTTTATTTAATATTCATGTGTCATGAGTCCCCTCTGGACTGTGACAAGATTGCAGATATTTCTTGTTTTGATGATGTTTATGGTTTGAGAATTACTGATTACATACTGTAAAATGTCTCACCATTTAAGGTTATCTAAAGTTTCCCTCATGACTAGAGGTGTTGAGTCATTACTAGGGGTTTTGAGAGGAAGACACAGAAGTAAAGTGCCACCCTCAGCATATCATGGGAAAGATATCTATTACCAACAAGGTTATTTAATTGACAGTGTGCTCTTTGTTTCAGGCGATTGTATGTATTCAATTAAAACTAACTAAATTTTTGCCTTCTTTCCATGCTATATTCTTTGGAAAGAAGCTATGCTTTATATCCTTGAGGCATCAGTAACCAAACAAATATTTATAATTACAGAATATTTGTACTCATCTCCTTTTATTTAGTTTGTCAATCATATATTTTTATCAATTTGGACTTGTAGATATTTATTTCTTGCTTTAGATTATAATATAATCATACTTTCCTTATTGGTGCTCAAGTTGCTAAAACTCTGGTTTATAGGTCTGTCTTTTAGTTTGCTTCCATGTCCCTTTGACAGCCCCCATCCTTTTGTTTTATGAATATTTCCTTTCTGGAACTAGAGGCTATGTCAGTCTTATTTTGCATTTTCTTGCCTTACCTCCAGAATCAGTAATTTCTCTAAGTTTATTTTGTTGGAAAATGGCATTAGAAACCAAGATCTGGGAATTAGTTTTATATTAATTTTTAATTTGTTTTTCAAAGGCCATTTCCCATGTGTGCCATCTTAACATAATGGAGACCAAAAACTATGAATCATTAAACAGAATCCCAATATTTTGTATTATATTCCATATATTATAAAATGATTAAATGTTCATATGAATAAATCACATTAAAATAGTTACAAAGTGAATTCAAAAGTGCGATACAGTAAAATATAAAATGATGTAAGTTTGACATAAGAAAGGTCATGAGTCATTAAGTCTCAATGCTTGCTTGACTTTCTTCTTTCCTTCCTACAAATCCACTGACCCTTGGTCAGGCATAAGTCCTGATGCTATGTTCTATAGGATTAAGTGCCAAAGATACATTCTTCAACCTACCATGATGAAATTAGGCTGCAAAAAATTTTATATATAGTCCACTCACTGTACTTTCTTCTGTTTTTTTTTTTTTGCTTGTCTTTCTTTTCTATCCCTTTATTTTTTAATCTCTCTATTCTTCTAGTCCTAAAAATTCTGATCTTCTATGTGTATAGGTATCACACCCATATTATCTTCAAAATTGTACAGTTTACGGTATAAAACATAAAAAATTTCTGGAGTAAGAGGGAAAAAATTCACAAATTATACAGTTTAGGCACAGTAAAACTGAAATTAATGCTGAAATTTTAGAAATTTAAAACATCAAAGTCATCTATAAAGCAGACCAATTTAAAATAAAATGTTGTTTTCATATGAATGTTCCCACTGTCAGTGTTATGGCCAGGAAAATGGAAGAATATTAATAAGATCAGTACATTCTCTTTTCAAATACCAAAAAGAAAAAAATATAAAATTTTCTCATGTTCTTTTCCTATAACCTCGTCATAATGCATTCAGCAGAGTAAATTACAGAAAGATGATAAGAAAGTCTTGTTCAAGTCTTGTTCTAATTTCAGGTCAGTCCACATTGATTTTCTGTTATCATTCCACTAAATGGAGAAATTAAAAACTTCCATTACTACTTATACAAATATAATTAGAAGAAGTGATTAGGTATGTGTAGACATACTAAAAAATACAAACTATGATTTATTTCATTAAATTCCATCTGCCTTTAAATCAGTTAACACTTGAATTTTCTTGCATAGAATATTCAACTTTCTGTAAACAGTAGGGAGAAGTAGGGTTTTCCAGTAGTATTTTTCCAGGACAAATATTACAGGTTTATTTAGAAAGTTATTTAATATTACTTAATCAACCTCTAAAAATAAGTTTTAAACCACAGTTTCTTAGTAAGCATCAGTCAATCCTTTTATAAATTATCATTATGTTTTATTTTTGTTTATTTAGTTTTGCTTATAGTTTCATTGTTTGCTTATTGTTTCACTTTATGAAAATTATTTTAAACCATTCTTCATTTTTAATTATTCTTTATTGTTTTCTTAAAAATTAGTTTGCTGAGGGGTGGGGAAGGGATAATAGTGGGAATATGATCAAATTATGTGCATGTGTGAATATGGCATAATGAATCTTAATGTATACAATTATAAGGCAGCAATAAAAAAGACTCACTTTAGATACAAAGATTCTAAAAGGCTCAAAGTTAAGAAAAAAAGAATAAATATTATGAAATCAGTAAACAAAACACAGTAGAACAGCTATACTGATATCAGACAAAATAGATTTTAAACAATAAGAAAGGTTTAAATTATTACAACATTTCTGTTTTGTAAAGTGAAGAGTTCTAAATCTTAGTGATTACTGTATAACAATACAAACATACTTTATATCATTGAACTGTACCCTTAAAATGGTTAAGATGTCAGATCTTATGTGTATTTTATCACAATTTAAATTTGAAGAAAAGAAACAATTATTTTAATGAGAAAACTTAACCATGGTCAAGAGAGATTTATTCCAGGAATACATAGTTGGTTCAAATCTAAGAAGTTCATTAATAAACCATAAGAATGGTTATAAATAACAAAATATTTTTACTATCTCTATAGTAAACAGGAAAAAAATATGGAGGGACATGATGTATAATATTGATGCCTCAAATACCTAAAATGGCATAGTATGTTGTAATGCTCTCAAATAATTCACATTCTTATTTACTGCCACAATGCCTTTTTCCATGAATTCATTGTTTCATTTAATGCAGGGGTCATATACATGCAGTAAAATGCTATAAAAACTGAAGTAGGAACTGATTCCTTAGTTTGAAGTTTATTTCAAAATGAGATCTTCCTTTCTTAAAAAAATCTATTTAGCTATATAGAACACCAGAATACACCCTGACATAATTACACAAGCATAAAAAACAACTTGCTCCAATTCAGTCCCCAGTACTCCTCCCCACCCATCTACTCTCTCCTCCCTCTACTCCTCCAAACCCTCTATCAAACTATTTACAGTTTACTTTTTTCTTTTAACTAGTGTCCTGTGGATATACCAATGCTGGGACCCATCATGCTCCATCTATGCATGCCATGCAAATGTTGGGTCAGATTCATTATACTGATCTTCCCTTTTCCTATCCCTTCTTCCTCCTCCTGAATTCCTTTCATTTACTCTACTGATCTTTCCTCTATTTTCTCTCTCACTATTTTCCACTTTACCTCTTTCTTTTTTAATACCCCCCATCTTATTTTGGGTTAGCTTTCCTCTATCAAAGTAAACATTTGACCTTTGACTTTTTGGGACTGACTTATTTCACCATGATGTCTCAAGTTCCATCCATTTACCAGCAAATGCCAAACTTTCTTTCTTCTTTGTGGCTGGGTAATACTTCCTTGTGCATATGTACTACATTTTCTTTATCTATCATCTGTCAAATGGCACTGAGTTTGCTTCATAGGTTGGCTATTGTGAATTGTGCTGAAATGTTTGCATCACTGTAATATGCTAAAAGGCTCAAAGTTAAAAAAGGAAGAATAAACACTCAATGAAAACAGTAAACAAAACACAGTAGGATGGCTGTACTGATATCAGACAAAATAGATTTTAAATAATAAAAAAGTTTAAATGATTATAACATTTCTGTTTTTTAAAATGAAGAGTTCATTTTAAATCTTTTGAATATATAATGAGGAGTGGGATAGCTGGGTCATTTGGTGGTTCCAGCACTAGTTTTTTTTTTTTTTTTTTTTTTTTTTGAGGAAATTCCATACTGCTTTCCAGAGTGCATGCAGTAACTTGCAATTCCACCAAGAGTGTACCTTATTCCCCACATCCTTGCCAACATTTTATTATTTGTGTTCTTAATAATTGCTATTATGAATGGACTGAGAGGAAATATCAAAGTAGTTTTGATTTGCATTTCCCTAATTGCTAGAGATATGGAACATTGTTTCATGTATTTGTTGACTATGTGTATTCCTTCTTTTGAGAAGTATCTATTTAGTTCTTTTATACAATTTTTGATTGGTTTATTTGGTTTTTTAGTGTTAAGTTTTTTTTGAGTTCTTTGTATATTCTGAGTATTTATGTCCTATCTGAGGAACATGTGACAAGATTTTTAACCTTCTTTGGCCTTGTACCATATTTATATCCACTCATCACACAGCACTTTCCTTCCTTATCTATCATCATGCTCCATAAAGCAGCAAAAGGAGTGTTTAATGCAAATCTGATCATAAGACTCCCATGTTTAAAATCACTTCTGGTTTTTCATTGCACTGAGCATTAAGACAAAAAAACAAAACAAAAAATAAACAAACAATCAAACAGACTGGTTATGAAGTGTCAAATGAACTGGTCCAGGAGAATCTATGCAGACTCTTCAAATGAACTCTTGCCCTAATCTGTGATCCAGGCATATTATTCTGTTTTAAAATTTCCAAATTCTCCCTGCTTCACCCTTACACAGAATTTCTGTATCTTATGGTTCTTTTACCAGGAACAACCCTGTATTCTGTAGTCACTCTCTCACAAGCCCTACTCTAATATCACCTATTTAATAATATATTTCAATGAAAATTATACTTATGGTGAACCATGGCATATTTAATGTTCTCAGTTTTTTGGTGTATGCATATGTGTACATATTCAAATATTTCTACTTCACCATTATATATATATATATATATGCATGTATACAGACATAAAGATCACCTACATATGTATGTGATACATATATGTGTGTATATGCACATACATGGTTATTTATACAGATAGACGTACATGTATCTATCTACTTATCATTTCTCTCTCTCTCCATACATACATATACATACAAATATACAATGTGTTATATATATTATGTGTTGCTATTATTGTTTTCCTGATTAATTTGATTAAAGTCTGTCTCTTCTGAAGAAAACTGTATGCTCTCTGAGAACAGGGACCTAGTCAGCCTGCTACATTTTCTCCCTTTTTTATTGGCAGCACACAGCAGAGTGACTCAAGCTTCTGGACCCTCCTTAATTTTGAATAAGTGAATAGATTGCCTCATCTATTTTACATTCTTTGTTACTCTAAATGTAATTTTGTGTGTATGTGTCTGCACACACTGGAGGGTTTTGATGATTTAGACAACCTGCAAATGCTTAAAAATTAATGAGAGAATAAAATAGATGCCAGATGTTTCCTCCATTTGGCAACTGTCTGGACCCCTAACAAAAACTTGTAATATGAGTTTTTGTGCTTCCTTACCACGTTGTTTTATACTTAACTTATTTTCAAGAAATTGTAGGAAAAAAAGAGCATGATAAATCTGAAGCCATCACCTCCCAAGTGAAAAAAAATCATAAATTGGATTAAAAGTTAGTGAAATATTTTACTATTGCATTTTATCTCAGCATTTGCAAATTGTATCTAAGCATCCTGATAATGTTAAAACCATTGTCCTCATCTCAATCAGTGAAGGGCCATGAAAAAGTTCTCATGTTATGAACCAGAAAGTCTCGTGCAAAAGAAGAGAAATTAGGTTATTAAAAGAATGTGCTGTATAACTTGCCTAATGGCCTGTGATCTGCTGAAAGTACAGCTGCAGTGAGCTGTTTAACAGGTGCTATGATTATGGAGCGTAACAAACATGTTAGGATTTGTAGTGCATTTAATACCTTACAAACAAGTGAGCTAATTTGGACAAGCCTAATGGATTAGTTCAAATGACACTCTTGTAAAAGGTCTGTGATCATGTTGTGCAAATTTGACTGAAATTCTAAGTGTAACAAATGTGTTCAACTTTAAAATGATAAAACTATTTTTAAAAATATTCCACCACTGAACATCCATGCTATCCCCTCCATATATAACATTTACTTTCAAATGAAGATAATCATCCTCATGGTATTTTAGCAGTTTCTACCAACATAAAACCATGGCTTAGTGTTCCACTAGTTCAATCAAAATAGCCCATGTACTGTTTGAAAATGAGCACAAATCCCTGCCCTGAAACCATCAGAGCAAATGATTTAAGGTTTTTCTGCCAAGCAATTAACCACACATGTGTTATTTAAGCACCTCTGAGGAAAGTGACAGGGTTTTTTTTCTGTATAGATTTAAAACTAATTACTTAATAATTGACAGATTGACTCAATTCCAGAATATGTGGATCCAAAGGCAGGTGTAACCTGCCTAATGGCAAAAAGAAAGTGTCATAAATAATAAAACCTCCAGGATACATTGTGGAAAATCCACTAGACTTTTTAAGAACAAAGAATGAAAAGTTGCATAGAAAAAATAAGAAAAAATAGCAATTCACTTTGATGTGAGCAGTGGTACAACAGGGATTCAAATGACTATTCAGAGGGAGGTGTTAATGGATGAGTCAACTCCAAAGACAGGACCTGCCTAATGGTACAAATTTAGAAACCATTAGCAGATTTATTGGAGCTATTTAAGTAGATCTGCAATTTAAAATAGGTGTATCTAGAGATGGGAGGTGGTCTGAAGACCAATTGCTGAAGAGCAATCATAAAAGGTTAGAAAGAGGATAAACGGCAAGAAGGTTGAACATGGAGAGCACCATTGGTACGGCAAAACTCAAAAGACTGTGAGTCCATGGAAACCTAGAGCAGCAAGTGTCCTGAGAAATGCAAAGACTGTTTCAAAGTTCTGTCAGCTGTTGTTGAAGAAACAGCAATGGCTTTTAGACATGAACCATTTGGATTGAGTTGTAAGGGAAAAAACATAATTGTGAGGTTTTAAGTATAAATCAAGACATATCTCTGGTAATACATAAGCTAGGTAAACATCTATTTGAATGTGCTACCAATTACCTGAAAGATATAGATTAAATTCAATGCTGAACACTGAAGAGTGTAAAAGATGATTTAGAGTAACAGATTAAGAGAAAATAGAAGTGGCAATTGGTAAAATAGCACTAAATTTTGAATTTAACAAATATTATATATAATACTACCTATAGAATATAATTCCACTTATCTAATGAGTATTTTTTCTGTATGTATATATAGAATTTTATATTAAATATGCATTTAATAATTAAGAAAATAAAATGATTAACACAATCTAAAAATTATATATTATATTTCCTGCCTTTCTATTTTTCTACATTTTTCAAATTTTAGTTATGTGACTAATATTTGAGAAAATATATAATAGACATGGGAACAAACAGAAGATAGTGAAAAATACCAGATAAATGGAAAGCTATTTTAACATTGCAAGCTTAATAAGAAGTTCTGATATATCTGCTATGAAAAAGAAAATTTCTATAGCAGATTGACATGAGATAATAGAGGGACTGAATATTTATAAGTTGACAGAGAGACAGAGAGAAAAGGACATCTACAGGTGCAAGCTAATGTGGCATCAAAGTGGCATTAAAAAGGTGAGCATTTAATGTCTCCATCACATATTTTATTCAATATAGTTGGAAATGTTTTCCATGGTAACATATTTCAAGTCATAAAATCAAAGCCCTTCAGAAATGGGGAACAGAATAATTAAAGTACATAAAGATTTCAGCAAAGTGATAACTTAGCACAAGCTGACTCCTTCCCTGGAGACAGAGGAGAGCTGGTGCACTCACTGCAAAACCAAAAGTAGGGGCCTTATTTAGCAAACAAATGAAATAAATATCTAGTGGTTCACTATCAACTCTCAAGTTTACAAAGGAGGTGTTTCAAGCACAGTAGAGTGATTGATAGAGGGAAGCAAAATTTAGATGTCAGAGGCAACAACTAATTTTATGGGAGACAGAAATGTAGAGAATGATTAATGAATCTGATGACTTTTTTACATAACAATAATTTTTCTGAAATTGTGATGCCTATTTTTAAGAAGCATCTTCAAAGGTTCTATCTTGTCACACACAGAATTCCTATACAATAACAAGATGTTGGTAGAGTTATCATTATTGTGTGAAGAAGCAAGACCAAATTGGATGAGGGAGAATGACTTTCTTATCGTGGATCATATCAGTCCTCATTCACCAGACTTTTTAGTTTTTCTTTTTTCTTGTTATATAGATCAAAATAGCATTTATTGGATCATTCTTTGCTTTTGAACTTAAAACCCACAATTTCAGTCCCTGCAAAAACAACCCTGTGGATCAATATAGTCCTCATTACCTATCTTTATCTTAAATGACAGATTCTTTTTTGTTTGTTTTGCAGTTTACATGTTGACATCTGTCTTTTTCACTCAAAAATGCCAACACTGAATGAAATGGAATCTCATTTCAGAGGTCGTGTCTTCTACTGGTTTTCCCAAACTACAGACAGAACTTTTCAACTATACTGAATTTCTCTTCAAAAGCATTTTCCAAAATAAAAAAGAAATATTTTTCCCAGCTTTTTCTGTGATGCATTCAGGTAGGAGTTGAGCAGGTCATGAATTGTATTTTTATATCATTCAACTTTTCCACAGACATTTAGATTAATTCCTCTCTACCAAACTTCTAATATCTTAACTTCTACCAACTTCTACCAACTTCTAATATCTAAACTTCATTTACCATAGGTTTTATTGAATGGAGGCTATAAGCTATTAATCAAAGCCAAAAGCAAATCCAAAAAAAAAAAAAAAAAAGAAATTCATGATCACTGAGAGCTGATAGAACCAGTATGTTGATATAACAATGAATCTTCAAATGTTAATCTATATCAATGTATTTATTTTAATATATAATTATCTGCCTTTATGTATCTGACACAAGAAATATACATTCTCACACACATTTCTCAGATTCTTGCTATTATAAGAATGAAATGTTTCAATTCTCTTATTTTGTTACCTTTATCTTTCAAGTTCTTGATATCCTGAAGGAGGCAGGAATCTGACTAGCAGTTGATCTGGAGGCTGTGAGAGTGGAAGGAGAGGGTCATCATTCCTTTGCCTGGGAAAACTTAAGGAGTCTTTCTTTCTCCTTTTGCTGACCTCTAATATAAGATAAACTACTCCTGAGTATATAATAAAACTGAAGCCTTTTGAACTCTGACCAACCTCCTCATGTCTTCTCCCCAGTCCCTGGACCACAATCCCACTCTCTGATTCTCTGCATTTCACCATTTTAGATTCCTTATATAAATGGAATCAGGTAGCAGTGTCCTTCTATGTCTGGCTTATTTCATGAATCCTACTGTTCTCCAGGCCCATTCACATTATTGCATATGGCAGGGATTCCTTTTTTAAAAAGCACATTTCTCTTTTCTGCTTGCAAGCCTCATTCATGTGAATGTGACTACTAGAAGAAACATAACTTCTGAGTAGTTGGGGAACAACATTTTGCTTGTTTTTCTAACTTTCTATCTAAAGTACATGAAATCAAGCTCGAAAAAGAATGGAATAAAGATGGGGAAACTTTAAATATTAAACATGTCCAACTCTCTCAGATACGGCTGTGACTTAGAGCCTACTTACATGACTTGAATGGAAATACTGTCTTGAAAATTAAAAAAAAAAAAAAAAACTGATGAGGAAGAATATGATTAACAACCTAACATTTAAATTAACCAGATAAAACACTTTTCCCCTCAGTTTGCCTCCAGATAGTATTTGATATTCATTTCTAACACGGTTGGAGCTAAATTATACCAAAAGCAAAAATGCCCAGATCTAAAATAGTATGAAATATGTATGATCAATTGTGCAGCTCAAGAAAACTCTTGAAAAGATAAACAAATTCTGCAGTGAGTGATGTATTTCATACACAATTGTACACCAAATTTTATTTTAAAATAAATGCTTAAAACATCTATGTCCTGAAATATAAAACTTGAAAAATCTTCCATTCACTCAGCTGTCAGTATAAAAGAATTAATAATTACTTATCTCAAAATTATATACATTGTTTGGGTAGTGATTTCCTGGCAGGACATTAATAATGAGATAATTTAAGAAAGTACTAAAAATGATTTAAAGACTCTGCATTTTCTATACTACTCTGACATTTCACTTATAATCTTTTGCATATTGTACTAAGATACCAAATGTGATTTCTACCAACTCAATCCCATAATGTCTTAAATAGAGTCTTGATATTAACAGCCCCCGCATCTGTGAGCTCCCAGACCACTTGAAAAGGGGCAAGTAAAAAAAGGAGTCAAAAATTAATGTGTAAGCTTTATTTTTATCTCTTTAGACCGTATGAAAGCAGTACAGTTGAAGAGGTAAATGGGAGGGATGTACCGTTAATAAAGTATAAGTTCCTTCTTTGGAACTCTAACAGATGATGATGTTTCCACTTCATTCTTAACCCAAGAAAAAGAGTCTCAAGAGATCATTAAAAGAATCTGGCCTATTTCCCTTGACATGTTTGGGATAAGGGTACACAATGCTTGGTTCCACACACATGCCTTGAAATTCTGATAGCTTGATAAGATGATCACCTGACCTTCCGAATGACAAATAAACTATGTTGGAAACATTCTTCTTACTTATAGTTTGTCTTGGCAAAGGACATTAGATATACTCCACTTAGACATGGACAACAATAAAAACTGACCTGGACACATTTTAAAAAGATAATTTCCAAGACAGTTATGTTTGAAATGTCAAAAGACAAAATCAATGGAGGTCTACCATCATAAACCAGAAGCTGACAACATGCTAAGTAACCAGATGAAGGAGAAAGTGTTAAGGAACTCAAAGGGTATTGATGTATAAGAAAAGAAAATCTCTAAAAAAATCTACAAATTTCTTCTCAATTAAAAATGTCACTCTCAATATCTTCCTTGGCTGTAAGAAATCAACCCACACTTATATCAGTTTCAATTCAATAAACCACTTCATTACTCTTACATCTTTTCCCTCTTCTTCCTCCCTCTAGATCTGGAAGAATCAGAAAAGGAAGTTAAATAACTACGAGTGGATTAGGACATTGAGGAAAAGCAACACTGGTGAACAGAAGAAAAATGGTAACACTTCCTTATCCTGCTCTAGACATCTGTAGAAGAAGCAGCCTATCCTGGGATAGGAGAAAAAATTCAATTTTTAACGAAGTTCAGAAATATTACTATGCACTTGGGTGGTCAAGTTTATTATTGAACTATCACTTTTTGGAGACAAAATTATCTGAAAGTTGGTATTAAGGAGTGTCAATAAATAATAATCTTGGAATATGTCTCAGGTTTTACTCAAGTTCATGAAAAAATTAGACCCACAAAATGGATCAATGTGGAAAATTTGAGGGAAACAGTTACATTATTATTGCATTTCTTTACAGTCCATGAATGCAAAATAGTACCAAAGATGAGAATTATTTGAAATTATTTATTAGTTTTTTTCTGTATCTTCCACATATGTAAAAACACATTTAAAATAATTTCATGGTAAATACTTATGAAAAAAATAAAATCCCCCCAAATGGTGGAACTAGTGGTTTATTGGATTATAAAAGCTCAAAATTGAACAAGGTTTTGTTAAAACTCTGTAGAATTTTGTATTTGAATAATATCTAAACTAATCTTAAACTTTTAAAATAAAAGTATTTTTATGTTTTATACAACAAATCCTATAAATGCCAGAAAAGGAAAACATATTTGTATTCTTTTTGTCTACTATAAGGAATAGTTTTTTTAAAAAAAAAAAAAACCTCAAATTATATTACCAGTTATTTTAGCTATAATTGTAGTGAAATTTTGTGAGTTCATATTAATTATTTAATAACTAATCTCTGAGACTAAGGATCCTAGTTATAAACTATTAAAACAGTCCATCATTCTACTTTGTGATACATACACGACTGTAATAAAATCATGTTATGAAGTTTTTTGTTTCATCTCTGTAAGTTCCATTTTCAAATATTTCTAATGAATAAAACTTGTTTACTCCTTACCAACTGAAGGTGACATCCCAGAGGGTGATGACCCCACAGCGGCTGTTGAATGGGAGCAAGGTGCCTGTGGCAAGAAGGTCAAGGGCTCTGCAGGTCTTCAGTCAGGCCAGGGCTGGCCACCCACAGTGCCTACCCTCACGCCCCATTCTTTTCCTGGCTCATGTGAGCAGTGCCTGGAAGACAGCAATGACAGGGTCCTCGAGGGCGGTCAGCACCAGCACACTGCGGAACTTGTCCAAGAGCAGGAGCAGCTGGGAGCGCCGAGTGTTCTCATTGCACATGATCTCCTCCAGGTGGCGGCGGCCGCGGAAGTAGTGAAGGAGCCTGGCAAACATGCGCAGATCCTCAGGGTTCTGGGCAGAAGGTACACTGAGGATGGCTGCCCGCTCGTGCTCTGACAGACTGGCCTCAGGCTCTCTGTCATCCGCTTGTTCAGTGGTGAATCCCCACTGGGGAGCAGCTCTGCACTGAGTTGTCCATGCTGGGGCTGGTGAGGGTCATGTCATCACTGCTGGTTGGAGAGCCAAAGCTTAAGGCATTGGGTGTGCTGAGGCTGCGGCCACCGACCCAGGCAGTGAAAGGGACGTTCTCCTCCCGCAGGCGGGGCTCCTCCTCACTGGGGGAGGCCATAAGGCAGACATAGGTGTGCAGCTGGATGAGGAGCCAGTGCAGCAGCATCCACACCACCATCTGGATGAGCCTGGTGTCCTGCAGGGGGCGCCAGGGGGTTCCTGAACTCCGACAAGGAAATGAGCAAGGAGAACTTGGCAAGGATGGATGGCAGGATGGGACCTGGATGGGAGAACTGCTCAGTCAGTGCGGGTACAGACACACGCTGGCATTGGGAGACAGCACACAGACGTTGTTCTCACACAGAGGGTAGATGATGACAGCCTTGCCCAGTACACCAGGTGAGCCTCAAGCTGGAACACCTGCAGCAAACCAGGTCAACGTCCTGGGCTAGCTGCTGCAGATTCTTCACAGCAGACGTGGTCTTGATCATCAGCACCAGAGCCGGGAACAGTCGACGGGGAGCTCACGCAGCAGGGACTTCTCATCACTGAGCAGTAGCAAGACATGGTAGGGGCGGATGGCTTCCAGGCTCCGCTCAATGGCCTCAGAGGGGGATCAGACTGGAGGCAGCATAGTGGATCTTGTGCGGTAGGCAGAAGCTCACTTCCAGCCAACTGTTGATGTGGAGCCGCACCACACCAGACGTGCACAGGCTGTCATAAGCCTCCTTGAGGTCGCTTGCCAGCTTGCACTTGGGCAGGATGTGATGGAACGGGGACTGCGAACCCTCATTTGCGTCAGCCACTGCGGACACCTCATCCTACGGCGCCAGGATCATCTTGGACTCCCGAGTAAGGTACTGACAGCGGCGCTCCTCATGCTGCAGGACCATGGCAATGCGCCGGGACAGGGTATGCAATTGATCACCGAAGGGTCGTTGTTGGCCCTCAGGGCGAACACCACATTAAAAAGAATCGTGGTAGGCGCTTCCCTCTTCGGGACGGAACTGTTTTGGAGACCTGCCCCAGAGCATGCTGCAGCAGTGTCCGGTGCCCAACAAACAGCACATTATCTACACTCAGTTCAAATTTTTGGCCGCACATTTCAGACTTGGTTGCCAAAATTGTTGCCAAAATAACATCTGAAAACCTGGAATCACCGTCCTGGTCATCGGCATGGTCCCCGCGTTGTTAACAGCATATCTGCTACATGCCTTATCTGCCAATTGTCCCACAGCAGCCAGCAGACTGACTGCGGACCGCCAGTGGAGCGCCAGCTGCCTGCTGTTGCCTGGAAGTTCACTAAATAAATATATACAAATCAAGTTAATAAAAATGAGGTCCTGTGTGTTTCTTAAATCATATGTCACCTGCCAAAGTAGTCTTAAAATTTGGTGGCAATTCAATTTTTTTTCCAATCTGCAACGTAAGGATACACATCATTGAGAGATGTACATTTTATACTTCATAGAACTATAACATTTTGGTATAAAATGTTTTTCTAATCTTACATAAAAATCTCCCAAAATTAGTTAATTGTCTTAAAAAGAGACATTTCTTTGAGAAGTTTTTATCTTCCCAAAATGAAAATGTGGTTAGATTTGAAGAAAATGAGTAAAATGTGATAATTGTTTCTACAATTGGTATTTCTTGCCCATAGCATAAGGATCAAGTTTTATTTGTTAACTTTTAAATTTATCAAAATTATGGGACATGTATCAGACCATGTGTAAAGAATAAGTGTTCATTTTAATTACATTATAAAATTCTAATTATAGTAAATACGATGAATCTATACTTTCCTCCTGTAGACTTTGTTCTTAACTGTTGCCACAAATTATGTAAATCACTCATGTTTATCAATTCAGCAACTTTAAATTTTTCTAATTTATAAACATTAAAGTTTAAGTGTCGAGTGGGAGAGGGAATGGGGAAGCCATTTGTCCAACTGTCTTTATGTGGGTAAAGAACATGCTTCCTTTTTGCAAAGTGCAGGTGGAAGGAGAGGTTTTATAAGCCAAGGTAAACAGAGCACAACCACAGGATGAAAAGCTCATGCAAACCAAGATTGTAATAGTTTTATAGACAAGTTACAGCCAGTAAGATGTTAGGGTGCAGATGCATAGGGAACAGGGACTTTTAACTTAGGCATTACCTAATGATTAGAGATGACCAAGTTTTGCTGAGTGGAGTAAAAGGAAAAAATCAAATTCTGCCCTATGATATTAAGTCTGTCAAACTGGAATAAGTAGCATCAAACCAATTAAGACTTAGCAAGAAGAAGAAAGACATTTACCTTCCTTCTTATAATGATATATTTTGGTACTTTGATATAAATTGAAAAAAAGTAAAATTACTGAGCACATCAAGCTAATGGGACTCCAGTCTCTCTTTAGCTTTCTGTTTGGCAATGTAAACTTTTCTTCTGTTCATGATGCAATAAAACCAAGAGGGTTCTTACCACAAAAAAAAAAAAAGAAAAAAAAAGTTTAAGTGTCTGTATTAGAGAGAAAAATTTGTAGCAAAGAAGCTTGAATAAGAGATAATAATATTTTGCTATGAGACACCGCATAATAGATGTCTTACCCAGTGATGCACATGTATGATAATGATGCCATCCAATTATAATGACGTTGAAAACTCCAGTTGCTTAGTGATCTTACTGTTGTTAAAATGTTACAGTGCAGTGCATTGCTTGTGTGTTCATGCTGATGCTGGTGTAAACAAGCCAAGTGCACCACTCATTGTATAAAACTATACAATATATAATATATATTATTCAGTGCATAATATTTGATAGTGATAAATGAATGCTACTTCATTATGTATTTATTATACTACACATTTCACTGTTAGAGAATAGTCTGACTATGAATTAAGAAGGTTTACTGTATAACAGTATCAGCAAGTCCCTCAGAGAGTATTTTAGAATATAGCATTGCTATCAGAGGGAATATCCTTAAGGACCTCTAGTGGGACAAAACATAGAAATATAAGAGTGATTTTGATGATTGTAACCCGAGGAGGCAAAGGATAATGTGTTTCTTTTTCTTTGTTTCTAATAAAACGATTAATACTACAATAAACGAATGAACCTAGAAAGAATCCTACAGAAAAAAAAAAATAAAGGAAAATATTTTTCACAGGTGCAAAATGTGCTTATATTTAAGCTAAGAGTTATAAAAAATCAAAAGGATAAAGAACTAAGAGGTATATAAAGTAAATAGGTTATAATAGCTAAGTTTAATTTATTGTTGAAAAGAGAAAAAAAAATGATTTTACTACCTAAATGTGCTGTGCCAACTGCAAAGATCTTTTGACAGCATAGAAATTGCCATAACTCCCACATGGTTTATCAAAAATTAAGCACATAAAAAATTATATATATATATAAGCTAAAAGATTTTCTGGAAAAAAAGTTTAAGTGCCTTCAAAAATGCTTAAGGAAAAAATGCCCTCTTGTGAAATTACCTCTATGACATCTCGATAGATGAGTGTATAAGTTTAAATATGCATAATTGTCTAATAACTACTTATAAAACAAATCTATGAATAACCACTAGTAACCACTACACTAACACACACACAAATCTCTTTTTGACAAATGTCATTTTTCTCATTAAAAATAAAAATTTAAATCTTAACCATTTAGGAAACTTAAGCTCTTGGAAATGTCACCTTGCTTTTCTAAAATATGTATTTTACATATTTTCTTGTAGGCAAAGATAATAATTATATGGTAATTAGTAAATACCTGGAAAAAAAGATGAAATTACCTTTGATTTACTTCTGTAGAAAGAACTACATACATCATACCCATATTTAATGTGAAGCTTTGTGGCAGTACTTTACTGCAAATTACTTCAGGTAATTTGTGAGAACACCTGCCGGTCTTGAACAATATAAAACTTTCAAGTACCAGTTCTGAAATGCTGGTTGTTCATTTGCCAATTATATGTATTCACAGTTGCTTGGATTCAATGACACTACATCCCCTTATTACAGAATTACCTCAATTAAAAGGTATGAGCTGAAATGAAATATCTTTATGATTTACCCCCAAATTTACTATATTTTGAAAAATTATTTTAGTTTTCTTTAAAATTTAAATTAGTCGATTTGAAAATAAAATCAAAGGGGACAAATTACTTTTGGCATCATGGTACATTTTCTTGATGTCTTTAAATCATGGTAAAGATGAGAGCATTAGAAGTATATTATAATTTATGTATACATAAATATATATATATATATATAATTGTGCATAGAGACACAAAGTGCATACAGAAATATATTATGTACGTGAAAATCTTTCCCTTTGGTACAAAAATACATATGTTAATTAAAATTAGGTTTATTTTATCAGGATTTTTTTAAAATACAATGATAAAATAAACCAGCCAATAATAATTATAATCATTGTATATTTGATGCATACTAAATTATTATTGCTAATTCAGGAAAAGATAAACATAGTGTATTTTCATGGCATTATCCACATAATGGTCATAATGGTGATTTAATTAAGTATATTATTTTTGTTTACACATACTAAAAATTTTTAATCATTACCTTTTGAATAAGAAGGCATTAAAACAAAATGTATTAATAACATATATAAACATTTACTAATAAAATATTATAAGTAATATATTTTATTGCTATATTTAATATTTTAATCTAACACTTCCTGGAAACTCTGGTAAGTTTTAATGAATTTTATAAGTACTCTATTAATATAGGAATTATAAAATTATAAAAAAAACTGTATTATGCTTACAATCATTACATGAAATGTAGATGACTACAGGGGAAAAATTCTAAAGTCATTGATTCATTGCCATTGAATAGGTCAATGAGTAATTGAAATATTTTATTTCTATATTTTCAAATATTTAATTTCAAATATTTCATTCAGCAAATGCAATTTTTATTTTATTCAAATATTTTAGTTCAGCAGAATGGTGGGATTTGTCACTTTCTATATTATCATTGAGTGTGCCTGTCAAGGAAATATTTTTCAATTTACTATTTTGAATGAGACTGGGCATATAATTTACAATATGATTTGTTTACACTTTTTGAGTTATATTTGATATATGAAAAGTATTTGTATGCACATATATGCATACAAATATTTATATTTATGTGTATGGACATATGCATACACCCAAGAAACCATCATTACATTCAATAGTCAAGATACTAAGTATATTCCTCATCTCCAACACTTCCTTTGGGTTTTGTTTGTTTAATATGTGGTAAACATGAGGTATATTCTCAATATATACCCTATCATTACCTGTAGGTACAGAAGATCTCTAGAACTTACTTAGCATGCAGAACTGAAGTTCTATACCTATTGAGGAACTATTTTCCTCAGGCCAACCCTAGCAAACACTGTTTAATTCTCTGCTTTTATAAATTTTAATATTTTGTTCACTTACTTCACATAGGGGGAATCATGCAACTCTTGTCCTTTTCACTCAGGAAGAGGTCCTCTCAGTTCACCCATGGTATCACAAATGGAAAGATCTCCTTGCTTATTATTGCAGAATGATATTTCATTGTGTGTACATGCCATATTTTCTTTTGAAATTTATCCATCAATAGATATTTGTGCTGTTTCCATATTTTGGCTGCTAGAAAAATACCATAAAAGTGTGAGGGTACATATATATCTTTAAGACCTTGATTAATATAATTTGATATATACTCAGAAATGTATATTTGTTAATTTTAAACTGTATTAATTGCTGTATTATATGACACTTCTATTTTTAATTTTATGAGGAATCCTTGTATTCTTTTTCACATTGACTGTAACAACTTACATTCCTACAACAGTGAATAAGGATTTCCATTCCTGTTCCTCTTCATCTTTGCTAAAACTTACCCTTTATTTTGTTTTGTTTTGTTTCATTTTTGTTTATAAAATATCCATCTTAATGATAACTTATTCTGCATTTCCCTTATATATTGATTTTTGGCATTTTTCTTTTATGCACCTTGTGGCCATTTATGTCTTATTTGGAGAAATGTCTATTAGTACATTTTTCTTGCCATTAAATACTTTACTGATTAACTTAGAATATTAGAAGCTAGAGTAGTTTCAAATATATTTAGAAGCTAGAATATTTTTTCAAATATATTTTCTCCACTTTATACTTTGTATTTTCACTTTGTTTCCTTTGCTGTATGAAAGCTTTATGGAAAAACAAAACAAAACAGAAACAAACAAATAAAAATACTAAACCCAAAATCTGTAGAAGGACTATATGGCCCAACAATAAATTTTACCAGACACTAAAGAAGAATTAATTGCATTTTTTCTCAAACTATCCCCAAAATTGAATCAAAGAACATTTAAATTTCCTCACACTAGAATAGAATTATGTCAATACCTGATATACACAAAGAAATTACAAGAAAACAGTTACAGACCAATATCCCTGATATTCAATGATGCACAATGCGCAAGAAAATTTGAGAAAAAATATTCAATGGCACATTAAAAGTATCATACACTGTGAGAAGCAAGACTTACCCATGGCATACAAGGATGGTTTAACACATGCAAAATTTTATTACGTTGTCTTTTTTCCTATTCATGTTTTAGTTTACCTAATGTATTCTGTATGCTAGTATTTTGCCAGATATACATAAATATTTTATTCTATTTCATGAGCTGCAATTTCACAATATCAGCAGTGTCTTGGTATTTTTTAAACTCTCGAATTTAAATGTAAAGTTTATCAAAATTTATGTTTTAGTTTAGTGTTTTTCAAGTGTACCAGTAGCCATGGTTTTACAATCTGTAAAACATTGATTTTATAGATTGAGTACCATGAGTCTCAATGATTCCATAGTGAACAAATTGAGTCAACTCAATGAATGAAAGAGAATATATTTCCCAGACTATATTTTAGTGTTAATTTTATGTAAAAAAAAATTCTAGAGATCCTCTACCTATTAGTATGTTTATTGAATCTCTGTAATGTTCCAGTGGTCTACTTGTTTCTTTTGGGTCCAGTCTTATGCAGGGTTATGGATTATAATTGCAAAGTCTTGGTAGATGGCAATGGAAGTTCTCCAACTCAGTACTTCTCCTTATGATTTTCTATTATTTTTGGTCCTTCCTATTTCCACCAAGTTGTAAATTTTCATACATGCAACCACACGAACATACACAAAAGACTAAGCTCTTTAAATTTTCCATATTATGAAATTCCACATTTGATAACAATTGCTAATAAGTCAAAGAGAAATGTGCTTATGCTCTTTGAAAAATCCACTGTATCTGTTAAAATGCATTGGAAAATATAATAAAGCACAGTTACCTGTTCCCCTAGAGATTTTATATATTGTCATAATATCAAAGAGATGTAAGTATCAAAAAATTCTTATGGGATATACTAAATAAATGTAGAAGAAAAAAATCAAAGAACAAGATACAAAAATTCTTCTGAAGAAAGCACAAGGCCTGAAGAATTTTCTTCATAGAGAATAAGACACATAACCCTCTAGCCAGAGCAATTAGTTGGAAGAAATTAAAGGGATATTAATAGAAAAAGGAAAACTCACACAATCACTATTTGCCAATGACATGATTGTATAATTAGAGGATTCAAAAAATTCCACCAGAAAATTCTGGAACTAATAAATGAATTCCACAAAGTAGCAGGGTATGAAATCAACAGTCATAAATCTAATGCATTTCTATTCATAAGTGATGAATCCTCTGAAAGAGAAATTAGGAAAAACTACCTCATTCACAGTAGTGCCAAAAAAAAAAATAAATAAAACAATTGGGAATCAATCTAACAAAAGAGGTGAAAGACCTCTGTAATGAAAACTGCAGAACACTGAATAAAGAAATTAACCAAAACCTTAGAAGATGGAAAGATCTCCCATGTTCTTGGATAGGTAGAATTAATATTGTCAAAATGGTCATACTACCAAAAGTGCTATACAGATTCAATGTATTTCCAATTAAAATCCTAATGTCTCTTTCCATAGAAATAGAGAAAGGAATCGTGAAATTCATTTGGAAAAATAAGAGATCGAGAATAGCCAAAGCAATACTTAGCAAAAAGAGTGAAGCAGGAGGCATCACAATACCAGACCTTAAATTGTACTACAGAGCAACTGTAACAAAAACAGCATGATATTGGCACCGAAATAAACAAATAGACTAATCGTACAGAACAGAAGACACAGAGACAAATCCACATGAATAAATTTATCTCATATTAGACAAAGGTGCCAAAAACACAATGGAGAAAAGTTAACCTCTTCAACAAATGGTGCTAGGAAAACTGGAAATCCAGATGTAGCAAAATAGAATTAGACCCTTATCTCTCACCCTGCAGAAAACTCAACTCAAAATGAATGAAGGACCTCAGAATTAGACCAGAGGCCTTGTACCAAATAGAAGAAAAATAGGACCAAATCTTCATTATGTCGGCTTAGTACTTGACTTCCTTAATAAACTCCCAAAGTACAAGAAATAAAAAAAAGAATCAACAAATGGGATGGATTCAAACTAAAAAACTTTTTCTCAGCAAAGGAAACAATCAATAATGTGAAGAGAGAGTCTATAGAGTGGGAGAAAATCTTTACCACATGCTCTTCAGATATAGCACTAATCTCCAGAATTTATAAAGCACTCAAAAAACTTAACACTAAAAATACAAATAGCTCAATCAATAAATGGACAAAAGAACTGAGCAGACACTTCATATAAGAAGATATACAATTGATCAACAAATATATGAAAAAAATATTCAACATCTCTGGTAATTAGAGAAATGCAAATCAAAACTACCCTAAGATTTCATCTCACTCCAATTAGAATGGTTATTATCAACAATACAAGCAACAATAGATGTTGGCAAGGATATGGGGAAAAAGGTACACTCATACCTTGCTGGTGGGATCCAAATTAGTGCAGCCACTCTGGAAAACAGTACGGCACTTTCTTAGAAAACTTGGAATGGACCCACTATTTGACCCAAATATCCCACTCCTTGGCTTATACCCAAAGGACTTAAAGTTAGCAAATTACAGTAAAGCAGCTACATCAATGTTTATAGCAGCTCAATTTACAATAGCTAGATTGTGGAACCAACCTAGATGCCCTTCAGTAAATGAATGGATAAAGAAACTGTGGTAAATATACACAACAGAATATTACTCAGCCATAAAAATAATAAAATTATGGCACATGCAGGTAAATGGAAGGAGCTGGAGAATGTCATGCTAAGTGAGATAAGCTGATCCCAAAAAGCCGAAGGGCCAAATTTCTTTCTGATAAATGGATGCTGATACACAACGGGGTTTGAGAGTAAGGAATAATGGAGGAACTTTGGATTGTGTAGAGGAAAATGAGGGGAAGGGAGGGTGCAGGGAGAAGGAAAGACAGTGGAATGAGACAAACATCACTACCCTATGTACATGTATGATAACACAAATGGTGTGACTCTACATCGTGTACAAGCAGAGGAATGAACAGTTGTACTACATTTGTGTACATTGGGAAAGAAAACACTGCACTTTGTGATTTAGATAGTTCTCTTTCATGACAAAGGTTAGTCGGAAAATAATGTTATTCTTGAGCAGTACAATAATTGTCTACTTAAATGTAAATAAATAAATAAATAAAATTTAAAAATAAGTTCAATTTTCTTGTAAGACAGAAACATACATGCAATTATAGTACATTAAAATTATACTTTTATATGCTAAGAATGGAATAGTGTTCTTTGAAAGTAGACTGCATGTTCCTCACATATATTTTTTTTTTCAGATTTTCTGTATACCTTCTGATTTTTTTTCTCCAGTAGTCACTGAGGTTGTCAGTAATTTATCTATTTTAAGATTCAATGAGTCCTTCTCAGTTCTCAAGTACTCAGCCTATTTATTAGTATCATTTGTCAAATTGATTTTTAACAATACCCTGTCGGGACTACTTTCTGTTTTTCTCCTGTTGGCTCACTTTACTTTCTTCATAGAGACTTTTGCTGGCTTTGCTTTATTTTCATCCACCATAGTTGGTTAGTTTTAGGTAAAGCCAAGGTCTAACTGCATCATAAGGCTCTTGGACCCAACCCCTATCACACTGAGGTTAGAGGCCAATAATGAAATTACAAACTTTTGCAGTTCAAGCATCAAGTTTCCTTCATCAGAATCTGCCTTCTAATCTTGCCAACATTTATTACACTGCAGTGGCATGGAACAGGCAATGTGGGATTTGAACAGTTAATGTATTTTCTCTTAACTTTCTTTTTAAAATCTTGCCATATAAGTATGGCAATCATCAAAGATTTGATTTATTAATAGATTACCCAGATGACATACAGAACAATTGTACATGTTATAGACATATTTTCCCCCAGTCAATAGGAATCTGAAAAAGCAAATAAGTTAGATTACAGAATTTATTGGAAATAAATGAATTGCATTTATTGGAAAATCATCTTCTTTCTTTTCCTCCATCCCTTTTTAAGTTCTTTGGTAACAATATGAAAAATAGCACAATTAAAGGAGTTAATTTATCAATCTTTCTTAAAAAAAATCTATCAACATTGTTTAAAAATTATGCCGTTGATAGTTTTGGGAAAGATGATAACAGTATATTAAATATCAGAGAATATGAAATTTAAAGTTAAAAAATATATCTCAACTGGCTCTAAATCGTATCTCCTATTATATTATAAGGACAAAAAGAATTACTGCAAATCCACCATCTGCCAGGTAAATTCCTAAATTATTTCTTCAGAACTACGTTTTGCCTACTAAATCCAACATACCTGGCATTGCTAATCATAAAGGAAAATGCATGCACATTCTCTGCTTCCTTATCATTTTACCCATTTCCCTCTTCTGTTCCAGCATTCCATGGTTACACCGTACACCAATATCAATTCTTAGGATATCTTTCTTCATTTAAATTTAACTTCTATCATTTCCTATCTACTCTCTAGTCTTAAAGTTTTTCACTCTCCTAAGAAGACAGTTTCCCCTGCAGCCTGTGGAAGACAAATGTGCTCCTTCTATTATATGCCAGTGAGTCTCTCTTCTCTAGTGCTTCCTTTGACATTCATATTTTGTGTTAAACAATCCTATGGGCCACACAGGAGACTTGAATTTATTCTTTCATTGATTTCTACTATCCAGCTAACTTATTTATTATCCCCAACTCACTACTCTTTATTATACTTAGACACACATGAAAATATATTATTAAATTTTTCTAGTTTATACATTTCAGATACACAAGATATTAGCTAGTATTTCACATATTGCAATGCTTATTAATAATGTTTTCTTTGTATGCTTGTATTTAGAGATTGTGAAAAGAAAAAAATGGATTTTTAAAGAACAAAACAGATGATGCATTTGAAATAACAACTCCTGTTCACTTTGGCTTAATTTTTCCTTGACCATGCGGTTGAGTGTGTAGATGGGTAAAACGAATGCTATTATAATTATGTGTTTTAACATGGTATTACTATTTTCATATTTTTTTGATAGATGTTAAGACTGGGTCAGCATTTGAGAGTATGCAATTTTAAGCTACCAATTCTCCCTAAAGCACAACTCAGCATACTAAAAAGAACCATGTCAAAATATGTTCTGGTGAAAAACTATTAGATGTCTTAATAATTTAGAAAGAGCTTTCTTCCCTTCTCAAAATCATTGTTTATATTGTTCCTATCTCTTTTAATTGTGAGTTATCAAGGATTAAAGGAATATTGGTAAGGTAACATTGTTTTATTTTTGTTTTCACAGGTTTAAATATTAACATACTGGGTTAAAAATCAAATATTGATTCTACCTAAAGTCATTCTGTACATTTCAGAAGATAAAAGTATTTCTATATAAGTTTATCCATGCACTATTACTTTATTGCACTGGTTAAAAAATATGCTGTTGAAATGGGAAGTATTTGGAATCAGGAGAGTACACATAAACCCTATTTTCTTAGCTTCAATACTAACTTTTTAAAATGAACTCTCCAATATATTTTGCTTTATATTATCTTATGAGGCATTTGAAAAATGAAGAGTTCAATTAAACAAAATGAACTTAAAAAATTAGGTGATGAGCTGCTAAAGTCAGGCTTAAGTCTAAAGTTACAATATACTTGTAAATTCAACATAGGTCACAGTTTATTTAAAAAGTTACTTAAGGAATTCAATTCAAGTAAGTCAATTCAAACAATCATTACAATATAGCAACTGTTTTTTTTTTTCTATTGAAATCAATTTATGGTATTCCATGTTTGTTGGTTAATTTACCTTCTCTATTGGTTTATGTTAGTTCTGGTATATCTTCCATTTGATTATTTTAATTCGCTTTGCCAGAAAAATCTCAGCAAAGTTTCTGAACACATGAGGAAGTAAACTACTACCAAGAAAATAATCTTTGATTTTTTTCACCTTTTCCATATTTTTTAAAAATTTCCAGATTGAGTTTAATGATTGTATTATTATTGAAATGTTATGTATTTATCATTAAAGTATGTATCTAACGCCATGGAAAGTGACATTACAAATGAAAACTAATTACATTAGGCAGTATTTGTTTAAATTTTACTTTTTTAAACAGTCTTATAGTTTATCAGTTGATACGTTTATATATAAGAAATGACATTTTATGTAATAAACCATCTGATAATAGTAATAATATAAACCATGACTTCAATCAAATGACATTTAAGTAATGACAAAATTATAAATTATTTTAATGAAAAGTTTTTGTATATATTAATACTGTCTAAATAAATTGAATGTTAAACTTTGTCTAAATTAAAAGGATCTATACTGCCATCTTCTGCCACATTTTCAGGTAAATATCCCAAAATGAAATAACAAAAGATTTTAGTAACTGTATTAACCTGTTTCAAACTACTTCTTGTTGATTTATTCCATGTATTTCTTATTGATGAACAAAATCTAGTTTGATGTCTGTTTAGTAATGACAAGTTCATAAACATGTTCTAGTCTTACAGTGTCTTTTCCAAAATATCTACAAACCAAACCATAATTCTTTTACTAAATGAAGAATCACAAAAGGGATAAACAGATTCTATTCCATGCCATACTCTGCTACTGAATATTTCCAGTCCTTTATCTCCAATGAAAATAAACTGGTGGACTTTTGCTGTTAATTCCTATGCAGTTATTTAGGAGAAAAGAATTTAGTTACATTGTCCTGAACAGAAAAATCAAATTCAAGGATTTGTGTTAATGGTGAGGATGCAAACATATTTATAAAAGAATACAAACTCCATAAATATCTTTCAGAGACATTAAACTGAAATTAAAGGAAAACAATTCTACTGGTTTAAACTGTGCTGGCAGAATACACAGTTCATCCCCTGCTCACCTGTTATTACCCAGCATAGAAATCCTCCCAACAGTATCTCCTCCTCACCACACCTGGCTACAGAGTAAACTGTTTAAACACAGTGACAGTCTTGAGAACACTTTTTCTACAATGGGAAAATACCAATTGAAAAAAGTATTTTAAAATTATGATTTAGGCTCTATTATGATATTTGCTCATCTCCATTTTTGACAATATCCTAAAACAATAGGAAACTGACTAACTCATCTTGTGCAATATTGATAATTTTATTTTATCTATACTTAAAAATACATTGAACTTTAAGGTTTGTTTTAAAGACTTGGAAAAACTCCTGCCCCGTTCATACTTGTTAAATGTACAAATTATGAGATATTAACATTATAGAGACCAGAATAAAAATTTTGCTGAGATAAATTTTAAAATAGTGTAAGCACATATCATTCCTAACTAACAGATTAGCCAGTGGTTTTAACATTTTCTAAGTTGTTGACTCTTATATTTATCATAATATATGGAAAGAAAATAGGAGAACATTTTTTTCTGATAGAAGTATCATCTTTATTTATGATGATTTCTAATTTAGCATTAATGATTAGCTAAGATGGAGTGATTCTCACATACCTTTTTATATCAGAGAACAAGTTTCTTCATGCAGCTGTTCCTCCATTTTTGTATCTCCTATATTTTAGAAAAACTGATAGTTTTAGTATCTAAAATTGTCATCAAATAAATGTTCTCCCACTTTTGACTAAAACTCCATTTTTGACAAAATTATTGATAAAGATTATCAAATGGATATTGCTTCATTTTTATATTATTGATGATTTTATATATTTAATAATCCAAATAAAAAATTTTAAAAATATAAATAAAGGTCAAACACAAATTCAGGAACTATAAGTATAATGGCAATGTATCTCTGAATTTTAAAATGAAAATAATTTAGACACAATTATTTTGCCATCATGAATATTTATTAACCTTTCCAATATGGTTGTCTATTCAGTAAAATCACACAACTGTTTTTTTAAGGATTAAATAAATTAATAGATGATAGATATTAATAAAAGGTTAATCAAGGAAGGGGAACAGATTCAGAAATCTAAAAAAAAAAAAAATAGAGAAAGGGAAAGAGGAGAAAATCAACACAATCTAAGAAAAGACCTCCAAAAAGAGTTTAAGGACAACACTCTAGGTGTTAATAGACACGTTTGGGTAAATTTACAAGGCTCTGGAAAACCAGGAAGAGAAGGTCAGCATAGGGCACTATTTGGAAAGAAGCTGGAGTTAGTTGCACAGAACTCAGAGCTGTGATCCTGGCTCATTGGCCTGCAGGTTCTCAGCCCTGGACCCCACTCTAAGGAGGAAGCAAAATGGGTATCCAGGGATTCCTTCTGGGAAAGCAAGTCAAAGGGTGAGTCACAGAAAATGAAGGTCCAAGATTCATACTATTGCAAATACTCAGTTGATGTCAAGTTCCTGTTACTAAAAGTGGTCCCACTGCATAAGAAATAGTACCAAGGGGGTGGGGGGAGAATTTGAGTCCAACTTACCTTTTAACTGAGAAAAAAACAAAACAAAACAAAAATAAATGTTTTAGCTGTTAAACTCAGCTTTCTTTCTGGAATGTTCACAAGAACATTCACAAGAATGTTCTAATATTGTACTGTAGTCTTTTTTCTTTATATGTTACTATTTACTCTCATAACAAACTATCTAAAGGGGTTTGTGGAATAAAATACCTTTATATGATTTGAGACATGAAAAAGAATAATGATAAATTACCACTTTTAGGCCACAGATAGATCTAAATTTTACATACAGGACAGTATACTTTCTTGATCCATTTATAGCAACCCTGTGTCAAAAGATAATCTTCCTACTGTCAGAAATTCTATTTACTTGATGTGGTTTGTTTCTTTTTACTTTTGTATTCCCCAGTACTAGCACAAGCCAACATTTGGAAATTGTTTTGCTAAATGAATGAATAAATTCTCTTAGCTTATAAAACTTTCCTTTGGCTCATTTTGCTTTATTTTCTTGAGATTGAAATTCTATTATCATTATTATTAGAATATGCAACCACCTTCTAGTATTTCAACCACTGAACCCTAATTTTAGCTGTTTGGAAACATTTTCTTTAATTTTTAGATGCTCTCAGCCATATGGTCATATAGTAACTTTTACATAAATAATTTTATATTTATATATAATTTTTATTTTAAATATATATTGCAATTTTCATTTAGAAACTAATTTAGCTCAGCTTCCCAGGGGTGGTGGGGCATAGCCTGTGACAAGAGAACATTTAGGCTAAGACTACTTTAGATAAATACTACTATTTCCAAGAAAGCAGAAACGATGAAAACATAAGATTTTTTAAAAAGAGGGTTTTCAAAAATAAAGGAAAGGTCAAAATGAACACCTTTTTGCAATAAGAGTAGCTCAGTGCTCTTCCTCAGTGAATGTCATCAGAGAAGCTGAAGATATTAGGGTAAGTAAACTTTCAGGTAAGACCACATGGGGTTGTGTGGGGAGCAGACAGAGATTTTATCTGCTGGCTCTCTTTTATTGTGCTTAGAATTTACGCCCCTTACTGATTCTTGAGGCTCCCACCATAGAAGCTCAGTAGCATCAGTGGTCTCTGCAAGCAGACAAGTTAAAATAAAAACATGGCATATTTATTCTTCATGATACCACTTATTTTCTTACAAGATGAAAATAACTAATTAGCTACCACATTGTTGCTAAATCCAAAATAAATATAGCAAAAATAAAGAAAGAAAAATTTTAAACTATCATATATTGCTTTTCCCTAATATTTACCCACAGTGCTTTGAAGCTAAAAGCTATAACTCCCTCTTGTGGAAAGCATAGAACCTTTGGAGTTCAATAGCCAGGCTTGAAGGAACACGGCCAACAGAGGCTCACTCTTCCTGATATTTACTTCCTCCTGTCCATTTAAACTTATGGAAATGGTTGAAAACTATGGCCCTGACTCTAACTCTTCCAAAAGCGTATTTTGCCATTAAGGTAAAGATGACCTCCAAGAGAACACACAATAGAATATGTAGCCAATAACATGGCTATGTTGGTTTACTGGTTGCAAGCATACCACAATCTTCAAAGATTTTTATAGTTGGAGAAACTGGTTGTGGACATGTTGAAATTCTCTGTACATCTTTGCATTTTTTTCCTCTAAATCTAAATGGTTCTAAAAATAAAATGTAATTAGAATTTTTGAAAAATATTATTTAATAAATTAAAATATGGGCAAAGCATGAAAAATTATAAATCTGCCAAATAGGATTGTCAGTCATTTAATTCTGTGCACTCTGTGCAGGTCTTAATATGTGTTTAAGTATAGTGATGATATCTATCTTCTTTTTTTTTTAACATGATTTTATTTATAAAATTCGGCACATTGCTTACTATTGCTTGTGTCCATTTAAATAGTCCTTAGTTACAGCTCTCAATTTCTAAAATAAAGATTTTTGAAAATGTACTATGACTACGTATTTTATTAAATTGATATCCTATGGGCATCATTAGTCAACCACTCAAACACTGTGGAAAAGGGGTTAATATAAAACAAAAGTCTTACAGACTACAGTTTATCAACACTATCTTCATTCCATTTTTTTTTTATGTAGTAACCTTTATTCATGAAATGGTTTCATTTACAAAACTATTATTCTTTGCTATCACCTCAGCTTTCAGTTGTTTTAATTTTATTGTAATGTTTTCTTCCAACATTTCAGTAAAAGGCACTTGCTTCACCTTGGATAGAAACTCCAGAATAATTTTTTCACCTTTCTCTCTTTCCAGACAGCACTTCTTTGGCTGGTTCTGTTTAATCATGTCCTTGTGAGGCTCCAATACTCTGAAACTCCTCAAGTTCCAGGGCTTTTTGTTTGGCACACTCTATTACATGCCTAAGGAAATTAGCAAGCTCTGCAACGTCAATTCCAAAACTCTGATCACTGACACCTTTTTTTCACCTGATAAAGCATAGTTAGGGTCTCTTCAGTGGTTAGTGCTGTGACATGTAGGTTATTAACAGTTGGTATCTGATTGGCCAAGGCAGTAAGTTCATAAAAATGGGTTGGAAACATGCAGAAAGCACCAATCTTTGTTGCAATGTAATAGGATATAGCCCATGCTAGTCCAAATCTATCATAGGTAGAGGTTCCTCTTCCCAATTCATCTATGATTATTAAAGAATCTTTGGTTGCAGACTTGAGGATAGAAGCAGTTTCCAGCATTTCAGCCATGAATGTGGAGACTCCTTTTAACTGACTGTCACCAGCCCTGACCCGAGCCAAGATGCAGTCCACAAGGGATACTTCTGCTGATTCACATGGTACAAAACATCCAATTTGGGCCATGAATACTATTACCCCAGTTTGGCGAATATATGTTGATTTACCTCCCATATTGGGACCAGTAATGATGTGGAACATCTGTTTATCTTTTTCAAAGTGTACATCATTAGGAATAAATGCAACTTCGTCTTGAATTTCAACACAAGCGTGTCTGGATGCTTTTAATATAATTCTTCCTTGTCCTTTCTCCAAAATGACGGGTCGTACATATGGAACAGATGGTCCATTTGACACGTGAGCAAAGCTGACAACAGCATCTAGCTGAGCTAACACATCATTTAGTGTCTGCATTGGCTCTACATAGCCTGAAGAAATATTGACAATTTCTTTGACAATGGCATCTTGGGCCTCTTCGTATTCAGCTTTATTTTTAGTGTATTCTTCATTTAAAGCAGACAACTTACTGTTAGTAAATTTAACACCATTCTTCTGGATATCTACTGTACTCAAGTTTTTATTGTTTCGAAGAACCTTTTCTTCCTTACAGGTTACACGAAAGTAATAGCCAAACTGTGCACTGGAATCCAATTTAATCTGTTTGCCAGGGTCCAAACCAAGATCTCAGGCTGCACTTATTAATGTGGACTGCATCTTCTTTTCTAAGTCATCCATTATTTCTCTTAATTCACTCAGATTAGGATCAAATGAAAGTTTTACAGGGAATTCGTGGTTTTCCACCTGATCCATATCTAAAGTTGTTTCTATCATCTCCTGAAACTTTGAGAAATCAGAATGAAGATCAATAAGACGAGTCACAAAAACTGCCAACATCAATACCTGGTGTTTTCCTAGCATGTGCAAGGCCTAGGTTTAATCTCCAGAGTAGGGTAGGAAAGGGAAATGATGAATAAAGGTCTGTATCTTTTCAAATAGCTATTTCTGGATGTGAGGGTGATCTGGCTGCAACATCTACCACCTCGCTGATAGTCAGTCAGTTTGGTTAATCTGGTTGGCTTAGGCAGGTATTTTCTTTCTCACTGTTTCACGTATATCTGAAGCAAAGCTGTGTGTGCTCAGTGGAAGAGGATGACCTTCTCTTCATATTTTTCCAGAGCCTGTATAACATTAGGGAGTTGGTTTATGCCCTGATAGAGTTGGTAACAATCTTGAAGGTTTGCTGCTTGTCTTTGAAATTTCTTGGCAAATCGATTAAGATCTGGGAATTGACAAAGTAAATCTTCTTGTAAACTCTGCCTCAATTCTGCATCTTCTACCAAAGCTTCCACTAAATTTAATCTTTCTTCTAGTCTGTTCTTATCCACGAGAGGCTGCTTAATACACTGGTTAACCAGTTTTTGTCCTTGAGGGGTTTTGCACTTAGTCAGTAATGTAGCCAGAGACTGAGAGCCAGTAGTGTCTTCAACTGAACCCTGGAAAAGTTTGAGAGCTCTAACTACTGCAATATCCAGTTTCATGTACTGGCTGAAGTCAAAAGTGGTCAATTCAAACTGTCCAAAATTTGAATCATCTGATAAGAGTTCTAAAAACTTAATTACTGCAGACAGTGATGAAACTGCAACCTGATTCTCCATTTCCAGCAAGAGAGCACTATTCATCTGTTCTCCCTTTTTGCCTTTCAACAACTGATTTAGATCCTGATAAATGTCTTTTGTGGAAAAGTCAGCTCTTTTTGATCAGAATTCCTCCTCTCTGAATAACCTGCTCAGTTTCCCCATATCTCCAGCATTCTTTCCTCCTGGTAACACACATTCCTTTGGTCCAATCTGAATTAGGAGAGCCTCCAGATTGGAAAACTGATAGTTATCAGAGAATTCACACAGTCCTAGCTTCCTCTGTATGTTATCAACATACCCAACTCCAACCTGCCTTTGACCATCAACTGTGGACATTTTAACACCCACAACACCAATGGGAGCTGACATATCATTGTTACCAAACAGAATGTCTTCAAACTGACAAAGAGTGCCAGGAGAAGCCTTAAATGCCAAATACCAATCATTCTCCTTGGATGCCTTATTTCCAGGTCTGTTTTTATAAACTTCAACTCTATATTGACGAACCAGAAGAAGATCTTTTACAAAAGATCCAAAATTCATTTTAGTAAGCACAACACTCTGCAGAGTCTTTGCTCTGGTCCCAAGTACTTGATCACCCCCTGGGTCTTGAACACCTCGCCGGCGGCCAGCAGCGCGTCCTCGCCGTGAGCAGTGTAGAAGTCATCCCCGGTCGAAGAGGCGCACGGTGGTGGTTGGCTTCTCCGGCATGCTCTGGAAGAAGCGCACCAAGCCGACCTCGGCTGCGCTTTCCAGCTGCAGCGTCTCCTTCGGTTGCACCGCCATTTTGATGATATCTATCTTCTATCTGTCCATCTACCAATCTGCCTGCCTGCCTATCTATCTCAGGTAGATATAAGTTCAGAAAGAACAAATGAGATAATACTGTTATAAAATCACAAATTCATATTCATTTTGAAGAAAAAAATAAATTTAATTTTCATGAATTTTTGGTCATAATAACCTCAATATTCTTATAATTTAAGCATCAAAGTTCATTTTCAGCTAAAACTTATATCAGCTATAGTTTAGCAGTAGTGCTGTACCATGCATCTTTATTTCAATTTATAGAATGTAGTTTCCCATGCCCCTCTACGAAATATATGAACTTTCCAAAAGAGTGAAACAAATTATTAGACAAACCATGTAAAGTTTCTTAAAATTTCTAATCAGATGTATTTTACATAACTTCAACTTATATTTCATAAAGAAACTGTGGTATATATGCACAATGGAATATTAATCAACCATAAAGAAGAATAATATTATGGCATTTGCAGATAAATTGATGGAATTGGAGAATATCATGCTAAGTGAAATAAGCCAATCCCAAAAAAACAAAGGCCAAATGTTTTCCCCGATAAGTGCATGTTGATATATAATGGGGGTGGCAGAGGTCAGGAGTGAGAGAAGAATGAAGGAACTTTAGATTTTGTAGAAGGAAATGAGAGGGAGGGGCGTACGAAAAATGGTGGAATGAGTGAGACATCATTACCCTATGTACATGTATGGTTTCACGAATGGTATGAATCTAAACCATGCACGACCACAGAAATGAAATGATGTACCCCATTAGTGTACAATGAATCAAAATGCAGTCTATAAAAATAAAAAATAAATGAATAATTTTTAAAAAATTTTAAATGTAAATCAATGTTAAGGGGAAGTGCACTTTCAAGTAAGATAGAGTAATGAAAATAAATGGCATGTTATGAAAGCAATTTGTACAGTGAGGTGTAACAACATAAATACATAAGAACATCATACATAAGAATTCATAAGAAAAGTGTGTAGGCAAAGACTAATGATGCACCCCCCTATCTGTGTGTTCTTTTCCATTTCACAGGGTTCCTTCAAGACAGGTGTGCTAGTCAACTTTTCATCCCTGTGATGAAATTACTAACAAGGACAACTTACAAGAGAAAAGATTCATCTTGGTTGCTAGTTCAGGTTCACTGTCAGCTTGTTTTATAGCTCTGGCCGGAGGTAAGGAAGAACACTAGGTGGAAGGGTGACATGGAGAAGATCTGTCAGCTCTTGGCAACCAGGAAGCAGAAAGAAGAAGAGGTCAGAAAGAAGATCAATCCTTCCAGGGCACATACCCAGTGACGTTCCTCCTTTAACCAGGTCCCACATCTCAGTAGTTCATTCAGAATCCATGAGATCCAATCACTTCCCCAAAACCCTACCACTGAACTTGAAACTTTGGGGGACATTGAAGATCCAAGTCATAATGATAGCTTTGCCCTATCAACAGCTTTGGCCAGAAGAATCTGGACAAAAATGTTAAAATGTTGCACATGGTAGGCCTAGTCCTTTATGTGTGCTGATACTACTCTTTATGCTGGTATGCAAATATCATTCATACAGCTGGAAACAAACTGCTTGGAAATATCAAAGCCTCAAGGTGGAAGAGTCCAAAATACTCATGTTACTGCTTAGTGAAGAATTAATAAGAAATCCAACCAACCTGCAGTACTAGAGTGTGATATTACTACATCTCTGAGATGTACAGATTTATTTTTTTCAGCAGGTCCAACTGTTGCACTGACAGATTCAGAAATTAGTACTTTGAACTTAAGTTTCATTAAAATGAATGTATGGCATTGGCATAAAGATGAGATAATGAAGTCTAGATGGTTCAATGTCCTTTTGAGGAGGGCTCAAACATTGAATAAATATTTTCAACAAAATTGTAGTAAACTGTAAGGTAGATCACATGCTGTCCAAATTCTGAGCTCCTGAAAAAGTGTTTGAACAATGGGATATTTTTGTTTGTTAGTTATTACTGATGGCGTTAAAGTATTACAAGAAAAACATGATGTCAGAAAAGAATTGCAAATTTTATAGCAAAAAAGAAAGAAAATAAATGTCCTGGGGTTCAGGATTGAAAATGATAATTGATTAGGTACTAAAGACAAAAATACAAGATTCTTAAATAACTTTTGTTATCTGCTACTCAGGTATATTTAGAAGCAAGCACCTTTGCTTATGGGGTATGTTTGAAGCTGCTACTGATTTAAACGACTGTCAATGCTCTTTGAGAGTTGTGTCTTTCTTTCTTTTTTATTTTTTCTCTTTTGTTTCAGACAAAGCCCTTAAAAGAAATTTGCAAGGAACTAGCCAAATTCACTCATTCATTATGATGGACTCTCTTAAGTGACCTAAACTTTGCACATTATAATATTAAATTCTCCACTCAGAGGCAGTCTCTTCTGCACTTTTTAATCACACAATATATATCCTCAAACTGAGCATGCTCAGGAATGTGCCTGTTTCTAAATACAGTGATGATTCTTTCCTTTATCAATATATGTATGTTTCTCCAATCAAACCCCCTTGCTTTCTTTGTTGGGGAGACACTGCTTTGAGAATTATCACAAGAAATAAACACAAACAGAACCCACAATTGCATGTGGTTACACTTTTAATGATAATAGACCAATGGATCCTTTCAGTTGAATGACTCACTCAGGGAAAGGCTCGATTCATGGTGTAGCATTTTCACTCAGTTCCTAAGTTCCCAAGGAAAACTTCCTTCCTTCAGACAGAGAATAGAGGAGAAGAAGGAAAAGAAGAAGGAAAGAGAAGAAAGAAGGAGGAGGAGAGCAAGGAAAGAAGACAAAAGGTGAAAAAGTAGAAGAAGGAGGAGGAGGAAGGCAGGAGGGAAATGTAAGGAGGAAAATAAAGAAAGTGTGAAGGAAGTAGGTCAAACTTAAGAGGGATGTTCATAAAAGGACTTGAAATGTGCTCACTGGCACAAGAAACTGAAGCAAACAGGTAGTTCAAAAACATTTTGGATTTTGAGTAAAAAATAATGCTTAATAAACACCAATTTTGTACTAAGAAGTCTTTGAATGTTTAAGTTCTGGATGATTAAACTTCTCAGAGCTAAAGACAGTTTTCAGAGTTCAAAAGTTCTGGAAAGAAACAAAGAGAATAATGGTCACAGATAATGGGGCATGGAGCCTTTGGCCATGGCAGGAGAAGGCAAGTTGTCTTTAGTTCACATATAAGAACAAATGTTTAGAGAGCTCTACCTCAGGGGATTCCAGACCTTGAGCTGGACTCAGTGATTGAACAGGACGGGGGATGTCTTCCATGGAGAGCATGTGAGTGATCAATGTATGGAAAGTGGGGGACAAAAATTTGAGGCCAGGAGGCACTTTGAAAGCAAATGTTTCAAGCAGGATATTGTACTGATACTTCCTGAAAATAAACATACTCTGACCCAGGAATTCTTACCCTACATTCAGAGAAATATTTTAATTAGAATTTTTTATTTTTCATAATTAATTGTGGCAAATACAAGAATATTGAATTTACCATCTTTTATAGTCTTTTAAGATCATAGTCTGCATTATTAAGTATATGCAAATTATTGTGCAGTGAATCTCCAGAACTCTCTAACCTTGAAAACTTTTGCCACAAATGAAAAATATGATTCAACAACTATTTATTGAGTCTTTTTTCCAAGTTGGAATACACGTGATTAATAATTAAAAGTATACATAAAATGTTATTACAAATTTGCTCGTTTGTCTTTAGTGATTTAAAATTATTCATGACATGGCCCAGTGGGTAGACACTATTTAATAGTGGCATATTTAAAACAACCACAGCAAAAGTTTTCACATACTTAGATCAATAGTGAGACAATGTTAGTAGGGTTTGCGTGAATAAGTACGGTGTAAGATTTCTAACGTGTCTCCAAAAAAATAAATTTTACTCATTGTTCTGTCTAGTTTAGCTGTCACTCCGTTACTCTTCTGGAGAAACCCCACTGCTCTGTAGCCACAGAAAATGGATCCCTACAACCAAGCATTCTCCATTCACCTTACTATCTCCACTCTTACTCTCCTCCATTCAAGGGAGAGTATTGCCCTCAGTTATTTCTGTCAAAAAGACAATTAAAAGTGTCGATTTGTTGTTTAGACTTACTGACGATAAGTGAAACTAATTGATCCACAAAATCTGTCATTAGGAATTCCAAGAATCTCTTGGGACACTACATTAATTCTCTCTGAAGAAGACATTATATAAGAATGACTCAACACTCTGAAGAATTGCATTTTGACAAGGAATAATATATATTAATATTTACTACCATTAATAACTCTCCTCCTAAGGAAATATAGAATGTGACCACAGCATCATTACTAACAGTTAAGAAACAGATCTGCTCAGCTAGCAGCAATGCGAAAGCTTCACAGATAGATTTTGGGGTTTAGTGAAGAAGGGGAATAAAATATCCTTAATACATCATGGGTATCATAACATGAGCATTGCTGTAACAGCAGCTAAAGGATAGGTGTATGATTTTGAGTCATTTTCTTTTAGATTTCTCCCTCCAGACAGGAAGGAAACTGTTACTCCATCTTTCAAGCAATCATAATTTTAACCACGTCCCTTTTCTTTCTGAAAATAGAAATCAGCATAACGAAACCTTATTCAGGTCAGCATCACCATGTATGGTGTCTTAGTCTCTTGTGTGCTGCTATAACAAATACCACAGAGTAGGTATTCAAGAAAAACATACATATTCTCTTATAAAACTGGAAGCTGAGGATTCTAAGATCAAGGAGAGTATATCTGGAAATAGCCTTCTTACTTTACAAAACCATGGAAGAAACAGAAAGGACAAGGCAGTGCAAGATAAAGACAAACTCATCCTTTTATAACAGCAGTAACACCCATGATGGTGATACCAGGCTTATTGGTGATCAGGACTGAGCTTGTGTTCTATGGAGTCCAAGAATGAACACTGCAAACATCCAAAGCAAGCAAGCACAGTAAGCAAGATTTAGGTATTTAAGAAAGTGATAGAGACAGAATCCTCTGGAGAGGAAGGGAGCCAAAAGCCCTTGGGAGAGTTGTCACTTGCCTTTTTTCTTTTAATGAAATTTTCACTTTTTTTATTGGTACATTATATCAGGATAATGAAATTTTTCACCAGATGTTCTGATAGATTTATTTTTGTTGTTATTGTTCTATTAGTTATACATGACAGTAGAATGCACTTTGATACATCATACATAAATCCAGTATAGCTTCTCATTCTTCTGGTGGTACGTAATGTAGAATCTCACCAGTCATGTAGTCATATATGTACGTAGGGTAAAAATGTCTGATTCATTCTACTATCTTTCTTGCCCCCATACCTCCACCCCTTCCTTTATTCCCCTCTATCTAATCTAAAATAACTGTATTCTTTCTTAGCCACCCCCACCCATTTTATGAATTAGCATCTGCATATCAGAAAAAAACATTCAGCCTTTGATTTTGGGGATTGGTTTATTTTACTAAGCATGGTGTTCTCCAGCTCCATCCATTTACCAGCAAATGCCATTATTTCATTCGTCTTTAAGGCTGAGTAATATTCCATATATGTATATATGGAATATATATATGTATATAATCCTTTTCCTATATATTATATATATTATATATATATCACATTTTCCTTATCCATTCATATGTTAAAGGGCACTTGGGTTGGTTTCATACTCTAACTATTGTGAGTTGAGCTGTTATAAACATTAACGTAGCTGCATCAATTTAATATGCTGATTTTAAGTCCTTTGGGTATACCAAACCTTAAACTATACTACAAAGCCATAGTAACAAAAATGGCATGGTATTGGCCTCACTTGCCTTTTTTATAATCCTCAGAACATCTCTCTTTCATTAATCATTGTTTTTCCTTTCTCCCCCATATGTGTGCCTAGGAGCAAGAACATGGAAGATTTTTTTTTTTATATTCTTGAAAAATAACCATCAACTACCCTTTTTTCTTCCCTTGAAAAATCAGTTTCTCTTGAAACCCTCATTATTTTATCCATATTGACTGCCTGACTTGAAATACATGAGTCAAACAATTTTTTCATTTTTTTCATTACCAGACCCTCATCATTCTTACCTCCACTGACCGCCTGACCCTTTCCAATACCTCACTGGTTAAGATCCCTTGGCTTAATTACCTCTTGATGGTCTCACAGCTTAGTACTGTTAGTACTTAGTAATAGTGACAGTTAAATTTCAACATGAGTTCTATAAGGGACTTCATTAAAAACCTAACATTCTTCCTCTGATCCAAAAACTCATGTCTTCTTCACATGCAAAATTCAATGACTTTATTTCAATAGCCCCAAAAGTATTAACTCTATCTCACATCAATCAAAATCTAAAGTCCAGAGACTCGTGCAAATCATTTGTGCATGAGACTCAAAGGCATGGTTTATTCTGAGCTAAATTATCTTCCAGCTGTGAGCCTGTGAAATCAAACCAAGTTGCATGTTTCTAAAATATAATGATGGGACTGGCATAGTACAGACATTTCTATTCCAAAATGGGAAATAGGAAAGAAAAGAAGTGATAAATGGTCCAAGTAATCCAAATCCCACAGAGGAAACAAATTAAATTGTAAACCTGAAGAAAATTTTGTTTGACTCTGTGTCCCACCATCTGGGGACCCTGATGTTGTCCCACTCTGGGTCCTGCTGCCTTCACATGCTCTGGCTTTAATGGACTTAGCCCATAAAGCAGTTCTCATAGTTTAGGGTCTCATGCCTGCAGCTCTCCATGGTGCCATTACACACTGGTGGTTTTATTGTTCTGGGATCACAGTGGTGACCCTACACTCTTTATAGTATATCTGATCCTGTAGTTCTGCAGAGTATTGCCCTATTGAGGACTCTCTTTGGTGACTTTGATTGTGTAACATATGTTTGTGTGGGCCCCCAGGACACTGATGTCCTTTGAGATCTAGGTGGAAGAAAATGTTTCCCAACAGCTCTTGAGTTCTGTGTCTTCATACTTAATAGATGCTGCAAGACATTCCCATTGCACCTTCAATAGCAATGTGCAAACCCATTTGTGAGCCTACTTGAGCCACAGTTAGGGTAACTGGAGTGCTGTGCCAGAATGTGGGAAGCAGGACTGGAGTCAGTCCTGGACAGCAAACTCCAGGCTTCCGAGTGGGTCCTAGGACTCATTTTTGGCCAGTGTCCTTCCCCTAGGCCTTGGTCCCCTTGGACCTGAGATGAAAGGAAGGGAATCAGTAACCTCCAAAGTGACTTTGATGTCATTCTCTCATTATGCGTGTGTCAGGATAGACTCTGATTTTGTACTATTAATAGTAGTCTTCCTATCACCTGCTTGTCTATACCTTTGGTTTCACTTCCTGAAAATACTCTTTCATTCTCTATCAAACCAGACTGAGATATCATCAAATCTAAAAGTTGTTTTTCTATTCATTATAAATTCCATATTTTTAATTTTCACATTTTACTCTATGCAGTTAAAAGAGCTATGTGGAGCTCTAAATGATTTGCTGCTTGCTTATTTTTTCTGAGATACATTCTAGTTTATTACTTTTAAATTCTGTTGACACAATTCAGTCAAGTTCTGTGTCACAAGGATGTTCTTTACTCTAGTTTCCAATATCTTATTCCTCATTTCCATCTGATATTTCATCAGAATTGCTTTCAAAATCCACATCTCTCAAAATTTTGATCTAAGCTAATTAAACAATTGCTAAAAATTTCATATATTCTTTTTTCTGAACCCTCACTAGGATCACCCTTAATGCTCCATTTATGATGACATAGACTTTTCCTCACCTAGTCCTTCAAATTCTTCCGTTCTCTAATCATTATTCATTTCTAAATCTATTTCTTTTCCAGCTATCTTTTATAGCAATTACCCCACTTAACAGACCAAATTTTCTTTCTTAGTCTGTTCTGTGTTATGATAACAGAATACCACAAAATGGGTAGTTTTTAATAACTAGGAAATGTTAAGTTCATAGTTCTGGAGGCTAAGAAGTCCATACAGGGTCAGTATCTGGAAGGGTTTTTGTGCTACATCATCCCATGGTGGAAGGCAAAATGAGTAAATCAATTTTAGGTGTATGTATGCAAATGTATTTTATCATCAATAAAAGGGGAGACAATAATCATACATGCAACAACATGGAGAATTTCACATGTATAATGAATGAAAACATCAGACACACAAAATATTTGTGTTATGTGATTCTACCTAAATACATTCTAGTCAGAACTAGAGATTATTTGCCATTACAGAATTAACTAGAATAGGGCATGAAACAATTTTTTCAGATTACAGAATTCTCTAAATCTTATTTGGTGTGGTGAAATGTGGCTTCCTGCAACTGGCAATCTCATCTAAAACATATAATCCAATTAAATAATGTACTTAAGGCCTGAATAGACATTTCTCATAAAAGACACAAATGTTCAACAAATAAATGAAAAAATAGTCAATATCATTATTCATCAAGAAAATGCAAATCAAAACAATATAGAGATATCATGCTATCCCAGTTAAAGTAGCTATTATAAAAAAGCCAAAATAAACAGAAAAATGCAAGGTCACAAAGAAATGAGACATTTTACATACTGTTGGTGGCACCTAAGTCATTGTGGAAAACGACACTAGAGATTCCTTAATGAACTAAAATGGAAGTGCCACAGGATCCAGCAATCCCACTACTTGTTATACATCCAAAGGAAATGAAATCAGTATCTCATGGCAACATCTGCACTCTCGTGTTTTTGTAGGAGCATTCATGATAGACAAGACATGGGATCAACTGATATGTTCATCAGTGGTTAAATGGACAAAGTAAATGTGGTGTGTATGACCAACAGGATATTTTTCATCCCTAAAAGAAGAATGAGATCCTAAAGTCATTTGCAGCAACATGGGTAGAATTGGAGGTCATCATGTTAAGTGAAACCAGTCAAATAAACCAGTCAAATATTGAAAGAAAAATATCGCATGTTCTAACTCGCTTGTAGAAACTAAAAGTCTAATTTCACAGAAGAATGGCATAGAATAATTGTCATTAGAGACTTGGAAAGGGTGATGAGAGAAGAGACTAAGATGTTACCAAAACACTGCTAAGTGGGAGAAATTGGTTATATTTTTCTGAAATATAGTAAAACAACTATATTTTACAATCTATGACATATTTCAAAATGACCGGATTACTGTTAAAGGAGTTAAAAGTGCTAATTGTGATATTTTGATCATTACATATTCTATACATGTATCAAATTATTTTACTATACTTCATAAAGAGATGAAAATATTATCTCAATAAAAACTGAAAGTAAATGAGAATTTAAAACCTATGCATTTTAATCTATGGAAAATCACTTCTGTTTTAGTCTGCTTTCCATTACTATGAAAAATGTCTGAGCTAATTAACTTATAAGGAGAAAAGGTGTATTTCGGTAGATGGTTTCAGAGGTTCCAATAACTAATTGCTTGTACCTGTTTTGGTTTGAGCAGGTAGTGAGGCACTATATGATGGCATGTGCACATGGTGGAGGGAGATACTCAGAGCAGCTAGAAAGCAAGGATAGAAGAGGAGGGGCTTGGACCCTTCAATGGGATGACCTCAGTGAACTGACTTGCTTCCAGTGGGCCCCACCTTCTAAAGATTCCCCCACCTTCAAATAGCATTGTAATCTGGGGATTAATACTTTAATATATGGTCACTAGACCAATGTCTCAAAAATAACTTAATTTGTGAATTTTACATGTTCTTACCTGGCTTGAATGTACAGAATTGGGCAGGTCTTATATATTAAATATTTATAGGTCCCTGATATTTTACATAAGTTTTATTGCTTTGTAAATAGAGAACAAATGAATTATTTAGCTTACCTATAATGGTGGAAAGGGAGACATGACTGAAGAAAATGTACATTCTATACTGAAGGCTTCTGTTTTCATATTGAAAATTTTTATTTTAAAGTTAACATTCTAAGGTAAATATTTTCATTGATGGGGTGACTGACGTAGCCATGCAGAACCTCTGCATATGCATATATTATTCAAAAGAGATTTTGAAACCTTTCTGGTTCCTATTTTCTTGTGTAAAATTGGCATTTTATAGTAATTATGCAAATGCAGTTTTCTAATGAGAGTGTTCTTTTATTTATTTTTGTCCTTTAAGAAATTTTATGTAAAATATTAACTTATGGCATCCCTTTAATTGAGGAAAAAAATGATTCACTACTTCTTAAAATGTGAACATACAACTAAGATAAACCTTTTTATTTCCATAGGGTTTATTTTCACTTATATAAGCTTATTTTTCCCAAAATTTGCTGTATGATCACTACTTCTAAATCACATGCACACTGTAAATCAGTAAATACTAAAATATTTTCCCAGGAATAATTGAAGAGAATAGTTTCAATTTTAAATTTATATTTTGAAATGAACAAATTATCAACCAAATTTGGACTATATTGAAGTGTAACAGCAAAAATCTTTGCCTTGTGTCTTTTGCACAATATTTAGACTTTTTAGTATTAAAAGTAAGCTATAAACTTTATGTTCATGAGAAAAGTGAATTGAATATTATTCAATTATTAATATGGAAGAATATAATTCAAACTTGCTAACCAGTACAAAAAAAATGCATGAGAATTAAATTTGTCAGATAATTAAGAATATACTGAGATTACATTTTCAAAAATCAGGTTAATGTAGTTTATGAAATATATGATCAAACCCTTAGACCAGGCTAATTTTTAAAATTAAAAATAAATTAACACAGGCAAACACTGATGTAAGATAACTAAAGAATACTAGGCAAGACTGACATTAAGGCATAATATATCATTAAGTATAAAGAGTTTTTACATGATCTGTTTTGATATTAACTAAATCGTATACTCAGTTATAAATGAACATATGAAATGATTTTCAAATATGAAATGAGAAAAATGCAAAATGAAACTACCATTGCATATCATTTCACACACCTTAGATGAGCAAAACTTTAAATTCTGACAATACAGTATTATAAAGGTGGCAAATTCTATAATATCTTATTTCCTGTTGGCATGAATATGTACTGCTATTTACACAGTACTGAATATAAAGCAGTACCAAAAACATGATACAGCAATTCTGTCATCAAACGTATACTCTTGTGGAACTTTTTCAAATATGCGTATGAAGACCTGAAAAAGAATAGTAGTAGATACAAAGTTTGTAAGAGATAAAAATTAGGACCAACATCAATTTCAATCATCAAGAGATAGAACATTGTGGAAGTAGGATGTTCAGTATGCATAAAATGTACTGTTGAAAGCAAATTAATAGTGTTTATATTATTTATTAAAACATCTAAAGTTATTACACATTGTTTCTAAATACAACAATATAAAATCAGAGTTTAAATTAATATGTGAGAATAATGAATATCAAGTTAGTGATTTCCCCTGGAGAGAACTCTGTAAAAAGAGGAAAAAAATTTTCTTTTGCGGGCATTACTAGGAATTGAACTCAGGGGCACTTGACCACTGAGCCTCATCCCCAGTCTTATTTTGTATATTTTATTTAGAGACAGGGTCTCACTAAGTTGCTTAAGCCTCCCTTTTGCTGAGGCTGTCTTTGAACTCTGGATCCTCCTGTCTCAGCCTCCCGAGCAGCTGGGATTACAAGTGTGTGCCACCATGCCTGGCTAGAAATTTTTTATATTTAATTTTTAGGATTGATGTTTTTGATTTATTATTCAATATAAATTCACCACAATAAAAATAATTTAGTATATTCCTAATATAAGCATTGATTTCTTTTTTAATATGTAAGGTTTTCAACCTTTCCTTTAAAAAACTGAATAATTTCCATGCAGCATCACTGAATAATTTCCATGCTTCTTTGCTTTATATTTTTGGAGAAATAAAAATCATTTATATAAGTTACATAAAAACCAAGGAAAATTCATGAGCTAATTTGATAACTAACACATAAACATTTTTAAAGTTAAGCAAAAAAATTCATTGTATTAAAAGTAGTAACATTTTAAACACAAATTCTAAAATATAACATGATTCATTACCTATCACATTTTCTTTTCCAGTATAATTTAAGTGTTCATGTCAACAATAAAATGACTTACCTACTTAAGAAAATTGCATAATTCACATTTTTCCTTTCTTTAAAGGGAAGTGTAATATAAGAAATTTCTCAAAGTTACCCCAAACTTGAAACAGCAAAACCTGATAAGCTATTTTGGACACTATTCTGGAAACAATTTTGTGAGATTCCAGTAAAGGAGCTGTTTTGGGGAGACTTTATTCAAACATTAATTTTCTTGGACAAAGAGAAGGAAGGAAGTTAAATATAGCAATGATTTGTGACCACTGTGAATTGACTAATTCATAAAATTTACACAAATTTCAGAGAAACACCATTCAGATATTAAACATTACTCAAATCCTCTTATAGTAAGTCAAATTGAAAACATGTAACTCTTATAATTATAAAATTTTATTAAAAATTAAAAAATATATATTGGCTACATGGTTTTGTCATGGCTAAAATGTGGTGTAATTTTGGCTTGTTTGAGAAGAATATTACATTAAATGCAATGAAATGCATCCTTTATTTTCTGGCAAATATTCATTATGATTCAAGAGTATGTCTGTTATCTGTGGTGGGTTTTTTTTTATTTGTTTTTCCTCTCAACTGAACATCTGTTTTCTTAGATGACTTTTTTCATTAATAAGGATTCTGAACTTGGAAAGTAATCTCAAAATAAAGCACCAACTGTTCCTAAGACACTCAAGTCTGTTTTGGATACCCTCTAGGAAACAAGGGCATGTGAGGCTGCTTCTAGGCTGCAGGCAACAGAAAAATTGACAGATGTTGGTATTGCTGCTTAGATTAGTCCTAAAGATCACACACCTCCAATGATTCCAATCTCTCTTTTGTCTAGTGGCGTAGGCAGAGAGAAAAGAAAAGTAACATGACCAAACATTCAGTGTCTTATATAAAAAGCCTAGAATGTATGTAAATCCAGTAAGAACCTCAGGCTGTTCTACTGGAATATGAAATATATTAAGAACCATTTTAAACATTATCTAAAAGTCTAAATTTGAGATCACTTACTTTTAGATGTTGGCATTCACTGATATTGCTGGCTCTATCAGCTGTAGAAAGTACATCTATCACTTTTCTATTTGCTATTCTCTTTTTTATGGTTGACTTCCTCATCTTGTTAATTTATTAAATAATATTATTTTAATACAATTAATGTTATTTGACACAAAATAATAAAACATTTCACTTTCTGATATATAGAGTGGATGTTTGATTGTTTAGTAAAATTTTAAAAGTAACTTCAGGAGATAATCATTTTTACATTTTGACCCTTTGGAAGCTATTTCAGATTTTTAAATCCTAAGTCAAAAGTTCACTGATTAATTCAGTGTTGTGTTAAATATAGTAAAATCTTTTGTAGGAATTAATTGTAAGGGTAGATTTAAGTAGAGTTACATGAGAAATGAATTTATCTTTTCTTTTTCTTTCTCTTTCTCTCTCTCTCTCTCTCTCTCTCTCTCTCTCTCTCTCTCTCTCTCTCTCTTTCTTTCTTACCAACAATTGAACTTAGGGGCCTCAACCACTGAGTCATATCCCCACTCCTATTTTGTATTTTATTTAGAGACAAGGTCTTACTGAGTTGCTTATAGCCTCACTTTTTCTGAGGCTGTCTTTGAACTCACTATCTTGATACCTCAGACTCCTGAGCCGTTGGGATTATAGGCACGCACCATAATGCCCAGGGAGAAATGAAATTTTGATTTGGAAATATGCGTGAGTGATATTTTCAATTATTTTGAATTTCAAGTGCTTATTTGTGCTGAAGGTGTGCTATACACAATATAACTGTGTAAAATTTTGCAGCTTCAATTTCTTTTAGAATTTGTTTAAATATTGTTTAAATGTCAGTGCATCTACATCTACTTACAGACTAGATATTATTATCCTCAATTCCACTTACAAAAAAAAATGAGAGATATTAAACCTAGCAATATGAAGTGAGGAGCCAAGGTTGTTTGCCCTGTTGCTGAAGAAAACACTCTTCCAACTGCACCATTTTTAAGGTGTTATGACAATATTTTTCATGCACATAATTATTTGATGTAAAGAACTTGCTCTTTTTTAGAATCTTTCAGAGGCACATTTAAAATAAGGGTTGTAATCAAGAACATGATATTGAGAAAATGACAATAAAAATTGCCTTTCTTCCCTATCAGTTAAGAAGACAATTGATTATCACTAAAAAAATTAGGAGTGTTCAATTATAATCAATGTCTTCTTTTTTTAATAACTTTTCATTATGTTTTATACATCTATTAAATATCACAGTAGTTTCCAAATGTTGGAAAAATAAGTTAATTTAAATAGAAAACAGGAAATACAATTCTTGTTTTGGCACTATTAGCATATTACCAATGATTAGAAATGATCATTCATTTTTTTACAGTCCATGAAAAGAGTATATTCTTTTATTGGGTTTTGTTCATACATGTTGTTCTCAATAATAAAATTCAAAAAGTTTGATTCCTTAATCATAAAAACTTGCTGTACACATTATATACATGTTTCTTCAAAGTCTACAGCCATACAAAAACATCACAAGGATTTAATTGACTCTATGCATGGTACCATCACACAGGAGGGAGCTTGTTAAGTAATATACATTCAAAGATTAAATTATAGATAGCACAGTGTATTTGGTGCTGCTCACTAATATGACATCTTCTCAGAGACAGGCAATCTCAAGCCTCTGTCACAATATACCAGAATTTGCTATTCACATTAAAACTAGCTTTTAAACTTTATAACAGAACCAATTAGTTTTAAGAAGCAAAGCACAACCAGAATTGGGAATGGAATTCAAACTCTCCAACTTCTTGCTATACTACAAGCTGTCATCCATAAAGTAGTTTTAATTTGATAATTTTTTTCCATTGTGGGGAGTGTTGAGAAAAATTTAAAGAAAATAACCTTCAATACACATAGACACATTTTTCTTTACAGCTATCAGTTCTTTTGGCAGGAGTGCAAAGGGAGCCCTGATGATACAGAACTTGTGATAATTTTGGCAGGAATGATATAATGACCAATATTATTCAAATTGTACAGACTGTACAAGCAGTCAAATTCATTTGAGAAGGTTCTGAAATGTGTATATCCAAATTCAGAACCCTTAGCAACATGTTTCAAGTATTTCTTCCTAGACTCAGGTCATGGCTATTGATTTATTTTGATGTACATACACTATTATGAAATAGGAGAGAAGTGTAAAAACTCAATATTAACTCTTTAGGGACCTGAGCTATAAGCCAATGGATAATTTGACTAACTTCATTTTAACAAACATTATATCCCTTCACTTTAATTGGCCGATTAATTTAATTCATTAAAGCTGAACATACTCCAGAATGGTTATAAATAACATTTATATCTATCGTATCTGCAAAAGGCAAAAATTCAGTCTTAAATTAGCCAAAAACAAAAACACAAACTCTCAATAAAACATGAATCACAGCACAGGGAAATAAATGAAAAATTCTCAAAGTTTAGATATGCTGTAGCTTTACACAAAACTTATGGCAATAAATTAAGACTTTAAAAAAGGTTATATAAAGAACTATGAAGTGCAAAGTAATGTCACTGGACCAAAATTTAGTTTAATCATTTTTATTTCAAGTGTATTTTAAAAATCATAAATGGGGTTTTATAATCCAAAGCTGAAACATTTATTCATTGCTTTAGAATCTGCCAAGCAATTCCAGACCATGCTTTCCAAATTCAGTCTTTTTTGCTGTTTTCCAGACTTCTGAGACCTAGTATTTATAATACTCCATTCTAAATGTACAATTTTAGATAACTACTGTACACTTGTTGGAAAGAGTTTTCTGAGAACAGTCCATCAAATATAAAGAATTGTTTCTGTCCAAGGATCAGTAGTGAGGGGAAAATATTAAACATCTTTCAAGAAATCATTTATTTATTAAAAAAAAAAACAGAACCAGTGAGTTCTCTGTTCTATCAAATTAATCTAAATTATTTTTGTAGACGTTGGTAATATTTTCCCCCACACAAGCCTCAATCCTACTTAATTTTTTATGCGAAGTCACCAGTGGAATTTACTGAGAAAAAAAAAAAAAAATCCCAGGTGTTATTTCAAGGAAGAACAGGTTACTTCTAAGGAAAAGAGCTGCCCTGGTAGTTTCTCTCAAATGCTCATTTTAAATAAAAATAGCTAATGGGAATATTTTTAAACCAATTTTGGGTACTATGCAACATTACACGAAATAGAAAATCAAAACTTCTCTTTTCTAGTAAATTGTCCACCTTTACTTTAAAGAATACAATTTATTCACCTTTTTTTTCCCCTTCTGACTGCCTAATTTAATATTTTTTTTAATTCTGCATCTCAGTGTATCAAGAGTTCTTTTTCAAATGTTCTTTACAACACAGAACACAGACTCCAGAGCAACGTTCTCAAGTCACACTGTTTACAATGAAGTAAGAAATGAAAATGGACGGATATCTTAAGATAGGTATTCTCTCTCCTCTGAAGAGGAGCAAACTTTTAACAAGTGAGCAACAGAACTCCATTCTCTGCAACTCCCTCAAACTAAGAATACCTCCATTTAATAATATATTATTTTAAAAAATTAAAGTTTGGTCACTAGGAAAGACAGAACAAAAATTACTCCCTTCTCCCCAAACAACAACCCAAACAGTTTTAGTCATTCCCTCCCTTTACTCCCCACAAAAACAGGAAAGTAGTAGGGGCCCAAAGCTTTACATGTGAAATCTCAGCTCCTAAAACATTGCTGCTGTTTGCTCAAAAGTTGTAGGTCTACTTATTTCATTCTCCAGAGATCCCTGCTGTGCCTCGTGCGTTGACAGACCTCCCAGCTCTGGTGTGTTTCCTTTGCCGCCGACACTCATCATCCTGCTCGCCCGGTATTCTTCTCAGGTGGGCTCTGAGGAGGTACATTGGACCTTGTTGCCCGACAGGGAGCAACAACTGGTGCCTTTCCCGTGTGAGGAAGATGAAGTCGCCAACAGGCCAATCAGACTGGTCAGGGTCTTGCTAAATCGCTTAGGATTTCACTAAATTGCTGGGGTTGACCTTGAACCTGGGGTTCTTCTGCCTCAGCTTCTGGAGATGCTGGGATTAGAGGCGTGCACCACCGTGCCAGACAATTGTTGATTTCTGCATTCAAAGTGGATCTGCCCGGTGATCTCCAGTGGCATTCATTCAAAATCCACGCTGGATCATCCAGGGTGGCACTGAAAGACAGAAACACAAAAGAGCTTTGAAGGAAAACACTCAGAGATAAAAGTAATTGCTGCTAATTATGGAGCCGAACTGAGACTAGAGCCCATTTACCCCTCTGCTTTTGGTATTACCTGGCTTTATTACTTGAAATAGAGATAGCTTGGAATAACATCATCATGACGTTGATTTTGGAAATTACCAAGGACTGCAGTAATCAAAAAGCAGGAGCCCTATCGCTATCTGCCACTTGAATGCTCTGCTATAAATTGGGACAATGCCTCTGTCCTCACTTTATCTTCACAAATATGTCTTCACTAATGTATTGTGTATGCAGCCTCAAAATTGCAGACAATGCCTGGTCAGCAGTTATTGAGTATTGCTTGCGACATAGTATATCCTGAAAAGCTCTGCCCTGGAATGAAAAGCTATGGGTGAAACAGACTGCTGAGGGCAGTACTTTTGATATAACATAGATTATTTTGCCTGAAGTGCTAGAGATCCAGAAGTTATCCTCAGGAAAACCAAGAAAATTTGATGAACATCTCCTGTGAATGGGGCGACTCACTGCTGTTCCTAGGATCCTACTCTCTCAAGAAAATTATTTAGAAATTAAGAAAAATTAATCGATAAATTTAAGGTTTTTTTTAAAGAGATAAGTAGTTGTCAAATAAAATTTCCTCCAAATATTATCAAGGCAAGAATAGAGAAAATTAAATTTAAACATGACCTTAAAATGAGAAATAAATTTGAAATCTGATTTAGAAAAAGTATGTCAACAATGCTGCTTTTGATCATAATTTAGAAAATTTAAGTGAGAGATACTTCTATAAGTGAACATACTGCATGCTTAAGAAGGCTTGTGTTTCAGACACCAATACTTTTTAAAAAATGTAGTATTGGGGATTGAACCTAGTGTCTCCCACATGCCAGGCAAGTTCTCTCTACCACTGAGCTACAACCACAGCCCGACATCATGGAATTTATAAGAACTATCATTAAAATATGTAGGTTTAGCTGGGCAAGGTGGTGCATGCCTGTAATCCCAGTGGCTTGGGAGGCTGAGGCAGGAGGATTTCGAGAACAAAGTCAGCCTCAGCAAAATTGAGGCACTAAGCAACTCAGTGAGATCCTGTCTCTAAATAAAGTATAAAATAGGGCTGGGGATGTGGCTCAGTGGCCAAGTGCCCCTGAGTTAAATCCATGGTACCTCTCCCTACAAAGAAAAGAAAAAAAAAAAAAAAAAATATATATATATATATATATATATTTCATTCTCCAATACTTCCCCCATTTGTAAGTTTATTTCCATACACACACACGCACACACACTCGCACACACTCATACACTCACTTTCAAGTAAGACACATTTTTGTGTTTGTTGATAAACTATGAGGAATATGAACTAGGTGTGCACAGGATTTCATAGGTGCTTTGTAAACATCAGAGTCACTTGGGTCCTTTTCTGCAAAAGCCTGAAATCAAATTATGCAACCAGGGATCACTACTTTCCCAGACGCTTTTCGCAGGCTGCATATTGACGAAGGGCAGAGAAAAAGTCCTCATAACTGATGTTTAGGTGGGAAGGCAAAGAAACAATCTCAGTCAATCTGATTTGCCAGGGAAGAAAGCCTAATGTGCTGTCCACAGGACCAAACTTCAATACTAAATCAGGATCAGGGAAACCATTTGAACTAAGTAAACGGTCTAACATATCTACATCCAAATCTGTAGCTCTCTTTTGCCAAAAAGTCCTGAGCAGCTCTCACAATATCTGCTTTTCCATCTTCTGGGGACAGCACCTTCACTACCGAATGGCAATTTAAAACTTGATCATCTTTGTCATTACTATTTGCAAACCCTGGTGAGTATTTGGAACAATCTAGGCCCAGAAGTTCCTGCTGTTGTTTTAAAATTTCATCCATCAATCTGGAATTATTTCTTTTGAAAATACCTTGGTGGTCGTAGACGCTAATGTAGGAGATACCCACGGCCATACACCACACCACGATGCTCGCGATGTCCGAGAAGCTGGGTTCCTGCTCGTCCGCGGTGATCACCAGGCCCATGAGTACAGGCAACTTCTCCAGGGAACGGCCGTCCGCGCGCCAGCGCAGCCTGGGGTGGGCGGCGGCCGGACCCGGGCCCTGGAGCGGGTGCCGGTGGTGACGGCGGTTCCTGCCTACTGCCGCGGGCTCACGGAGCGTAAAGCCGAGCGGCGCTAGGACCGCAGCGGAGGCTGCACGGTAGCAGCGCCTCCAGATCCAGCTCCAGGTGCCAAACCGAACGCGGAGCCAGGAGGTGAGCCTGCGGTGCAGACAGAGCAGCGCGTGTAGCACCCGCCACACCAGCTCGTACAGCCCCGTCATACTCTTGTGGCGCTCGGGCGCCCACCGCACCCTCCCACCCACACCCGCGGCGTGATGGCTTTTTATCCTCCCCTGCTGCCGACGCGGGCCATCGCTCCGTGTCCCCCCACCCCCGCGCCCGAACCCCTTTCCACTGCCGATCATTCATTTTCTAATTGAGTTTTTTTAGCAATTTATGTTATGGTTTATGGATTCCAGGTCTAAATTTCTTTTAGTATCAGGCCACCATGTACATTTAAAGTGTAAAAATACTAAGAAATACTGTGTATTTTCTAAGAATTAAAGATAAATTTGAATTTTTTTTTGTATTTACTTGGAAGTGATTGTACTAAAATAACATTCTTTAAATGTCAAGCAACCACAATTCTAAGCACAGCTTATATTACAAAGATATAACGTGATATCTAAAAAAATGTTATTTGTAAATATTTTCTTCATAATAAGTTATCTATTCTAATGCAGATGTTTAAATAAAATTTAAAGCACAATAAGGTAGATACTAAGAAGTTTAAACAACTAAGGGAGCATATAAAACACAAGCCATTATAATGAGAGAAATTAAGACTGTTAATGAAATATAATAAAGCCCTAATATATCTGAAATGCATTTGTTTCTACATTGTCTGTATCCTCATTCTTGTTTTGAACATAAAGAAAATCAGTTCTTTCCAACTACTAAATATGGCATAAATGTTATCACCTATTTTATCTTTGCACATTTGCAGTGCTTCTTCATTCTCAAAGGAAAACAAAAATCTGCTATATCTGATCAACCAAATCAAAACTGTACTATGTGGGCTGTTGATCATTTGGTATTTGAAGTCCATTTTTATTGTTTCTATTGCTATTTCAAAACAAATTTGAAGTCCTTATCTTTCATAGAATTTCAGTGGCTAAAATATCTTCTGCTAAATGAATGTAATATTTACTTTGAATGAATGACAATACCTAACTTATCTATTGGTCCCATTAACCTTCTCTATTAGTATATATCAATTGGTATGCATTGACCCAATTAGCATGATTTTAATCATGCATGCATATTCATCTATAATTTAAATTTGCATATTTTAATCACATTTGCATATCTAAATATACATTGCATCATATCCATATATAAACATATACATGTATATATATATAAACATTCATATAAATAAATATATATGTAAAATACATGCTCTCATAGAGTTTAATGGTATACACTTACTTCCACTGATAGTTTCCATGGCTCTTTCTAAGGATGATGGGTTGACATTTTTTTCTTTGTTCTGTTTAGTTATACATGGCAGTTGATTATTGGTGAATAAGATAATTTAGTTTTGAAAAGTCTCTATATTTTCTGTTCTTCATTTTACAGAACATATTTCCTGACTGCTGTTCTTTATTATAGATTTTTATAATATTCAAGAAGTATATTTACCACGCATTTTCTATCTATCCACTAATCAATGTATCCATCAAAGTAAATTGAAATGGAGATCAGATCTGAAAAATCCCTGAGCAAAGTAAATTAGTCCATGAAGATAATTTTAACCTTATTTGAATTGCAAACATAAGTGAAACATAACTTGGACTATTTCTTGTAAACACTTACATTAGAAAAAAATTAAAGTTAAGTTCATCTAATCAGAAGCAATCATTTTTAAAAAGCCTGTCCCTTGTGCTTCAATGGAGTCCAAAACCACATTTTTCCTTCTCTTTCTTTACATATTTTTTTTGTTCTTCCCAATTCATAAATTGTCTCTTGTTCAAATAAACTATTTAATATTTTCATTACTTTCATTATGTTTAATTAAGAAAGTTTTAAAAAATATACATATATATCAATTTTTCATTTACCTACATTTTTCTTAAGGAAAAATTGGGAAATATAATGTGGTTTTCTTGAATTACATTTCAGTCCTTCTTAAGAGAAATTATGAGTTTCATATTTAGGTAAGCAGAAAACTTAATCAAGAGGTATATGAAAATTACAGATTTGAAAGAAGAGAAATAAAGCACATAGGTCATAATTATTTCATTGAAAGCACAACATGAACTTTGAGAAAATACTTGATTGTGAAATAAATCCTTCTAATAAAGAAAATAATGTATGTTTTGTATTTAACTATCCTTGATTAATTTATTCATGTACTCTTCCTGTTATTTAATGTGGACATATAATTATAATTTAAAGAATTAATAATCACTACAAAATTCTACTTCCTATTAGTTAGAAAAAGACTTAATTGTGAATATAATCACAAGAAATTTGCATTGAAACTGCAAAGCCATGGCCACTCATGAGAAGTCATACACAAGCTAGTATTTCAGCTTCAAAAATTACTTGTAGAAATTATGTTTATATTTGCAGATGTACAAGTAACAAGTTTTATTGAATCTTAGATTGTGCATGTATATATGTAAATGAAGAATTATCCAGAGGATACTGCTGTCATATATAAACACACTAATCAGAATGAATATATATTGCAACTTAATTGACTTCACCAGTACCTTTGGTCTTGTCTGTTGGTCTTTGAAGTCTTCCTAAGAAAATTAGTTTGCCTGAACTGAGTGTTGATTGTGGTCCTATCATTATACTGCTGTGATATATCTAAGCATGACCCAAGGAATATTTGTTGGGATGAATATTTTATTCCACATCAGAGAGAGCTTTCGCAACAATCTTTGTGGCATTATGTTGGCCTACAATGCCAAATGAGCCTGGCGAGTTCCTTCTGGATCAACAAATGTGCAAACAGAGATTGCGAGCAGGTCACAGTGATTCTCTAGAGAATTACAGCAGATTGGATATTTCTGTAGAGCAGAAAAAGGGAAGCCAGTGAGAGTAACACAATGATTTTCAAATTAAAATCAATTAGCCTTATAATATAACCTTATTTAGTATCATAATTGATTAGAATGCTGATAAAAGCTTGGTCCCTGAAGGTGTGTCAAGAAGCTAACATTTAACTCTTATTAGTTTTGTTGTGTTCTCTCTTTGGATTTAATTACTGGATATTTATTTATTTATCTTACAAAGTATGAAAATAAAGATTTGATAGTTTTTTTGTCATATGAGTTATCTAGAACATTATTCATATTGCTGAGATGGCTTCATCCTCCTATGCTTCAAGTTCTAGACAAAAATCTTAAATGTACTTTGATGACTATTGGTGCAGGCATATGACAATAAAAATGATGAGATGGGAATGCCAATTACCTTGCTTTGATCATTACATGCCACATATATGAAATGAATTATCACTCTGTTCTCCATAAGTATGAATAATTATGTGTCAGCTGAAAAGACAAAATTATTTTAAAAAGCGACAGTGTTGTCAAATTTCTCGACGGAGGAGCTATAAGACCATAGATGAGAAGGCTGATTCTCTGAAAGACAGCTCTATTATTGCAACAGAAATAGGTATGACAGGGCTAAATTAGAAAACCTGTAAATAGTAGGATTCCCTTCCTCATGTGATCTTAGCTAAGTCTACTTTCTTTCTAGACTCCACCTAAAAATCATTTTCCTTTCTGTTGTTCTAGCACAAACCTTCAAAGGATCTTTGTTCCCACTTAGGTCCATGTAGGAAATACAGTCTCTTCAATGTCCTTTTACCAAATCTAGTAGGGTTTCTCATATCCAAAATTGATGATTGTAGTTATTTATCAATTTTCTTAACTTCTATACAAATGTTTATATAGTTTAACATGAATGGTGGTTATTGTAAAAGAAATAAAGATAAAAGCAATTGGCTTCTAATAGCATGATTGACTTTCATGTGAATTATGAAATGCCTAGATGTCAAGAATGGGCATAAATGTGAATTCAGTTGCTATCAACATCGATGTGGTTGTGTTACTGTTGTATGATGATTTTAAGTCCTTTGGGTGTAAACCAAGGAATGGGATAGCTAAGTCAAATGGTGGTTATATTCCAAGTGTTTTGAGCAATCTCCATACTGCTTCCCATAATGGTTGCACCAATTTGCATTCCCACTAGGAATGTATGAGTGCCTTTTTTCCCCACATCCCCGCCAAAATTTATTGTTGCTTATGTTCTTGATAATTGCCATTCAGACTGAAGTGAGATGAAATCTTAGTTTTGATTTGCATTTCCCTAATTGCTAGAGATAGTGAATATTTTTTCATATATTTGTTGATAAGTTGTATTTCTTCTGCTAAGTGTTCAGTTCCTTAGACCATTTTTTGATTGAGTTATTTGTTTTTTGGGTGTTGAGTTTTTTGGGTTCTTTATATATTCTGGAGATTAGTGCTCTATCTCAGGTACCTGCGGTAAAGATTTTCTCCCATTCTGTAGGCTCTCTTTTCAGGTTATTCATTGTTTCCTTTGTTAAGAAGTTTTCTAGTTTGAATCCATACCTTTTATTGATTCTTGATTTTACTTCTTGTGCTCTAGGAATTTTGTTAAGGAAGTCAGGTTCCAAGCCAGCACAGTGAAGATTTGGGCCTACTTTTTCTTCTTTTAAGTGCAGGGTCTCTGTTCTAATGCCTAACTCTTTGATCTACTTTGAATTTAAATGTGGTATATACACAAAATTAAATATTACTTAGCCTTAAAGAAGAATTAAATCATGGTATTTGCAGGTATATAGATGGAGCTGGAGAATATCATGCTAAGTGAAATAATCCAACCCAAAGAAAACAAAGGCTTAATGTTTTTTCTGATATGTTGATGCTAATTCACATTAACAGGTGGTGACTAGGGAAAAATAGAGGTACTTTGGATTAGGCAGAGGGTAGTGAAGGGAGGGGAGAGAGTATGGGGGCAAGAAAGATAGTAGAATGAATCAGATATTATTACCCTATGTACATATATGATTACATGATTGGTGTGATTCTACAACATGTATGACCAGAAGAATGAGAAGTTATACTCCATTTCTGTATGATGTGTCAAAACGCATTCTACAGTCATGTATAACTAATTAGAACAAATAAAAGAAAAGAATGGGCATAAATGATTTGTAGAGACTAGAGTTAACATGGGGAAATTTGGCTGTGCAATATTGTATACAAGTAAGTTAGACAACTGGAATTTAAATCTAGGATTTCTGAATCTAAAGTTCATGATTTTTCTAGTGTATACATTATAATTTTGCCTATCATTGTAATGTTCTGGAAATCACAGATTGTTTAAGACTCTCTTTGAAACAGAGAAATTTTTGAAGGACTGGAATTTTTTTTTTTATCTAAATCTTGAGAATTAAATAGAAATTTTATTGGAAAAACATGAACCAGGTTTTGTAAGCAATCACCCTCAAAGCCAGCAGTACTGTTACAGTTTAAATCAGGCTTTCTGCAGATGCTTCACCCCACCAGTCCACCCTGTTTATCAGTTGGAATTCTGGGACTTTTTTGACCAGAGAGATTTCCTGGGAGGCGTTTCTCCTTTGAGCCTTTCATGTGCATAGGTCGTTCTTGGAAATCTTGCTGATCTCGGGACTCTCAGGCACTGGATGAGGAAGGAAGCTGGATGGTTCTTCATGAATTCTTCTGAGAAACTTTGACTGTGACAGTCTTCACTTCGGTGTACGCCTGCAGGCCGTACTCGCCCAGTTCCCGGCCACTGCCTGACATCTTGTAGCCGCCAAAGGGGGACTGGGCCCCAAACACATCATAGCAGTTCACCCACACAGTGCCAGCCTGAGGGGCTTGGGACAGGTAATTGGCCTTGTCCGGGTCTTTTGTGAAGACAGCTGCAGCCAGTCCATACTTGGAATTGTTGGCTCTCCCGACGACTTCCTCTATGGTCTTGAACTTCAGGATCTGCATCACCGGCCCAAAGGTTTCTTCCTTAGCAATGGTCACGCTGTCTTGCACATCTCCAAACACGGCGGGCTGAATGAAGTAGCCACGCTGCGCAGCAGCCCCCCACCACACAGCAGCTTCGCCCCCTCTTGCTTCCCTGATTGGATATAGCCGAGGATCTTCTTGAACTGAGTTTCATCCACCTGCAGCCCCTGCTCCGTCTGGCTGTCAAAAAGGTTCCCCACCACCGGAGACTTGGCCGGGGCAACGCTGCACTCCACGAACTGAGTAAACGTCCTCCTGCACGAAGGTCTGGGAGCTGGCGCAACAGCACTGGCCCTGCTTGAAGAACAGGGCAAAGTGGGCCTGTTCCACTGCCCAGTCCATGTCAGCGTCCAACATGATGATGTTGGGGCTCTTTCACCCCCGCTCCAGGGTCACTCTCTTGAGGTTGCTGTTCCCCGCAGCAACCTGGATGAGGTAGCCAACCTCAGTGGACCCTGTGAATGCCACTTTGTCCACATCCTCGTGGGAGGCGATGGCAGCCCCAGCCATGGGGCCAAATCCAGGAACAATATTGACCACACCAGGGGGGAAGCCGGCCTCCTAGATCAAGTTGGCCGCATAGAGGGCGGTGAGTGGCGTCTGCTCAGCAACCTTCATCACGACCACATTTCCAGTCGCCAAGGCAGGGTCCAGCTTCCACGCTGGCATCAGGAGCAGGAAGTTCCAGGGAATGATCTGCCCGCACACTCCCACGGGCTCATGGCGGGTGTAGCTGAAGAAGTCGCCATTCATAGGAAAGGTTTTCCCGTGGTACTTGTCAGCCCAGCCGGCATAATACCGGAAACATTTCAAGACCATGTCCAAATCTACCAGGTAGGCGATGACATAGGGCTTGCCATTGTCCAGGGTCTCCAAGGCCGCCAGGTAGGTCCGGTCCCCTTCGATCAGATCAGCCAGGCGGTAGAGCGGCCGGCCCCCGTCAGAGGCGTCCACGCGTCGCCAGGGCGAGCCCAGCTGGAAGGCGGCCCGGGCAGCCTTCAGGGCCTTGTCCACATCTTCCTTATTCCCTTCTGCTACCTGACAGATGACCTCTCCAGTGGAGGGACTGACAGTGGGGAATGTTTTCTTGCTGACCGCATCATGCCACTCATTGTTTATGAAGATCTGGTTGCAGAAGACCTCGGGCTGCTGGTTGGGGGCCAGCACCGCATGGGTGGCGGCTGCGGAGAGCAGGCGACCGCCCAGAGGGGGCCGAGGCAACCTGCTGCGGCCTGGATGGCGGCGGGCGGCGGCTGGCAGCACCGACTCTGCCTTTCACTTCTTTAATGTAGCTCCTGGATAAAAAATAATGCTTAATTTTAATGAAATCGATTTTATTCATATTTTAAGGACATTTATCTCATTTAAAAATACTATTCATGGTCAAGACATTATTATCTTAGTTTTTTCAAGAAGAGAAATTTTATTTTTTTGTTTCATTTTGCTTTTTTGATAGCTTCATCATTCATGTTCAGGTCTATGATCAACCTCAGATTATTTATTGTGTATAGAGTGAAGAACTGGTTAGAGTTTACTTATTTAATTTTGAATGTAGGTATCTAATTGGTTGAGCACTGTTTATTTAATGAATTGTAGTAGGCTATCTCATCTATTATCAATCAGATGATTGTTTATGATCAAGTGAATTTTCTTAACTATATATTCCATTTTTCTGGTAAATGTGTCAAACTAGATGTAATACCTCATTGGGTTAATTGTTTCTATTTCAACATTATGCTAACAGTTTGTATGTGTTTTTATTAATATATATTGCTTTAACTTAATACATAATGTTTAGGAAATATCTCTGACTCTTAATAGTAATTGCCTTAAAATTTATTTTTCTATTCTTAATGGAATCATGCACACTTTATTTTTCTTATACTTTGCAAGACGGTCTTTACTACATTATTATTTTCAAATGTTTTGTGTTTTTAAATGCAAATTAAACTTTTCAAACTTTATAGTTTTTTTCAATCATTTTGATAACATATATCTTTTACTTGTGGTACATAAACTAAGTCATTAAACATGGAAAATCCCTCTTGTCCCTCTTCTTGCAAATACAGCTATATTGCTGCACCTCTTTAAAATGTATTTTCTACTGTTATTTTCACACCACAATAACATAGGAGCATTATGAGAAAGACGGTAAGACACACAAACATATTTCCTATCTGACCTTCTACAGAAAACATTGCTGATCTCTGAATTAAAATGTTTACACTTTAGGTAATAGCCATATGTCTGTTAGAATCGTATTACTGTGACAAAATGCCTGAAATAAACAAGTTAGAATGAGGAACAATTTATTTTAACTCCTAGCTTCATAGGTTTCAGTCCATGGTTACATTTTCCAGCCACCTTGGGTCTGTGGCAAAGTGGAAAATCTTTGTGGGGAGCATTTCACGTAGCAAAGTTGCTAACCTCAAGGAGGTCAGGTAGAAAAAGAGAGGAAGGAAATGAGGTTCTCATATTACTTTCAAGGGTACATCCACAGTGAACTCACTGCCTCCCAATGGCCTCCACCCTCACTAACTACTCCCCCAGACAGAACCATTAGCTCCCAGTAAGCAAACATGTGACCCCTTGGGAGATATCTAAGTTCCAACCTATAACTGTATGATTTGGTTAAATTCTGCCTTCAGGATTTTCATTATTTGTTTGTCACATCTGTTAGGTACCACAGGCTTTATGCCCTAAAATATTATTCAGGGTCATTGCTTAATCCATTCTTCTTTTAGAAATCTTGGCTACATTGTTTA